>NC_092860.1:86523073-86890616 GCF_032062135.1 Pyxicephalus adspersus
GGGGGGGGGGGGGGGGGGTGTCACTCATTTTGCTTGGATCCTGACACTTGGAATCATTAGTAGTCTGGTAAATTTGTTCTTGTGCTTTGCTTTATACTGAAAATAAAAAGGACATAATTAGGTATAAGATGAGAAACATTTTGGGAAATATAAAACAACAATAACATCTGGTAGTCAAAACTGTAACATTATGAACAATGTTGCTAGTTTTCACCTTACTTCAGCTGACCTTAGTCAACTGGAGAATAGTTGTTGGGTATATCATACTTGTTTTGTGTGTTGTTCTTTCAATCATTTGAAACTTTAAAAAATAAAATTGCAAAAAAAAAAATGTTTTTTTTTTTTGGCAAATGGATGGAATTTGTTTCGATTTGTTTGCATTGTATTGAGGGCCCCTTAGTGAATCAGTTGGGCACTCCCTTTGTGCAGAAAGGAGGATACAAGTTTGCCCTTTTTATAGGGCAGTCAAACTCTAAATAAGTAAAAACTATTTTTCCTAAAATCAATGGAAAAAGTAGGAAGCTTATAATGTCTGCTCTTAGGCAGTACTTTAACCATTAAAAGTTTTAAATGGCCAGCAGATTAATTTTTTAAAATATAAATACCATTATTCTATGTTATATACAGTGTATTCCTGTAATATTTGAACGTTTTCTCATTTTTTCTGCTTCCAACTAAATAACTCCTGATGAGCTTATCAAAAGTTTTGAATACATTGATACGTTGGGCCTGATTTTCCAAAGCTCCCCAAGACTGAAGAGAATACATGTGAAGCTGGGTGATCCAGTAAACCTGAAATGTTTTTCTTGAAAGTCATTTATTGTTAGCAAATGTTTTCATTCCTGGAGCAAATCCATTCCAGGTTTGCTGGATCATTCAGGCTCACTGATGAAAGTGTATCTTCTCTAGCTTTGGAGAGCATTAAAAATCAGTTCCAGAGGTCGCCATTTCTTGATTACTGCTTAACTGGACTAAAAGCTATTGTGTTCATTTACAATATGGAGGATTCTGCAATGGTCACTCCAGCAAAGCTTTGATACTGGAGAACTCAGATATCTAAAGAAAGGTCAAAGAGAGGTTTACATGAAATGGACTGTGCAGTGAAGTAAAACAGGGGCAAAAAGGAGGATTTTATGGGGTTTCTATATAATGCAGAGTCTGACATTCATCAAATATCCTCTAGTAAAGAATCTTCCAGGTCGATGTATTTTTAATCGAGGTGATCAATTCCACTGAGGAATGTTTGATGAATGTCACTTTCTTGTAAATAGACCTCAACGAGTCTTCTTCTTATTTATTCCATGTTTTCTTCTTTAATAATAAACCCGGACATTTTTTAACCAAAAATAAATTATATGACGCAAGTTTTCATAGTATTTTTTTATATATATATATATACAGTTTGACATTCAAAAATCTGGCAACCTCCGGACTTGAGTGTCAGATTTTTTTAAAAATCCTATATATTTTTTTTTTTTACTGACCTCCACACACAGGCCAGTCTTCCTCTTGCAGCACCCGCGGACGTCTGGCACAGTTCCAGGGAGCAGGGAGCAGGGACGTCTCAACGTGTATTTAGTTCAGCAAGCAAGACCTAACAGCTGTTTCTGCAGAATAGCGCCATGAAAACATTAGTGACCAAACAATGTAACGCAGTCCCTGTATTGAAAATGTGATCCGAAATTCATGCTGGGAAACTGAAGGATCGAGATTATTGATGGCCAGATTTTCGATTGTCAACCTGTGTGTGTGTGTGTGTATATATATATATATATATATATATATTAAATCTCCCTCCCTTTTAGTCCCTCCCCACATAACAAATGTTAGTGGTTTAGTGCTTTTTGGTGTGAAGAAAAGTTTTTTTTTCCAACATTTAGCTTCATTTAGCGTTAAGACTCATTTCCATTACATTCTCAATTTCAACTGAAATTGTAGGTACTTAATGTAGTGTAAACTTTGTTTCTAAATCCTTGCTAGTTTTATTTCAATCATAATGCTCCAACTGTTTTCATTGTTATTTTTAATCGTTAAAGATATGTATAATCTCTTTTGCTCAAACTTCCTTTCCTAGTCATTTACTCAAGAGCTTGGAAAAAAGTCTTTTATGGTTCATATTTGGAGTTGTTGTGTTGTTTCAATTATGACTAAATTCTTTTGTCACAAAAATGCAACAGTGTCCCTGTGGCATTCTTTTTATATAGTTAGGAATTGCAATTTTATGTTTATTGTCAGGTGTAGGTTCTGTAGATAAGTGTTTTTCTGTTATTTGCTAAGAATTGCTAGTACAAAAAAACTGAGTTTATGCTATCTCTTAATATCATCTAAACGCAAGGAAATGTTTCCTTTTTTAAGTGTTTAGAGTTCCCAGGATTGGGTAGAGCTAGCTGGGGTTTTAGTAATTGTTTTCTGTTCTTCTATTTACCTTCTGTGCATCGACTTGGCAATTTTCCTGATAGTGGCTATGAAGAAGTAATTAAAGATGCTATTTTCCTAAAAATAAAATATCAGACAGAAAAAAAGATCAAAGCTAGAACAAAAATAAAACGCGTTATGGGTTAGATTGTTTGAAGTAAAACTTTTTGTTTGTCATGCACACACTACATATAACAAGATTCCCTTATACTAAAAAGTATTTATTTTAACATGTTATGCCTTGAACATTTTTCTATGCCCTATAGTATATTCTTATAAGCTTTAACAGGTGAGCTTACACTCATGTGATATCTTGACGATGATAAATTAATGATGACGTTAATGTACTCATTCTAAATAGATGTTAATTACTACTCATGAGATTGTGTATTTTTATACAAATTAAGTAACTTGTAAATGGCTGCAGAGAATATACTTAGTCATAGCTTCCTAATTAAAGTTTAATGGGTACCATTGGAGATGCTATCTTAAGTCTTCCATGTCATGCTGAATGGCTAATTATTTTATTGAAGCATGTTTATAACCTGTGATAAATTCAACTTGTCTCATTAAAAGTGATGCCAATTCATTTGTTAGAAATGTGAGTTTTTTTAGATATGTTTTCTACACGACAGCATAAAAATAATTCAGTTTTTACAAATGGTGGTTCATAAATGGTATACATTGACATTTCTGATTTTCTAATATTAGTAATTCTTCGTGTATACACCCTGCTCTTTATTAACATAAAGAGCTATGAAAAATGTCTAACCCATATCAACCATTATTTACCTTTTACTCTGACTGCCCAAATCTGGTGAGAGATAAAACCTAACTGGTTAACATGCATATCATTTCTCTTTCTCTTTACATTTCTTTATTATGTAAAATGGTATACACCAATAATAAAATAATGTATTATTAATTGCCATTTAGAAAGACAATTCTCTAAAGACCTTTATATTTTTTATGCAACAACAATAATTATTTGTAAGGAAAGATACTGAGAACAGATGATTAAAGATTCACTATCACACACTTCAAAGGTCAGTGTCCGGAGCCTTAACGCAGACTGACATTTAAAGCTTGCTGGTACTGTGCCTTTCTCTTTGAGTTTTCTGTATTCTATAAGAACAGACCAGTGTTAACTAAAGAAGCATACCAGGGTCAAAACTACAAGAAAGGTTTGGGCATTATTTTGAAAGTTAGGCATATTTAAGTTCTATCCCATGAATTTTGCCCTATGGAATATATGTGTTTGCTTAGGGGAATGGCAGTATCAGGGATTAAAGTGTACAATAAATCAAAGAAGAACCAAAATATGATTTTTACTAGATCCTATCATATGCTGAAGGGATTTGGTCAATTTTCTACAGAAGATGAGGTCATATCAAAGGGCAGTAGTACAGCAGTGGTTTGATCATATTCTAAAACGATATCCTATGATGTCTGCACAAAGTGAAAGTTGTAAAAGAAAAAAAAGAAAGGAAAAACGACTGTTATGTTATGATATGTATTTAAGGGGTAACATTAGAAAGGGAACAAACTGACATGAAACATCTTTAAATACAAAAACAAAATAAATAAATTAATATGTAATATGTTAGTAACTGAATTAATTTAGTGGTCAATTCCCTAAACCTGACATTCACCAAACATTCTTATGGAGAATTCTTTACTACCATTTACACATGGACTGGAAAATTCCCCAACACAGAATGTTTGTTGAGTGCCATGTTTACCACTTTAAAAAGAGACCCCTTACTTTTTCAGTAAAAATATAATAATAATAATATATTGTTTTTTTATCAAAAATAGAAATAGCACATTTGTATAGAAATAAGTCTTTCCTTCAAATGCATTCACAGGGTTGGGTGTTCTGTGTGGCAAAGTTAACCGGTAAAACTATATTTATAGCTAATATCACAGTGATCCTATAAGGTTAATCACCATGTCATCTTAAAAAATACAGGGGACCAATTGGTTAATTAGTAGGTGACAAAAGTTTCCTAAGAGACTTTCGAGAGATAGCTAAACTGGCTGGAGGTAGATCCCACTTTTCATAAACTTTGCCTTCCAATCTACCCAATTGGCTATGAATTCTGGTTTAGGCAATCCAGCTGGCTCATCCCCAAATCAATAGGAGTAGTGAAAATACAGTAAATTGCTAGCTTTATCTGCTACCCAGTGTGATGTACTCATCACTAAAGCTATACAATAAAATGTATTTTTGAATTGAAAATAGGGTCAGTAGAAGATTTACGATCAATGCTCTGTTCAGATAATGCTTCACATATCAATGAAGGTTTAGACTTTTAAGATAATTGTTTACTATGGTAAAAAGAATAAAATCATTCTACTACTGAAATACAAGTTCATTGTTTATGTAATAATTAGGTACAGCTCTCTTTGTGTATTCATTTAGCCAAGGTCCAAACCTTTGGACTACGTGTAGTATTTCTAATACACTAAGGTTTTGCATACAAGGGAGAAATTAAAAATAGGTACACGTTCTGTTTGTACTACACAACTGTTTTGTATGCCTCTTACATGATCTTTTATTTGTTACTAGGATGGTAAGAAACATGAAATCCGAATCTTAACAGAGATTAATGTATGTGACTATTCTTTGAATTACAATACTGCTGCTATGATTTCCCATGTGTCTTTTGGTTCATTGAATGCACATTTCATGCATAAAATAAATATACTCTGGATGGAGAATGTTAGGCCTACTGTCATCAAAAGTGTATTCATTATGCATTTATATATAAATGTCTTTTTCCCAATTAAATGAATTCCATCCACTCCACCCTATCCATCTAAAAGCACATTTTACAAGAGTCTAGCATAATGACATGGGTTGATTCACAGAACCACATAAGTCAATGAAAATGCAATAAATCTGCACATTCAATTAAATTAGCTACTCTTGTTGTAAATTCTTATTAAAGGGGTATAGGATATAATCGAATAAATAGTACTTATGGAAAATACATATTTATCTCTGAGATATAATAGTAGTACTGCAACAGTGCATCCCTAAAAACTGAACAGCGTACTATAAGACTCAAGGACTAGTATAGTTCTGAGGTTAGACTTATTACAGACGAAATTACAGTTCCTCTTCCCCCTACCCAGCAGAAAACCCTAGATAAGGGTGAGATTTTGTCCCACTGGCTAGATTAAATGATACTGAACATTCAGCCAGGTAAAGGAGAGGCGAGCCTGCAGGAGAACAGTAATGTAGATTTGATCTATATAGCAGTTGGTGTTGCATTTTTAATTTTAGGGGTTGTGAAGAAACATTTTACATGTTTCTTCAACAAATTAGAATCAGAATTTGAATTGTTTAATATGTGTTGATGTTAAAAATCAATATACCCAGTTTGAACTGAGATTGGATTTTACACCTTGGAGTGTCAGAAGACTTTTTTCCTAGAAGGTGCTGTCTCTTTAGTGGTTGTATTCTATATATTACAGTAGCCAAGACAAGAAATTAAAATTGAACCATGATGATGTAGTGCAGAAGTCTTAACAAGTATGTGCAGATCTTGTAGGCAGTTAGGAGACTGTCCTATCTACACTTACTAGTTGGGCCATCACATTCTATTCAAAATGTTGTGTGACCTCAGACCTTTGTGTGACCTTTGACAAACTGCAAGTGTGACAAATAATGCAATAATAATAATAATTATATACATAATATATAATCTGCACCACTTAATGTTCTCTGGAAGGTAACTAACTGTAAATTTTACTTACATGGATGTAACAATGTTGGGAGAAAAAGGGTTACTTCCTTGAATGAATAAGCTGTAAGCAAAATGATTAAATAGTTCCATTGTGATGCAGCACCCTATATATCCATTGACGGTTCAACTAATTTCAATTCAGAGCTTTCTAGCATACTGTATGCTATCAAATGAAAGATAACAAATCAGAACATGCAGAAGCAATGGCAAAACATGACACTATGATGGATGCCTGATAATCCAGTAGATAAAAATAACATTGTTTGCTACACATGCTCGCAATTTCATTCTGCATCAGCAACAGTGGCGACTGTAGATTCTAGGAACCATTCATACAATCCTCTGTACTCATATTAATGTAATAATTTAATGTAAGAGTACAAAAAAATGATATATATATATATATATATATATATATATGTATATATATATTATTTTATTGAATAAAGACATCAATAATAATGAGTTTTTTTTCCTGAAACAAATATTTAATAGTATTTCATGTTTTTGCTTGAAAAGAATTTACCTCCTATTACAATCCATAGTATTGTTTACAATGGCAGATCTGGTTAGAGGAAAGAGGAGAGCTTTGGATACTTTAGGGAGTTTAGGATATGTTATGAAACCCTAAGTGAAAGTGTAGGGGGTGCCCCACTTATGAGAGGCCCACAGCAGGGAACTAAGTGCAGGGTTTATATGACAGGGTGCAAGGGCTGCCCAAAAAGAGGGGGAAAGGATTAAAGAGGAAGTGGAGGGATTAAGGAGGGGTTAATTGGAGGTTGGTGTCAGAAGTTAAGGGGGGAGGAGAATAGGAAAGGATATATGGAGTAAGAAACGGAAGTTAGGGACAGTTTTTGCGGGAGAAAAGGGTTAGGGTTGTCTTAAGGGGGGCGGTTAAGGTCTGGTGGAAGGTCAGAGTCTGGGGGTAATTTATGGAGGGGTAACCAAGCTGGTGGGTTGCCCTTTAGGTTTGGTACCGTGTAGGCCTCTGAGGCGGTGCTAGGGGCCAGTGTGTTATTGATGGTGATGGTCGGTCTATATGCAGTTGTGATGCAGACTTTACCTTCCAAGACCAGCAGCCTAGTTGATTGGGTTTAAACTGGTTGGTTGTGTTAGTACAAAGGGAACATGGTTGTTATATGGTTGTAAAGTTTTAGGGGGTTAATTTTGAGGATCGTATTATGGTAATTAGGGTGTTTATTTGTTTGTTAATTTATGCACAGTTGTAAATGTATATAGAGTTTTATTTGTTTAGTATTTGCAAATGTTGTAAATTGGTTATTTATTTGTGTTAAATAAATGGCTGCTTGCCTGTCATTTTTAAGTCCATTAAGTTGTCAGTGTATCATTGGGGGGGTTTTGGAGCTGGCTAGTTGGGAGGAGGTGTGGGGTGAAAAATTGGGCAAAGGTCTCAGCTACCCAAGTCTTCTATAGATTGATTTAAGAAAAAGGTAGATGTTTTATTTTAACTGGGCATTAAAGTATAGAAAACAGAGACTATTTGCTGATTGCCTTATAGGATTAGGAAGGAATGTTTTCCCCCTGTTGGAGCAAATTGAACCAAGGTTGTTTTTTTTTTTTTTGCCTTCCCTTGGATTAACTGTCTATAGGGTTTTTATCTGGGATCTGTTTATTTCCCTAGTATTTTAACTTGATGGACTTATGTCCTAACTGACTATGTTACTATGTCACCTTAGGGACCAATAAAGGGGTAAATCTTCACAGTGAGGGTAAAATCTAGATCTGTGAAATGCAGTCAGACATTAGCCTAAACAACATTAGCATTTACATTTTTGCATTTATATCCATCAAGAAAGCTCTGTAAATTATGTAGTATTACATGTTTGGCATGGCATTTTTTGCAGCTAGTTATATACCCTAGCTCAGTTATATAACCTTACCTATGATTCACCCTCAAACTGCTGATTGGACAACAAAATAACCACAACAATGATGAAATATTTTTTACTTTTTTATCCTTTCATAAACCATTTAGTATTATATTGGCAGAACTTCAGACTGCATTAAGTACTGGTACACTCACTGAGCTACCATGACTTTTTCATTCTGAGTCCTGCTGTGCAGATTATTATAGGAAATAAAATACAGACATATAGTAACTAAGTTTAAAAACAGAAGATATGTCCAGTAATCCCAATAAAATACTCTGGCATGCCTAGGAAACAAAACTGTATAACCTTGGTCCAGCCACATACTGTATAATAAAATGTAATATAGCATGAAATATCATGCAGTCCCTAATAAAAATACACATCCCTGGATTTGTAAAAAAAATAGATAGGCCTGCAGTATCTCCTTTATATGTAGGTCTTTTAATACAGTTACAATTCAGTATTTCATTAAACATAGAAAGAACACATTTTTAAATGTGACCTACAATACTGTCATAAAAGCTGCCAGTATAGGATACAGTGATAGAGAGGTGTTACAATGGAAATTCATTTTTAGGTAATACTCTTTAAATTGTAATCCCAAAGTTTTTTAATTGTTTTGTTTAAGATAATGACAATCAAATATGATAGATTTATTATATGAAATCAGCAATTTACCTACTATCAAAATTTTACTTTTTTATGTGTGGTGTTACACTTTATATAATCAGGCAACCGAAAAATTATTTTATTGTAGATAATCAAGAAAGAAGATATTAGTTATTTGGTATATTAGGGAGTCTGAAAGTGATATCCCTGTTGGAAAACATTCTAGGTCTTTACACCTGCTACCTGCTCAGTTTAAGGGATACAACTAAAAGGTTATGTAGAATGAGGGGCATAGAGAGCAAGCGGTTTAAACATTTGATTTTTTCTGTGTTTTACCTTCATATTTTTAAGTTGCTTTGAAAATGTTACTAGGCATGCTAGGAATCCGAAGCCTAGCTAGGCTAGTAAGATTTTAAGAGGTGGGGAAAAAAACACTTTCACGTGTCTTCTAATAGTGACTAAATAGAATCTGACACAATAGAAAGCACATAAATACACATGAATGGTTTTTGGGGTCACCAGTCTTTATTGAGGGAAGTTAGGTTTCTTAGGAAAAGATTGCTGCTGTTGAAGCTTCTATTAAACTAAATATGTTTCCTCCGTTGCTTTCTTTTTCAAAGTAGAGTTATAACTTTATTGCCAGTGACACATGAGAATATGTCTGTGACAATGTTATTGCATTAGGTTCCTGAGGCCTTAAAGTATCCTTTGTTTCTGATTGTCACAGTACATCCACAATTAATGAGTCTGTAATTCAGGGGCCTACTGAAGCTGTCATTGCTGTCATTCAGATATGAGTTCTGGCTCAGGGTGACTAACACAGTTTAATTTGCTGGTTTAACTCTCACAGGGCTATTTGAAAGGTCATGTTGACCAATTGAGTGAGAAATAAACTTAGCCTTTAGGCACATCATTTTGAAAAGTAGTCCTTTTTTGCCTCATCTTTTATTTCAGCTGATCCCTGGGTAAACAAAGTGAAAAGGGATATAGATCTGCTTTATGAATTGTTTGACCATTTTTGACAGGTGATCTCCCATGGTGGAAACACCATTTCATGTCATCTTTAATTTGCTCTTTCTCTGCTTCGCATTCCTTGGTATTTCTCTAAGGCCGCAAGCATAATGGCACTTTAATGTCAGAGAACAAATATATATATAACTCTTCTACAATGGAGGATGAAACAGTTGAAAATTTCAGATATGAATCTTTCTGCATACAGTTTAAAAGTACTTTAGGACAGAGACATTGTATTTATAACTATAATTATAATATATTTTTTTTGTTTATTGCAAAAGCCCAATACAGTCCAACATCTATGTTAATAGTATGTGAGCTATGTTAAAACAGCTTATATCCTATGTTGGATAGAAAGTCTGATTCAATCTGACATCAATGTTTATTGTCTGTGGGCTTGCTTTCTATGGACTATAGATAATTTTTAGATTCTGAAATGGCAACTTCTAGAACAAAGCCTTAATGGTAGACGACGACTCCCAGAGAGCATTCCTTGTGTGCCCTGAAAGCAAATTACATGTAAATTTTGATCCATGTTTTTTTGAGTTCTACCTCTCCCCTTGCTTCTCTTAGTGCAAAGTAGGTGCCATTGGGATATTCATATAACATTGTGAGATGCCAGAGGGAATAGCATAGAGTGTTTCTAGGTTTATGGACTCCTAATGGCACACGGGACATTTTGCTTAAGTGTTTTTTTTCCTATACATGAAAAAAAATCAATACAAAAGCAGGATATTCTTGCTGCTATTGCTCTTCTCTTTATGTAATATAACCAGAAAAAAAGGTAATTTTCCAAAATAAACTTTCTGTACTAGATTAGGCAAGCAACCATGATTCTCCTGTTAGCCTGAGATTATCTTTATCTTAACTGGAGATAATGAGACGTACATAAGTTATTTTATTTATTTATAGCTGGTTTATGCCCTAGAGTGCTTGTTTTTAATAATCGGGCCACATTAGGAGTGATATCATGAAAAAGTATATTTTATGAATTGCAATGACTTGGTTTTTTGAAAGGTTGGCAATCTGACAAGATCCCCTATTACCATGACAATATTATTATAATGATGTTGACTTTTAATTAAATGTTGTTGACATATTTTATGTCTGTGGATTAACCATCTGCTTCTGCCATAATGGCACTTCTAAGCCATGTAAGAGCACGACCTGTGTAATTGCAGTGCCCCACGATATTGCTTAAAATGACAGGTCAATGGATTTACAATGGCTTTTATTTATTTTTAAAATTTGTTTTTCCAGTGGAAAATATTATGCTAAGTGTATTTCTACCTAGTAGAATATACAGCGATTTATGCTATGATACGAAACCATAAGGAAAAGCATAAGGAAATATTGTACCTTCTGGGTGTGGTAAAAATACATATCGCAGAAATAATTTACAAAAAACATGTTTATGTCATTACATTACCTTATTTAGTATTTTATGAAAATAAGTCTTGTTAAAAAAAAAGGAAACCTTTAATAGTGACATATCCAAAAATAAAACTCGGGGGTTGTAGCGTTACCCAGCTACTTTTGTATTATAGTTTATCATTATATATATATATATATATATAAATATATATCTATATATATATATATATATATATATATAAATATATATCTATATATATGTATATATATATAAAAACATGTAATATATTGCTTATTAGAATTTAACTGCAGGGACTGGATTGATTTCCTTTTTGCAATATATTACAATATTAGATATCCTTTATTGACTCATTTTTATGTTCAAAATCACCAGTTCTAAATTATCAGACTTGTTGTTTGATCGTTTGTTGTTTGATGACCAAATCAGTATGATAAGATGGTAACCCTTTCTATCTAATCTAATTCCAGTATGGCAATGGGATATTACTCTGAAATTATCAACAGATATGATATAGGATAGTGATTAAAATTATAAGTCTTCACCCAAAATTCTAACATTTCACTGAAGTAGTCATACATTTTCATGACTTTGCTTGTGCACACTTACAATTGCTACATTTGCTTTTAATGCATCCTCTGATTACAAACACTGGTTTGTAAAATGTCCTGTATAGAACTATAGTGGATTTTTGTTGTAAAACAATCGAAAGTACTGTTTTTTAGTTTTTTTTTTCTTTATGCTCACTATAAGGGGACAATTAAAGCTATCATTCATGCCTGTTAATGTATGTGCTTATCTTTTCTGTATTTTGCTGTTGAATAATCTACATAACTGCATCGACAGAACTTGCCAGACTTATTTACTGCTTCACGTTGCATCGCGTTAACCGGAAGTCTCATGTTCTCCTGTGGGACTTCTGGGTGACACGACGTGATGTGATGTGGCATTCATCGACAATAGGTGAACATGTGCAGTAGACGATTGCTAATATAACTGTTGGATGGAAAACAAATCAACTGGTGAACACAACAGCATGTTTATCAATGATGGCAAAGCTGCAGCTCCTCGTAAACAAAATCTGTTCCTGAAATTTGCAAGTCTTCTGAGCTTCTTATATCACGCTGTCATACTCAGTTTAAATCAAATAATATAGGTCCAGCTGAAAAAAACTCTCTGAAGATAATGCCAGACAAAATATTAAAACATATTTCCATTTGTCTATCAACATACATGTTGACGTGTTTAAATTATTATTTTTTAAAAAAGAAGTAATTGAATTTAATATACATGTAGTTGTATTTTTGTGTTACATGACTTTTTGCCATGTACCTTTTATTTTATTAAATGTTTATTTTCAGTACTGTACTCTATACTACTTTTATAGTGCAATAAACTAGAATTCACTTTATTGACCCTATTTAAAACAAATTAAAAATAAAATAAATTAAATAAAAAATGTATATGTAATGTAAAAATCCTACCTAGATTTTTTTTTTACCAGCTCTTCTGTATTTCTAGTATCTGGGGATGCCGTTTTGTATCTTTAGTAAAGTCAAAATTCAAAAGAGGCTGCTGAAAAGCATAATACATATAACTATATATACACTATACTTTGTAAATTACATAGAAATAAACCTTATTATGTTAAATACCGTATTTCTAAGCTCATGATGTGTGCATAATTGTAATTCCTAGGTATGAACATGTGCAAATATGTATTTACTTCTGTAAAAATGTATGTTAAATATCCAATTGGGTTTATACAGTCTTACCTGTTGTGGATGTTAGATTGAAGTATTGCTGTTTGTCTCTCCCTGATGTAATTTTATTATATTTCCATTATCGTAGAATCAGTGTAGGGACTGGGAACCTTCCTACACAAGACAATGTAGAATATTGTAGTATGGGAATTGTAAATCATTTTCAATTCAAATACATGGAAATAATTTTTATGTGAGCTACTTGTTGCACAAAGGCCAGTACTTTCCCTAATATAAATATTGCAGCTTAATAAGTTTCTGCTTGGGTGCATCTGAAAGGGCAACCAAATGTGCTAGTATGAAGATCATCGTCATAAATTTATGTTATAACCCTCATCTTTTGATTATAAAAAACCCTGGCAATATTGTAGCTGTGTAAAGAAGAAAAGCTAGTTCAATGATTATATTCTAAAATAAATATCTATATCAAATCTTTACTTTTTTGATTCCTTCCTTTGATGTTTTGCTGATGATTTTTTTTTTTCTGAATCTTCAGCTACCCCTGAAATGTCTTCGTTTCTTCTGTTTTATATTATTTTGCTGTCTTATTAGTAACGCTTCATTAAAAAATTTTCAAGAACAATTTCCTCTATATGAATACCTGCCAATGATTTGTTGACACCCTAATAAAAGTACAAAAATCTATTTTAAAGAAATAATTGCATTTAGTATTATAGGCAATTTGCAGTATTTTTAATGTATGTTTTACTTTTTATGTTAAATACTTTAAAGTAAACAATGAATACACACTTTTTTTCATAAAATGTTAATATAGCCTATACAAATTTATAGCATATGCACTTGCTACACAAACAATTTTGTAAATTAATTTTAAAGATATAAAAATCCCATTTTCTTCTTTTTAATCTGCAGCTGCTGTAATTTTCTATAAACTGTAAAAAATTAAATGCAATGTGGTTAAATTCAGGTACTGAAATCCCACAAAAATTAATTTTATTCATACTTTAGTATCCTTTGCAAAAAGGAATGTTTTTTTTTGTCCCTAAGGATTAATTACTAAGAATTCAGACCCTAGAGTATTCCTCATTAGAGCAAGGAAAATACACCAGTTGATGAAAATGAACTACATGCACTCCCCTATTCAAGAATCAGTTTGGAAAGAACATGGTAAAACAGCTATTTTTTTCAGAACTGTAGCTGGTGGGAATCTTAAACAAAGTTTGGTAAAATTCTTGCTATATATAACAACCACCCACAGGGAATTTTTTCTCAACATAAGTAGAGCTACACCTAAACAATTTTTTTGTTATTGTAAAATATTGCAAATTAAAGATTATTAATACATTATGATATACATTTTAAACTAAGGTATGTATTTGACTTTGCATCAGTAGAAACAAATTGCAACCTCAGAAAATTGTACTTGGACTGGTATAGGGGAAGCTGCTTTGGGAGCCCATCTAGTGAGCTGCATGCATATACATTGACAAGAAACAAGATGACAATGTCCTTCTTCTCTTTCACTGTCCAATCATCAGGGTGGGGTCACCATGTGTTTCATTACTCAGGACCTGTCAAGACCTCAGGGCTGACACAGTGTAAATCCTAAGACTAAATTGACAAAAGAATAAAAGCTTCTTGCAAAATCCTTTGCAAATAAAAAAAAGTTTCTTATATATACATTTACCTGTGTATTTAGACTTTTGCCTGGAAATTGCTTTAATATTTCATATTGCAGCTAGGTTAATCTCCAAGCAAGATGAAGTCACATACAGCAGCTGTTGTACTAAACGGAGACCTGAATCTGTCAGAGAATGGCTTCAAATCCTATCCTTGTGCTAGTTACATTTTTTGTAGTGGGCTAGCCCATTATGCAAGGGAACATGAAGGTAGAGTTGTTTATTTTATTAGATAGTACACATTGGTTTGCAAACACTGTATAATGTGTATGCATATTGGTCTAATAAATGCTTATTTCTAGTGGCATTAGTGGCTATTAGTGCTAGTGTGACTTCATGTGGTTTTTGCTGTACCCAAGTATATTGGAATAGTAGCTGTACACCAAACACAATCTTGCTTTAAGGATGCCTGTACTTTTTTATTAAGTGCAGTTCCCCTGTTTCCACTTCTCTTGACCGTGAGATTGTTCTCTTTGCCAAGATCATGAAGCTCTTTCTCTTTGCTTACTATAAGTGCTGCCAGCACCACATACACATTTATAGGGCCAGTAGTTGGATCATTTTCTACCCACTCAACAGAAGTCTGTGGTGCTTGTGAATATGTTTTCTAGTCTGATACATGCTATGTCTTATATCCACTCATTCCTAGTTCTCTTTCATTCTTATTAGATTTATTTAGATTGCCTTAGTCACTAAAACAGAAAGTACAACTCAATAACATAAAACAGGATAATTAACGTATTATCCTGTTTTAGTTATTGAGTTGTACTTTCTGTCTTAGTGCTGTTCTTATTAATACTTTGTGCTGTTTTTTATTTATATTTGTTTGCACCTTTCCGATTATTGTCACCCTTGCTTTTCTTTTTGCATCCCATCTACCAGTACCTGCATATAGAAGCTGTGAGCTCTCTTATTTCTCCTATTTATTTGTCACAGCTCATTAGTACTCCCTCGATACGCTGTGAAAAACTGTTAAAAAAACTCTTCCTAGATTTATCTTTATTATATTAATTATCAATTTGTTCCCTGAATGGCTAGAATTATGTCTTTATTTTACAGCTGACAGCTTCCTGTGTAAAGCTGTCAACAAATAGAAAAAAATATATAAAAAATATTTCCAGCCAATTGGGAAAAAGAATGATGTAATTTAATGTTAACAAACTTACTTTTTAGAAACTCTTTCCAATAGTAGATATTCAGTTTCTGTAGGTAAAATGGATTATTACAGAGAGTTTTACAGCTGTTATCTATGTATTGCTTGAAAGTTGTTATAGGTATGTGGGTGCAAGAAATACTTTGAAACAGGGTTGCAAACAGATACTGTCAAATGGGATAGCAAGAGGAATAACAAGGCTTAGTCTACGCGGATGTTTCCCCAGCCTTTAACCTGAGACTTTAAAAGCCCAAGTTTGAAATTCCCATGCATTCCAACGGGCTAATCTACACCAGGAGGTTTCCTTGAGGCACGTTTATGAATGTTATCTATAACGCTGCTTGCAACTGCAACTGCTTATCTAAAACGCTGCTTGCAATGGGACAGTTTCCCGTGTTTATAAGCACTTGAAACGTAAACATGCTAAAAATGTAGGAAAACGCAATAAAAACGCTGGAAAACCTGGGGAAATGTGGCATAGACGTTTTCCAGCATTTTAAAGGCAAGCTCGGAAATGCTAATAAGTCCGCAAAAACGCATATAAACATAGTAGGAATGTTTATATGCATTTTTAAAAACATCTGTGCAGACCCAGTCTAAAAGAATACTTCTCACAACTTTCCTTTTGGCCATGGGAAAGATCAAAAATCCCAGCTATGAAAAAAAGTAAAGGGAAAAACATAAATAATTACAAATAATTGTTTTCTGACATGCAATGTACATAACTGTTCAATTCAAAAACCTTAATGGTCTAGAATGTTAGTGCTACAAAGTTATCCTCTTTGGCATTTATACATTTAGGTAATCTTTGGTCTATGTAGTTGAGATACTTAATATCTGCTATTGTTAATTAAGATAATTTGAATCATTGTTATTCTAAAGGGAAGCGCTTAAATAGAAATTAACCTTTCAAAAGCAGACGAAGAGTACACTGCCAATTAGTAAGTCATTTCTGGTTACATCAGAGCCAGAGAGTATTATTGTATCAGAGAAAAGCTGGCCAAAGTAGAATTATGAATTAAATTGGAAACTCTACTCTGTGAAACTGGAGGGAAATATGCAGAACTGTTTGGAAGACTAAACCCCTGCCAACCACCATGTCTGGGGTAAGGGTTGTCTTTTTATCAGCTTCTAAATAGAATTACCATTTTTTCTTCCACATTCTGTGTATTCTAAAGATATTAGGGAACAATTTATTGTTATTTTTAAATAATTAGTCTACTTACAGAACATACATATATGTTCTTGGTAGTAAATGTATTATAAATTTAGAATGTGTGAATACATAATTAAAATGTCCCTCTTTAAAGGTTAGCCATTTAACCACCATTCTTCCCCCTTTAGACTGGAAGTCCATTAAGTGATACTTTTATGAAAGGTCAATCCACTGGATAGCTATCTAAAAAGCCATTATTTATAGTAAATTTTATAGTAAAATAATGGCACTAGTTTTTTCGTCCCATTTATAAAAGTGATGATCAGCTGACATGATGGTAATTTCAATGAATATTCAACCATTCATGATCCTACTATTTCTTGGTAATTTTTACTAGAACACAGATCTCCACTTGATAATTCTCCAAGGGAATTCATTCAGATTTTTGTTACTATTGGCAAGATTCCCATCACTGCTTGTCAAGACAAGAATTGATATGAAATCACACATAGGGACATAGACAAAAACACATTTTTAAGTAGAGTGAGAAGGGGTCACAACTCCTGACATTGTTTTCTTTGCTGTCAGCACCTTCCCGGTACATCGTCCTCATTTCTTTTGTCCCTGGGATGGCAAGTGTGGAAACATCTCCCCAGTGGGGTCAGAGACAAACAGAACTGACAGAACTCTTCTTAACTTTGTTCAAAACTAAACATAAATAAATAAATAATAAATAGTTTGAGTTTAGGCCTTATATGTAGTTTCACTTAACAAAAACATGCACTGAAAAAACATGTAGATAACTGTCACCTGTACTAATACTAACTTTACATTAGAATAAATAGCTGTGTATTAGAAAACAAACTAGCAAAAACCAATATTAGTTAAACTTTATTTTTTCAAAATCAGTTGAAAATGGTTCTAATGGGCATAATTTGTCTAAATGTCTAAAATATAAGTTGGATAAAAACATTCTTCATCATTATTCTCTGGATATCATTTTTAGTAAAGGTATGCCTCTGATTATCTACAATGCAGCTGTGAAACTCTCATTTTGAATATTTCTATTATATTGCTAAGGTCTGCTAAGGTATTCAACTTTGTTTTCAGCTTGCAAGTTTATTTTGGATTTTTTTTATGTTCTCTTTTATTTTATTAATTTAAATGATCTTGGTAAATTATATTTTGTCTCTTATCATTTGCCTGTCCTTGTGCACTACTGTATGATCTAACTTGATTTCTACTTCATTGAAGAAGATCAGAGTAAACAAATGTGCACTTCTTGTTTTTCTTTTTGGAGTTCAAGATCCTCAGCTAGATTACATTAAATCATTTTATCTACAAGAGTAATTCGGCATTGAAAATTGGTAACAATTACAAACACTAAACCTTTTGAAGAAGGTAAACCATTTAATTTTTTTCACCTGGAACATATGTTTACCAAAAAAACTTTATTGCACAAAAACATTTCTGTGGGAAGTTGACTGCAGGTGGTAGTGGTAGGTACGCTTTAAAAATACATTTTTCATTTAAAAAACTATGTTGTGATAACAAATAATATTTGGTAGCCTTCACTTTATTTTGGGAACTATATAGGAGCAATTAGCTAACAATTTTGGTTTCCTTTTTTGGGCTAAATATACTTTGTGTAATTTAAATTTTTCATATCTGTGTGGTAACCTAGCTTAAAATTTAGGTGTAGGCGTTTTCTGTATTGCAAACAAGTTCATGCTGTTTTCTTTACTTGTACTTCATTTATTAAAGCCCTCCAAGGCTGGAGAGGTTACACTTTGATCAGTGAAGCTGGGTGATCTATCAAAACTAAAATCGAATAATTAAAAGACATTTGGTATTTGTTAGCACATTTTTTCAATCCTAGACCTGATCCATTCCAGGTTTACTGGATCACCTAGTTTCACTGATGAAAGTGTATCCTCTCCAGCCTTTGAGAGTTTTAATAAATCAGGCCCATTGTGTATAGGGGCTAACTGTATCTTCCCCTTTGTAGTCGATTGTAGGTGCCTTCTGGTGGGAGAAACCTGCAGGGCCACATGCAGCTGATGATAAAGCTGCTACATTTACAGGGTGACAGGCAGTGAGGCATTTGGCACTCACAAGATAGATGTATAGTCTTTGTCTTAATAAGGGAATATATTTTCCTAACTGTGTCCGACTGTTCTATTTGTTCTGCTGTTGAGGATTCTCCCCTACTTGCTCTTTGGTGAGCCATTCTTAACAAGCCATTGAGTGAAAATATTTCTATTATATGGACAGATGTAAATAAAACCAAAAACAAATCTAACTTTTTCACACTCTACCCAATACTAGTAAGTTTTGGCTGGACATAAAGTTTAAAGAAAGCGTTTTGAAACCAAGCTTTAATTATGAATGTGAATGAATGTAAATATGCTGTTAATTATGAATTTAATTAGGATGTCTTACTTAATTTACTTGTTGTTTCTCTGCTTTTAAAATAAATAACTTTAGGATTGTTTGTAAGAGATAAAAGACTAACAAAACACATTTCACAGAATAAATACAAAAGTGGCAGGTTCACCAGATTCACTTGTGCTAAAAGTGGAAAGTTGAACTGCCACTTGCTTCTTCGTGCTGATAGTAAAGAAACTCACATTTTTATCCTGATAAACAACGGTGTGCAACTATCAATCTTTAAGCTAGTTCATCTGTGAAATGGTTTGAACCTTGACCATTGTTAGAACTACCTTTATGGGTATTAAGTTCATATCACTTTTATGGATCTTTGCTCGCATCATTAACACCTGCCTCAGCACATTATGGCAATTGTCCCCTGAGACCTGACTTACTTCACTGTATTTCTGTAGCCTTTTCTGTCAGTTTGGTTGATTGATCATCAAATGTCTCAGTCCAGGTTTTGCCTTTTCGAGAGCTTTAGCTTATTTGTCATAATAAAACTTTAAAACCAAGTTGAAGTGTTTAAAGGTGTGTAAAGGAGACAAGAAAATGATTCTGCTGAATGGGTACTATTCAGGTTATGCAGAAAATATTATTTTCATCATGTAATGAGAACCATGGCTTAACATTTTGCAATTTTTATTATAGTTTTATAATAAAATATAGCTACAACTAATGATCAGCTAAAGCTGCTGAAATTCAGAAGTCATTATTATAATTAAATAAAAAAGCATATATAATATAGGCAAATCCTATTCTTTTATGGACAAATGTAACACTATTATACAGACCAACATAAAATCCCTATGTCATATCAAATGTGCTTCAAAGGTGTGAACTAATATGTGACAAAGTACAAATAACCTTTTTATTAATATTCCGGCTGAACTAATATGTGGGTTGGTGAATGAAGGTGGGTGAATGTTTATTTTAAAGTTAAAAGTGAATAATGAGTACATGATTTTGACTCATTTTCTTGACATTTACTGTACAGCAGGGTTCAGACTAGTGGGGGATGAAGCAGCATAATGGGTTGATTAGTTTTTCTTCAGTGCTTATGTGCTAACAAGGGATATGCTGATTATAAGAGCAGAGTGACAGAAAAATAGTATAAGCTTATTAGTCTTCTGCTTTTATTTTATTTTACAGTCACATGCTGAAAATATGACAAGACCCATATATGCTATTTAACTACCAAACACAGGGCCGAGCTATGTCCAACAGATGTAGAAGGAGCACTAAACTGTTTTGTGAAAGGATCCGTAATCTATTGTTCAACAACAACTAATACAACCAATACTGCCATTTCAGGGGCAGTATTGGAGCCTTCCCTTTATCAGGAAATATACCTAGCTATAGGCACACTAGAGTATCTGTTAGGTTTGGAGCAATTTTTTTGATGTATTTGTTGCTACTGAACAATAAATTGTGGATTCTTTTACAGGGTTATTTACCACTTCTTTCTATCTGTTTGTTCAGGTCTAGCCCAGGAACATAAGCTAGGCTGTGTGTGCTATGAACTTAGTATATGTTACATGTAAGTAGGATATACATATATGTATTTTAGCCTTGTGGTTACTTATTTTGATGTAGCTCAGATTAAAAGAAATGTACTCAAATCTAACTTAGGATGTCTGTGTAACACAAATGTTTTAAAAATGTACAATTTGCTTGACTGCTGACAACCATAGTTCTTCTAAACTATACTCCCAACCTTTCATCATGTCTCTACCCCATTACAAAATGCACCAGAAAGTTTGGGTATTCAACCACACATTTTATTCTAAACAAGTAACTATAACTTTGTGCCGGTCACAGCAGTGCTGTGAGCACCCTTTATATTACTCTAAAAACACTAACCCTAAATGTCATAAGACCTTAAAGTTTCAGACAAGCCTTCAATCAGTTCACGTTCTCATAAGGCTTAAAACCTAACCAATATCAGCTCACAAGGTACTAAAAAAGGCCAATAAAGATCACAACCTGTAAAAGAAAAAAAAATGTAGAGAGGGGTAAAAGAAAAATAGGGAGGGAGGGAGGGAAAGTCCTATAAATCTAATAATAATATGTCCCTGGATGGATTCAAGTAAATTATCTGTACATTCTATACATGTTTCCAGGAGTTAAGACTCCCTTTCCTAAGGGTCTAGGGGCTTCAATATTACATTGAGTGACTTCTTCCGGTTCTGCCTAATCACTGTCGATTGTTCTAATTTTGACTCAGACTACAGTCTTGGAAAAAAAACATTTCCACAGCAAGAAACTTTCGTATCATGGACATGTCATACTGCTATAACGTCTAATCAGAAACAATATTTATAAAGTCAGTCTAGTATAAGGAGGATTTTAATTGATTTTGATTTTGCTCTGTGTATTGTAGATTTTATAGTGAAGTTACTGAAAATAAGTTTGACATGTCTGTTTGCAGGCTTACAACCACTCATTAACTTGGTATAGGGCATATATATTTCTGCCCTGGCTACACATTTTTACATACTTAGATATGTACCTATCTTTACCTGACACACAAATTGTTGAATGACATATTCATAGCTATTTATATATTTTATGTGGCTGCACATTGCTATATTTCAGATCAACCAAATGCTCAATACAGTTATGTGATGTGAGTCTGCAAATGTATACTTTAATTATTATAACAAAATCAAGCCAAGAGACATCATTATGCAGGATAATAAGCTTTAGGATATCAAGAGTAAAGGATTATAAAAATGCCTGTTTTCTTTTGTCGTTAAAAAAGCCGGAATATTAATAAAAAGGTTATTTGTACTTTGTCAGGGACATTGTCTCAGAAATGCCATGAAACAGATAAAAAAAAGAACTTTTTCAGTATTCTAAAATACTTCATCAGTTCCATCAACATTTAATTAAACCAAGGTAGAGAAAAATCTTAAACTAAATTTAGTGTATTACAATGTCAAGGTAAAGGGATAATATAAAGCAGAAATTGTGGCTACATTCTTGCATTGCATTAGGGCCCCAGGCTCAAATCCTTAGATTTGTACTTTCTTCTCTCTGTAACTGTTGTCAGAATAACAACTCCTACAATGAAAAGTCCCTAGAATATTTAAAGCGTCCTTTATTCTGCCCCAGATTTTTACACTCTATTTTTTTGCTTTCTTATTTGAGTTTTTAGATAAAAACAATGAAACATCCCCACCTGCATCTGTCATGAGCAGACTCTCCAAATGTCAGAAGCCTTTTTGGTAATACCTACTAAACCTGCTGATTTGTGGATCTATCTTCCTATAAATTAATAATTAATAAAAATAATTAAATAATTTTAAGCCAACTCATTCTACACCATAATGCTCTATAATCAGAGCTGTACATGTCCTTTGTCCATTTAGCTTAACATTTCTGATTTATACACAAAACCACTGCAATGTTAGATGTTCATTATGACTCAGGAAGGCTGAACAATACATTGGAGAATTCATGTAATTGTTTAAGAATCATTACCCTTTTCCTTAGAATTACACTTTTCACACACATTGAGGTGCATTCATTTTGTCCAGGGTCATTTAGGAAGGTTGCACACAGTTTTTCTAAAAGGTGCTGTGATTCCACTGAGGACATGTCATCCAAAACCCTAAAGCAGAACTTTGCTAAGGAAATGTGATATTTGCTCAGAAAGTTATGTTGCCAGTGCTGAGATCTTCTTGTTAGTTTCCTCTGGAAACTAAACTTCCTTTAGGATCTTTGGCTCTCGCACTAGCCTGGTCAAGGTACTGTAATTCCTGTGCTTGATCAATTTATCCCAATACCTGGCATTTGCTGGGATTTTAGACTGAGCTGCTCAAGTAGTCCAAACCTTCAACTACTAAAATGGTTTGTAGTTAATCGGATACTGATTTGTAAAAGGGGGTTTTTATGTTTTGCATATGAATTCAGTGCTTTCCATATTATTCTTTGTATTAAACCTTTTGTCTCATAGTACTGACAATTTTGCTGCAGCAATTCAGCAAAAAGAAATCAGACGTGCCAGAAAATGCAATATTGGCATTTTAAATATGCTAGTTAGATTAATTTAATTCTTTGTTAATGGTTCAGGCAAGTATTTATAGGTAATCTGTCTAGTTCCTATTGTATATGTATTTCATTACTTTGAAATGCTTTGCCAGAAGATATATCTCACTCATGTGGCATCTTTATTTTTAATAAAACATTGCTGAAAATGAAACAAAAAACTTTCTGTGACACCCATTAGATATTCATTGGCTAATTTAGTTTAATGCAAAAATTAGAGGTCAGTTCATAACAGAATTTGTTGATCTTTCATGAGATAATTAGCACATCTTGTTATGTTTTTCTGTGGCATTATTCATCAGCCCATGAGACATTCTACTGAATAAGCTTCGTGGAAAGACAAGCACATGGCAATTATAAGAGATAAATGAAAACTTTAGCTGAATATAATGTTCATGACAACTTTTTTCACTATCAGATTTTTAGGTTTTTAAGAATGTACAGTTTTTCCATCTAATTTAAGCCAGATAAACTAGCACCCAAATACTGACATTGTATATTTTGTTTTGTTTTTATATTTTATTATTAAATCAATGACCTCTGTTAAATGATAATAAATAAATTATTTCTTTGACAGTCAAGGGCAGCATAATATAAGAAGAAGGATAGATAGATAGATAGATAGATAGATAGATAGATAGATAGATAGATAGATTAACAGGCCACAACTTTGTATCTATGACAGTTTCCATATTAGTAAAATGTACACCTTCTGTTTGTCTGCTTATATATTGGAATTAAATAGTTCTGCAGCTCAAGAATATTCTAGCATATCTGTAAAATCATCAAGTTCTGGACTCATTTCCCAGAGAATAGGCAAAGGTGCATTTTGGCTAGGTTTTGGCCTTTTGATCACCAATCCCTGCTGCTTATTTTGTGATAGCCCCGGTCTGACCTCTGAATTTGATTTCCTTGGCTGCTGCCCATCTGAACTTCTGTTTGTTTATAAAAACCTACCTAAATGCCACCTACCTTGCCCACAGGTTAAATACACACTACAGACCTTGACACTGTTTTTTAGAAGACATTTTGCTTTGCTCACCTATATGTGTGCTGCCACATGTGGAACAATAGTAAGGCTTTGTTTAGAGTGGCAGTTAAATTGTGGTACAGTGGTAACCACTTCTTTAAGCCAATGAACTGCTGCTTTGAGGGAGATGCTACAAAATGGCTACTCGTGACAACCCCATAGGAACTAAATCGGGGGCCATTGAGTACAGTACTGCTCACTGCTGCGGCTGTCAATTCTGCAGGCACTGGTTCTTGTCATCGGGGCTGCCTAATTCCAAGGCAGGTCTGCACCCAACCATAATCTCTGGACTGGTAAAGTTCAACATAAAGTTTTTGGACTGCTTGTCTTTAGGACAGACCATGCAGTTGTAAAGGTGCCAGCTGCCAGAAACTGCACGGGATCATTTGATCCTGCGTCAGGTCTGAAACTAGCCTTGGAGACTTTTCCTGAAAGTTTGATTCAGTGAAACAAGTACCTCTTTGTAGGGTTACTGGTAAAAACAATATTTTCATTAAACTATATTCATGACACAAAGGATCCCTCATAACTATTATTGTCATTACTACAGCACTTGTTTTTTTTATCTTGGTTATACAGCACATTGTAAATCTATCATTAATAAATGTTTTCACCAAATGATGTAAATTGTGTATTTCCATTGTAGGAGAAATCACAGCTGCTCGATTTGTTGCATGTTCAGGAGAGGAAGTTTGGCAAAGTCAGTTCCATTTTCATCAATGTGACATACATGACTTGTGTTTATTTTCTCCTGCTCTGTTGTAATTCCGTTTGAAGAACAGACTGCTGTCTGCTTCACTGGAAATACTTTTTTCAATTTATATCTGTCACGCTTGTTGTGAAGGCACTGTCACTCTACCCCAGCAGTACACTTAAACTGTAAAAGGAACAAGGGGTGGAAAATCTTTTGCACTTACAATGTGATCTACAAAATAGCCCTGGTTAAAGCTCCAAGAATAAATGCACTGAAACAGATGAGATCTGTAACACAAGCTCCTAAAAATAAGTGCTGTATAACAAAGAACAGTTTGAAAATGGGGTAGTTATCAAGTGTCACAAAAAGTATTATCAGGAGATTAGAATTTTGTAGGTAATACTGAAAAGTCTTTTAATCCAATACATGGAAACAGTGCTTTTTAAGGAAGTTCCCAACAGATTTTATATCCTACTGTGGGATAAAAAGTACATATACTTACCTTACTAAACATTTCTTAACTATATATTGTGATGCCACTATCTTTTCAGCAACAATGCCATGTATCCTAAATCTCATGATACTCCAGAACAGTAATCTGCATTGAAAAAGATCTTGTTGGAAGGAATTTGATTTTGCATTTTACAGTAGTGTTGCTTTTAGATAATAAACATATGCTCTCTTGACTGCTAAGTTTAATCAAATAGCCCATGTTCAGACTGGCAATGAGGTTGCATGGGGGTTGTTACTTTCTCATGCTAGTGAAGCCTTGGGGAGATGTTACAAATACCCTATACCTGCAGCAGCTTCATAGCGACCTAACGGGGGCAGCAGGGATTGACCAGCTGACACAAAACAGATGTTAACCTAGCCATACGTCTGTACTGGTAACATTAAACATTTGCTCTCCAGGACAAGAAAAACAAACATTTATGGAATCATTTGTAGGGATCTTATCTTGCCCATCCCCAACATTCTTGACAAACCAGTACTTACTAGTGCACAAATGGTAAAATGCACCTACTATACGCTTGCCATTTTATCATTGACTCCAATTGGAGTGGTTTCCTTCTATGTGTATACTTTATTCATGATGAAGACAAATGTATATTTTTGTCAAGTGAAAATGAAGAATCTAGAAATAAGACATGCACACTAATTAAAATAATGTAGTATTTGAAAAAAAAAATATTCAGTGAACATAGCTGAAGGATTAGTGCTTTATTTAGGGGATAAAATAAGAGGAAAATAATATATACTGTTGTACATTGTTTTAACACTAATACAACTAACTGAATTCCAGATCTCTTTTAGCTTTGAACCGTGTTTTCTTCTTCTTTATTGATCATTGCTGTCAGGCTGTGGTCCATTGTTGATCTGAGGAAGAGGTGTGCCAGTTTTCTCAAGCAGCAGCAGAGGTTTCTCTTTGTATTAAATAAGAAGTGACAGACTTCTGTATTCTAGTTACTGGATGTAAGCATTGTACCATTCACATTAAAAATAGGCATGTCTATGATAGATAATTAGGCTCCTAAGAATAAATACTCAAATACAATGGAATCAGTATAGATTACCATGATTCAGCTAACACACTATACCTGGTCAATTAATCAATTAATTAAACCTTGCTTTTATGGTTTCCTTGTACCCACAATACAAAAAAAAAAATTAATGACATGATAGTTCCCCTACCTTATTCTACCTATTCTGGTGGACCAGTGGAGTTAAAGTGCCCCTCACTATTGGCACTTTTGTTTTCAGGGGAATGTCCCTATTTGGGGCACCTCACATGAAGTAAGCGGATTCTGAAAAGAATATGAGTTCCATCAATGGGCCTGATTTATTAACACTCTCCAAGACTGGAGAGGATACACTTTTATCACTTTTTATCTGATCCAGGATTGAAAACATTTGCTAACATATAGCAAATTACTTTATGAAATCCATTCAAGGTTTGCTGGATCACACAGGTTTACTGATGAAAGTGTATCTCTCTAGCCCTGGACAGCTTTAATAAATCAGGCCAAATATACCAAAGGACCACAAACTCATTAGCAGAACTGGATTTCCCACAAGGCCACCCAGGCTGTAGTCTAGGGTGACATGACACTTAGGGGGTGGCATTACACTATAAGTAATTATATTGAAGTCACATACAGTGCAGGGATCTGTGCAGGGTGACATTTATATCAAAGCTATCACTCTTCTCTCCCAAGTCTTACTTTTAATACACCTCTCCCCAACTTTCTCTATTGCTCTCTTCCTCCTCTTTCTCTCCACCCCCACCCCCCCCTTTCCACCCCTCTCCGGCTGTCTCCCTCATCCTTCTTTCTCTCATTTCGCTCTCTTTTGAACTTGCGAAACAGCTTTTATTCTATATTTGTGTGTGTGTGAGTCCGCATTAAATGCTGTTATTGGTTTGGGGGGGGGGGGAGTCTAGTGGAACCAAAAGTAATAACCTGGCTCTACTCATTACCTTGAGGAGTGTTGGTATCCATTGATATGTGTCCTACAAAATATCTCTTGGTAAATTGCTCAAAAAATACCTTTTTGTTTAATAAATCCACATCTTGATGGTCAAAAATTCTTTTTTAGTATTTATTTTAAAATCTTTACTCGATAGTTTAGTGCTCCTATGAATCTCACTCTTGTTTACTGTGAAGCAAGAAGTACTGTAATATGCTGAAATGTCAACCAAATTGGTTTGTCTCTCACTGGAGGATTATACAGCGTACTTTGATCTGCACAGGGAACCCGGGCTTAGGGTTGAATGGTGCTGAATTTACAAGGCAAAGTTAGGTCATTCCCAGAGGGTCATAAATGTTTTTAACTGTATACCATGGACAGTGATATTCTGGGATAGGTAATTGTTATGTTTTTTTTTTTTTTTAAATTATCAGCTGAGCAGTAATGTCATGAACAGTGAGCCGACATTTCCATTCATGTAGAGAAATAATTCTGCATTATACTCTCCTGAACACGTATATTTAGATTCTTAATGTTAATAATAATAGATAACAAAACTAGGGCTGTTATTTGTTGCAATTGGTGAAAAAGGTTACTTCCTAATGACCTGTGCCCTAAGTAGTGATTTGTTCTCCAAGGGCATCTTTCCACTACAAACCACTGCCAGTCTTTAATGTATGCTTGACTGATTCCAAATGTCAAGGTGCTTCCCAGCATCTAAAATTACTGTGCCTGTCTGTCCTACTGCTACTAAATGCCTCATTTACTTTTCATTCCATTCATTTGACTTTTCAGATTCACAGCAATAATATACTTTTTAAAAAGAAGAACAAACAATCTTATAAAATGCATTTTTGAAACTCTAATTTGAACAGTACATCACAGATCTCTTCACATCATTCATAGAAGGCTAGAAAATATTTTTTCTCAGTGGAATATAATTTACATTCATCTTTTTCTCACCAACATAGAAAAAACATTTAGAGTGACTTTATGTAAAAAAACACTTGAAATCATGGACTGTACAAATAATTTTGTGCCCATGTACATAGGAATACTATGGCCCTCTAATTATACCTTTATTTATTGCAAAATTGCTAAGAATAAAATGTGCATGCATACTTCCAAAATGTCTGCCTAGTGGCTGCATTAATATTTGTCCGATGTATCAGGCCAGCGGCGGATGCTCTATTATCTCAGCCTTGTCTGTTTGAGATACCTAATCTAGATACTATGGGCTCTGTTCATTTAGCTAACTGCCAAGGGGCAATGCATGGTGTTACTTGGACTGATATGGCTTTCCCCACCCAATATTGTCCCTTTAGTGATATAATTTGCTTCTGTTTTTGATCTCTCCAAGCTGGTAATTAGAAGTTTAAAGTTGAATAGTAATTTGGCTTACCATTCAATAAAGATGTCTTTCCCAACTCATTAATGCACATATAGTTATCATACCTGTCTTTGTTATGTCTGTTTTTGGACATATCAGAAAAAAAGCATTTGGTTGATTACTGTCACTTCACTTGTCACTGTAGTCTTCCTGGTTTGTTACAGATATTTTAGAGGCTTATCTTCTTCTCTCCATGCATCAAAGAGTCCACTCACATCACAGCAGGATATTTAAATCTAGAACACTTCCTATAGTCAATGTAAATATGCTATATAATTGTGACATTAGATAAGTGTTGATAATCGTCTTTGGTTAAAATTTAGGCTCTCCACAGCAGTCCCCCAAATAAACCACTGACCAAAAAAAAAATGCTGTTATAGGGATATGTGGGAGGACACAGGTGGGGTGCCTTCTGCTCATTCTCCCCCTTCCCCTCTACATAGAACTAAACAGTGTTGTGTATACAAATATTCATTTATTCTAGTGTCATTTGTCCTCAAAATAATATTAGTATGGCAGATCATTGGAAACATAGGGGAAACTTTAACTATAGGACTGCTCTCATTTAAGAAAATAGCACAAGTTAGAACTGAAAGCAAAAAAAATGTGTGTTGCAGTTGGAAAACAGGTAAGTATTCTTTTTTATATTTTCATGGGTGCTGTTTTAACATAGCATAGTTCTGTTTCAACTGTGCTGGGCTACAATAATAATTTCGTAGCCTTCAAGTAATGATATCATCATGCTCACCTTGACACATTGATATCATTGAAGATTAGCTGCTCAAGAAGACTTAGTCCATTATAACCTCTGCAATATTGCAACAATTCCCCAATTCAGCTTATTGCATGTCATTTATTGCAACAAATTTCATAATAAATATTTATATATATATATATATATATATATATATATATATATATATATAAAACCCCATCCCCTTTTTTTTGGTGATCCCGGAACACACTGCTGGTGATGCTTAAACAACTACTACAAAATCCTTGCTGTGTCTTATATACAACTGAAAAGACAACTATAAAAAGTGCCTTATACAATAAATTAATGTGTGGTCAGGCAGTATCACAAGATAATTACATGGTTTGTTCCGTATGTTCAGACTAGGTTGGTTGGTAATAACTATATCCAATACTAAAAATGCAATTACTTGGTCTTGGTGAACATTTTTTTCTATCAGAAAACACTTTTGATCTTAACAGAAAAGCAACATCTATGTCACTTCCTGTGAGCTGAACTCAAAATCTTACTTTTTTTCTGTAAATTACTAATCTCACCATCCCTCATATAATGAAGAAGAACATTAGACATGTTCAACCTGGCTGACAGATATTGCTTCTTCCATAGATACAATAAATGAGTGTTACCAGCTAGGCACAAGAAGTGTTTTATGTGCAGGATAAAGAGGTTGAAGTAAAGCGAAAAGACCTAGAGGTATTGATAAGTAATAATTAACTATTAATCGTCTCAGAACCATTCTCCCCCTCCCCTCTCTATAGAGCAAAACTTTACTGTCCAGAAATTACCCTTAGGCAAAACAGTATGCTGTCTCATCCTATCTATCTATCTATCTATCTATCTATCTATCTATCTATCTATCTAGCTATCTATCTAGCTATCTATCTTTTGTTTATATATGTTTGCTTACTTTTTTGTTGTTACCTGAACTATCTAAAAATTTCATCATGTTTGCTTACAATGTGTATAGCAGTAAGACCACACATAACACAAACTAGATCATATCAACACATTGAGTTTATTGTCTACAAAGTGTCATTTTAGTTAGTCACTTTGCAAGCTATAAATGTAATACAGTTTAAAAAACACCAGGTCACATTCATAATCACAAGCAGAATTAAGGCTCGGTCTACAGGGACATTTTCCCCAGCGTTTAACCTGAGGCTTTAAAAGCCCATATTTAAAATTCCATTGCAGTACAATGGACTACTCTACACCAGCATGTTTCCTTAAAGCACATTTATGAACGTTATCTATAATGTTGCTTGCAACGTTTAAAAAATTAAAATGCGGGGTTAACAATGGGGTGTTTTCCCATGTAAAAATGCGGGAAAACGCAGGAAAATGCGGAAAAAACACAGCATAAAAGTTTTTCAGCGTTTTAAAGGCAAGCTCTCAAATGCTAATAAAAGTGCATAAAAATGCATAAAAACGCATATAAATGCAGTAAGAACGTCTACGCCCATGTAGACCCAGTCTAAAGAAAGGTTTATCTTTTAAAAAAATATCTTTTTAACAGATAGCTCTTTTGTTTTTTGGTTTCATTTTCATATGCTATTCCTGCCGCACATGGAAAACAAGATCATTTTAGTAATACATTTCCAGTACTTCATGGTTTGTGCTGCTTTAGGTACTTTATTAAAAAGATTGAAGGGGTCACCATGGTAGCCATTTCTATCAGGGTTTCATTATGAACCACAGAATATAATTAATGTTAATTTCAAGTGAATAATTACACATAACATTAATTGGCTGCTGAAAACAAATGAGCAATAGTTTGGCAGGTGAGTTAGCATGCTGCTCATGGATAAAATTGTAATCTATAAATTCATCAATAACCTGCAACTATTAATAACGAGGGGTCACCTTGACTGTTTGCTCCAAAAGGATACAGAAGACAAGGCATTTGATTACCAAAAGTAAAACAAAGATCAATTAGGCTTGTATGTCCACAAACATAGTTTTATTTTTATTTTAATACTTTTTGACATTGCTAAATAAAAATACACACATTGATAAACATGTTTCTACCTGCTTCTGGTACAAAGCATGGATAAGTTAAGTAAAAGTGAAGTTACAGATTTTTTGTTGTATACTTTTTAATACATCACTATAAAAAATATTAAACAAAATGTTCTAAAACAGAATACATATGCATAATATAGCAAATAAAGCAAATCAGCAAAAAAAAAAAAACATGAGTTGCTATAAAAGACATGCACATATTACCAATAGGAGGCAGAAATCAATGACATGGAGGTTCAGGCAGACAATTTAGGCCCAGATCCATTAACCTTGCAACACACATTGGCCTCCTAGCAGTCACCCTCATACTATTACCTAGGGCTCAGTTGTAACCCACACGGAGAAGATGGGAGAAAACAAGTGATATAGTTACATAGGTAAATACAATTAATAGTGTTTATTGGTGGCTGGAGATCATATATATATTTTTTCCAAGAGAAAAATACCAATTGTAAGTTTTTTGGTCAATAAAGAAGGTGCCGCTTGTGTAGCTTGTCCCTGATAAAGTCCCTAGTTTTGCATTTTGTCCAAATGCATGTTACATGTCCCTTCTTTACAAGCTAAATTTAAAGAGGTTTAAAGATGAAATAAGTGGTGGAATGTGAAATGTTTGCAGCAATAATCCCTTAAATTATCTCTCCTGACACTTCCCTACATGTGGCCCCGTACTACTGTGAAACTTTAAATGCTGTAATCATTTCTGGCATTGAAAAAGTTTTTTATTATCTAATATGCTGTCATGCTATTTTTAAAGTTAATATACTTTTTTCTTCTACTACCGCAAATGGATGGAATTAAAATTCCTTTTAAGTTTTTGAAATGCATTGTACAAGCATGTGAAAGAGGCACTTCTTGGGCTTTCATTTTATGGTCTATTTTTCTATAGTTGAGCATCTACTTTTGTGAGATTATGTAAACCCATGTATTAAAACATTATACAACCTTTAACATTACCATTATGTTAACATTTTTTTCAAAAATATTTTTTTTATTTCTAATGCTGTCCTAAAGGACATTGTTCAGGTACCTCCTGTTTTCTTTAATAGGTAAGTCTGTCATACCAGGAAACTCCGTTGTGCATACTTGTACAATATAGCAAAACCCTTGGGCTCTACCAGTGCGGTTACTTTATAATTTAAAGTTGTGTTTAGCAGTCATTTCCTTTCTGCACAAGTTGTCCTGAGTCTTCTGGGTTAAGTTTAACAGGGGTCATTCAACCTGGAAGATAGAGGACATGGTGTAGGATGCTATGGGTCTACCCCTTAGGAGGCAACACCATTTTAGTGCTGTCACATTGTCACATCAGCCCTGCTCTATGCATAATTGAAGACTACCCCGCATGTCAAGGAGGACACACATGATCAACCAAGAGACTTTGGAAAATTAATAATATTGAAAAAGAGCATGGCATACTTTTTGGTAGACCTTTGAGGGAAGGGAAAGGAGGCAGCTAGGGAGCAAAGTGTGTCCCCAAGTTGGGCTTTGTGGATGTTCTTTACATTGACCAAGGAGAATACTATCCTAAATATATGATTCCTCCCAGAGTTGTGAATGTTTAAGACAACATATGAGCTCCTAATCTTCACCCACTACTAAAAGTAGCTGCTGCTTCTATCACCTTAAAAAACATACACTAGTCATTCTCAAATAAGGTTCCATTGAAAACAACACTTTGGTAGAATTCCTTTTGAAACACCAGAGATCCTTTTAAATGTCTGATACTGACAACTGCTGTAAGGGAAGCATCCTTTCCCCTGGTTACCAATGTACAGTCATTTTTTTTCAAAGTTTTTGGAAATCCCTTTGGGGTAAGAAAATGTTTGGAAAAGCTTTCAATAGACAAAGGTGCATTGTTCCTTAAAGGGCAGCTTACAGAGAGTAGCCATCCATACAAAGTAAATGCTTTAAATTTCATTGTTGTAAACTTTAAGTTCAAATACATTTTTATAATATCAATAGGTATTTATAAAATTGTATTAAGGGTTAACTGTATCCTGTTCTCTGTCCGCTGAGCAAAATATCTTAACTTCAAGCACAGATATGATAGTAGCTATTCGCTCTATTATACATATATTATACATGTTTAGCCAAAGGCTAAGTAATTGGTGTGACAGGCAACCGTAGGTTAATATTTTGTTCATGATAACATTATAATTTCCTTTTACCTTTATTTGAAAGTATTCTGCACAAAAGACCTTCCCACATTTAGAACTAAATCTTGACTCTCATTTTACATAAGCCCACATTGATTGCTATTTAACAAAAGCTGGTTGCTACACATTTCAGTGCTGCTAAAATGTGATAAAAGAAATTATTTGCAGATACTGTTACTGAGTCAGAATAAATGTCAGGACAATTTGCTGTTGTTTTTTTAACAAGAACATCTATTACTAAAATTATATTCATTTTTAATTTACTGCTGCATATTTCTGTTAGTTGAGAGATTTGAAATCTATGTTTAACAGCGTAAAAAGAAAGGTAATATAATATGAATGATAAGACATGCCTCAATGACAGAGAAAGGCTACAACTTGTATCTTCCAGTACCAATTAGTATCACACTCAACATACAATTCACGTCAAAATAAAATAATATTAACATTCATTTTTTTAATAGAATGCCAGAAACATGTAAATGAAAGGCATTATTTATTATTATTATTTCTTTGTCAGCTAAAAATTGGCCATTCATTTTACTAGATTCACACATAGGGTATTACTTGTGAACTATAAGGTTTATATAGTTACCTTTATTGACACTGTTGGCTTAGTATGCCAGTGTGGTTTTTAAAATTCATTTCATGCACTGTACCATTTATCTCTTGTTCATTTACCAAGCCAGTTGAACAGCATGTGATTTCTCTACTTGACAAAAAAAGTATAAGATTGGTCTTCCATTTAATTTAGAGTCCAAGCCAGAACCAGAAGTGGTCAATACTACCGCAAATCAATATAGTAATTTTATTCCTCATGCCAATTAATCAAAGAATGGTAATCTGATTTTTTTATCCTCATATTCAGTACTTGCATACTTTTATTTATTTGAAATAATGTAAAGAAGTATAGTTATGTTTTTTTTACAAAGTATTAGAGTGAGCTGTGGCAAACGTGTTTTGTTTATTTGCGTTAATTTTCATAACTAACAAAAAAAGAACTATGCAAAAATGATACACAACAGTTATATACTTGAAGAATATAACTGTAAATGATCTCTGTTCTAACAACAAAACACATATACAATTATAAGAATCTGGCCTTGGTGAATTGCAACTACATTTCAACTTGTAATCTCCATGACCCATCCTAGGGGCAATACATTAGTTCCATGGCCATATTACTTGGAGCTTTCCACCTCTAAATATCTTCTTGTCTGCTGATTGTGCTAAATTATTATTTTCATCTACATACTATGTACATTGGTCTGGTCACTGGTCTTAATGTATATAGCATTTAATCTTTTTAATCCATATATTTTAGCACTATAGACAAAGAACAGAAAGTAATTTTTACTGATGCCGTGAAGGTAGTTTGTTAGTAGAATGGGTGTGTGCTGTAAGAACGTTTTTGGGTTTCAGTCCATGGGCCTAATTTATAAAGCTCCCCAGGGCTGGAGAAGATACCTTTCATCAGTGAACCTGGGTGATCCAGCAAACCTAGAATGGAATTCTTAAAAGTAATTTGCTTTTTGTTAGCTAACGTTTCCAATCCTGTACCAGATCCTTTACACCTAGGTTCACTTATGAAAGTGTTTCCTCTCCAACTTTGGAGAGCTTTTATAAATTAGGCCCTAATGTCATAACTGCACACTTTTCTTTTTATTGTGTCCATCTTGTTTGTTGATTTTGTTTTTCTTTTGTTTCCACCATCATAGGCTGTATGCTTTTATCCTTCAACCTACAAAAGTATTAAAAGTATTGTATGTGTGGTTTATTATGTTGTGTATAAAATAAGCAAATTAGTTCCTGCAAATCATTTGTACTGAAAGATATCACTTAACTTTGAATCATTTAACTCGCTTTTAGTCTAACGGAAATGTTTACAGCAAGAAATTTTGACTTCTCAAGGCATATCAGTTTGGGACAAATCCTAAACCATAGATTCACCTATTTACTGAATATTTCCCAGTTGTGATCTAGAAGGGATCCTTTTTCCTATACTTGACTAATATAGCTGCAGTTTTCAATCCTTTTATCCCAGAGGAACCCTTGAAATAGTTTTTAGGTAGCTGGAAATCATATGTACAACTTTTGTTGTAGTGTTATCAATAAGTTGTAGATAGCATAGTACATTTAAAATGTAATCTATAAACTTGTATTTGTTTTATGCTGTATAAAAATAATATTAATGGCCAGATGCAAAGAGTGAATTGATCAAAATGCAATATCAGAAAACTGACCTGCATTTTAGATGCTCAACTGATTTGTGTAAACACAGCTGGCTTAATGCACTAGTTGTTCTTCTAGCATCAGTCTGTGGAATCACAACATCTGCAAACAATGATTTTTTTCCAGTTCTACACATCAAAATGTAGCATCTACCATATGTTTCTATGATTTCAAATTTAATGAGACAACATAAAAATGAGAAGCCACACAAACAGACATTTCAAACTTTAACCGACTAGATGTTGTCATCTAATGTCATCCTTGAGTTTTTAATGACACATCATAATATATGGTACAAAGATAAATGTGCTTGTGATCTAATTGCTAAGAGTTTGTATTGTAAATTAATTACCAATTCACAGCATGCCATTTACAGGAAGAAAGAAATCCTGCTGGCAACAACCAATGCTTTCTCACATCAAACCCTGGAGTCTTCCTTTGCCTGACTACCTTTTATTTACATAATTATGTCTGTTTCCAGATTCATTGCTTTTTGCTGCTGCCAATTAAAAAATTAATTGTACATGAATGGTAATTTAATGTAAGTATTTGTTTTTGCTGCTTCATACTTGAAGACATATGAAAGCTTGAACATGTCATTCAGATCTTGTGCCATATCTATAGAAATAGATAAAGGAAATGCAATTTTATCATTATAATTAGTTGGTACAATACTAAGATTACCACACATACACAGATGTTAGTCATGTATATTATATGACAGTGAGACATTTTTGAAGTGAACTTTGTAAAGTCCATTTCTTCTCTTCAAACATTTACTATACACATTCCTATCCTCTTTGACCTATGGCAGTCATATCACTACGTTAACCATAAGGACAGTTGTGTTAACAGATAAAACATGCACACTTGTCAATCTTATAAAGTTGATCATACACATTACTCTAAAAGTGAACATTTAGCCTATATGATTTAAATTCTTGCAGATTGACTACTAATTAAATTCATCATATTAGACTCATACTTTCATTATTCAAGTTCCTTTCTCCAGAGCAAGTTTGATTCTGTTTAGGATTGCGGATGTTATGGTCATGTGTCCAACATAATTTCCCCATACACACATATACACACATATACACACATACATATTCTCATTTGAATAAATACGGATCATTATATAAAGTTTAATTAATAAACATCTTCAATTTTAATTTGTAGAGAAAATAAGGATTTGTCAATATAATGCAGTTTCTGAAGGCAATGCTGTTCTTGAATGTGTTTCAATGGGCACCATTTTTAGTGTGTTATGGTCTACCCAAAACCTTCCCATAATGTAATGCCTAAACAATGATATTCTGGTAAACAGTAGGATTTAGTAGATAACACAGACACTCTTCACTTAACAAGTTTCATTCTTAAAATTGTGAATTGGTCATTAGGTGGGGAGCACAATACAATATAAGTCTTAGAAATTCTGAATGCTAGTATTGTGTATTTTTAGCAACTGCAGGAATGAAACTTATGAATAATGCTGAGAAACAATGAAGCACAATGAGATACTTGATGCTGTGAAACTGCCCTGCTATCTCCAGAACCAAGGTTCTTGTACAGCTTAAAATATTGACTGGTCTGAGAGCTGGTTGTAAGTCTTAGCAGTCCTTAAACAGGGAGGCTATTAAAGCAGTACTTCTTGAAGATGGTAATAAAAAAAGTGCTAATCTTCTTGCGCATGCGTGAAAACGGCACTTTTTTAATTCCAGGAAATGTGATGATAAGTCCACTTTAAGTGAGGAGAATCTGTTGCCATTTTAGTATAGAGACTTCTTCCTGCGATTAGATGCTCATAGTAAGTGGTCCCTAGAATGACAGAGAGCTTTAGATGTATGGATGACCATGCTAAATCTAGTTCAGTTTATATTTGTTAGAAGTGTAAACATGATAGCCTCTTACAGTCCTCTTTAGCAGTACGTTTTCATATAAGGGTTTGTAGAAAGCTGGAGTACATTTCCTAACCATGAGTTAAACTGCTTTGGCTACCAGTCTAACTGCAAATGCCCTTCTTTATAATGAACAAAGTTTGCAAATAATTTGTATATTTCTGCTGATTACTAAGGAACAAAAACCCAGGTTTTTGCATTTATGATGAAAGTTAGAGGTGAAGGAAGTTTTAAGGAAGCAGATATGTACATACACAGGTTTATGTTTAAATGTACCCTACGCTGTTTACTAGTTAAGTTTACTAGTTCTATATAAAGTTGATTACATATTATCATAATAACAGTGTTAGCTCAGATGTAAAAGCACATTGGTCATGTTTTTCAAATAGTGTGTCTATGTTCAAATAGCCTGGTAATAATTTAATCTTTTCAGATTAAATAAATAATAAGTCAATCAATAATAAATAATAAATCCTTATTTTAAAAAATATACAAAATAAACTACTGGAGTGTGAATATCTTTCTTTCTTTGACCTAGATATAGGAAGTCATTCATTGCATAAGTTTAGCTAAGAAATCCAGATGGTGAGCAATGACTTAACTGAATACCAACTGTGACCTGCCTTTTTGAGAAGATCAACTAATGACTACCACTTCAGACACTATTTTGCCAGTCAGGATGATACATTTTATTGTTTGTTGCATCTGCTTTAACGGTCATTTTAAATTTCAACAATCAAGCTGTTGTATTAGTCAATGATCAAATGAAATAACATTTTCATAAACTTTTAAAATCCTTAACTTTGGTGGGACAATTCAGTTATTTTAGACTCATTAAATTGGAAACAAAGTATTATCCTCATCCATTTTACAACAATCAAACAAAAAAAAACATTGATTTTACTTGCAGGAAATGGGAATAGACAGTTATGATGTAGGGTTTGTCTACATCTGATATATTTCCTAATAAAGACCTAAACTCAACGTTTCTAACATGTACCTCTCTTTTAAATGTTCAGTCTACTGCACTTGGAAGATGTAGAAAAAATATGATATGAAGTTTAACTTTTTGTTTAACTACAAATAGCAATGGTTAACTTAAATTCCCCTTAATTGCCACAATGTGGAAATAAAAGGCCAAGAACCACAATTACAAAATCGTAGGAGAAAGGCCATATGATAAGGTTGACAGGTTAAAAGAGTTTGGAAGTAGAAAAAGAGATGGCAGTTTTTGTATGAAGGTGGAGTGTCCAAGTTACTCTTTGAGTCTGATTTCAAAAAAGCGCTTCAAGACTGGAGAAGATAGACTATCATAGTGGAACCTGGTTGATCCAGCAAACCTGGAAGCGATTGGATCCAGGTTTAAAGCATTTGCCATCTAATAAAGTGGTTTTTTTTTTCAAGAAATCCATTTCAGGTTTGATGAATTACCCAGGTTCCCCCGTGCTACTCTATCTTCACCAGTCAGGCCCTGTGGGCATGATTTACTAAAGCTTTACAAGGCTGGAGGGGAAACCCTTTTATCAATGAAGCTGGGTGATCTAGCAAACCTGAAATGGATCTGGTCCAGGATTGAAAACATTTGCTAACAAATAGCAAATGACTTTGAAGAAAGCCATTCCAGGTTTACTGGATAACCCAACTTCACTGTGGAAAGTGTGTCCTCTCCAGCCTTGGAGAGCTTTAATAAATCAGACTCTTTGGATATGATTTATGAAAGCTCTCCAAGGCTGGAGAGAATACACTTTCATCAATGAAGCTGGGTGGTCCAGCAAACCTGGAATGGATCTGGTCCAAATTGTATTCTTTCCAGTCTTGGAGAGCTTTCATAAATCAGGGCCTTTGTGTCAATCTTGAAGACTACTTTGTTTTCATTTGTATTTTTTAGAGGGAGCTAACACAATGAGTACGTTGAATTTACTCTGAACTCAACAGAATGCAGCCTAAATAGAAAAAAGAAGAAAAACATATTCTAATTGCTCATCATTATAGGAAGAAAGAGGATTACTACATTATGATAATGTAACATTTTACCCCACAATCCTTATTACAGCTTTAAAGTATAGAAAAAACAAGAATTTTCTTATGTAAATTGCAATCAAGAGTTTATTTAGTCAAGCAAGTAAAGTAATCAAATGTATTCTTTGCATATAATGTGAAACATTCATCGTAACATATGCTTATTAAGCTGTATGGCAATTGTTATGAAACAGGCAAAGGGAAATACTATGAAAAAGCAAAATGCATAAAATATTTATAATTGTCCTTATTGAACATTTGGCTTTCTTTTTTTTTCTTATTTTGTAGTTTAGTCATTGAATTAACATTTAACCCCAGGTTTTGCTTGTAAAACTGTGTCTTTAGGAAGCTTGAGGCACACTAAGCCGATTTTATTACTTGTTAGTATCCTTGTAGAGTAAATATTAAGAAATGGATATATGAAATATTCATGTAATGGAGAACTAGCATAACTGTATTAATGTGTTGTTTCTGAAAATTCTGTTTTGTTGTCTTAAAATAGTTGAAGAAACAGCCATTGTATATCTATAGTGTCCAAGGAGTTTTGCGATAGAATAGGTTGAATAGAAGTCCTAATTGTTGGTCAGGGATCACAGGGAACAAAACTGATCTGATTACTATTAAAGCCCAAGGTTCTAAGAAAAGACCATTACGGACTATGCGTAACATGGACCTTGCAGTTAAAAAACATATTATTTATTATACAAATAAAAGTTATTCAATATACTTATATTACCTAGACAAACAGCAAAGGGGGTCACAGTAAATTGATAGAGAAACTCTATCCAAGAACACATACAACTAGTAAAGGGCTGACAGAGCAATCTGATTGCTCCTGCAGCCCTTAATAGTCCCTAAAAATAACCCTAATTCTCCCACCATTGACTTCAATGGTGTTTGAATTTGGGATTCGATCACCTGATCTCACTATTCGATCGAATAGCTGTGAAATCGAATAGTGAGATATTCAACCAACACTAGTCTTAAATAATAGGGTTTTGCAGGAATGGACATGTCATCATGATTGTCTACTTTTCCTGATCTTTTCCGTTTTGATTTGGGCTTTCCACCTGTTCCTGTGGATATTCTTTCCCTTGTTTATAACTACAGTACTCCTTTGTAGCAGGGTCCTTTCTCCTGATGTGAAGCAGCTCTTAGGTCAACCTAGCCCACTTCATAGTCAGTAAGGTTCTAGGCTTAATTTGTGCCCCCAAGTGAAAGCTTAATGGGAACTAGCACAAAAAGTTATCCAGACATGCCACGGTGCACGTGAATATGCTGTTTAATTTTAGCATAGCTGCAGTGGTTTTTAGGTTAATAATTTTATATTTTTTTTAGAAATGATTGCAGTTGCTCTTGAAGAAATTTATATGAGTTTGTAGTGCTGGAACTGCAGTTTCGGGATGATCAGGAGAGAACAAGCTATCAAGTAGCAGTAGCAAGTAGCTTAAGCAAAGTGAATGTTAAGTAGGTGTTATCTACTTTTTATGGCCAGCTTTATTAGTTCAGCAAAGCTGATTCAACTCTACTAGTAAATTCTTGTTGTGGAGATACTCAACAAATATCTGTAACACACTGAAAAACAGACATTAAAAAGAGTAATGAAAACTACATAAAATGGGTATGCAATAAAAAATCTGTATACGTATATAAAGAACTTCAATCACAATACAATATTTTTTTGAATTATATATTAGTAGTTAGGAGGATTTATTGCACCCAAGTTCTATGTTGCAATAAAATAAAAAAAATAAAGGACACAAATGTGTTAGGGAGACTTGAAGGAAAGTTTATTGAGATTGATAAATAGCCCTCTAGCTCTGAGAGATAGATAAGATCATGCAATGTTCTTTGCATTGGAATATGATGACTCCCTGGCTACACTCATTCACTGTAGCCTAGAGGAAGGAAGCACAGCGTGACTGAGCCTGGCTGCTTCCTGCATAGTGGCATCACTACAAATCAGTTGAAAAACCCCTGAAGAATTATAAGTTGTGCTTCATGTCCCTTGTCCCCATAGCTGATTCTAGCCATCAGTGCGAAGTTGCTATGCATCCTTTATTAAAACACATTTTTTTGCATTAGTGCAGCCCTAAAGCAAGAACTGTTCAGTACAACAGAATACAGTGACAGCAAATATATACCCTTCACACTCCTTACTTTTTCAACAATTTTATTGAAAGTTATTAAATTCTATATTATTTTTGAATCATTCTATTTTACATTACACATTTTTTTACCTATAGATGTGAATGATTGTATAGCTACATTAAAAAGACAAAGGCAAAAAAAAGACAAAACTTATATGCAAAGTACAATAGTGTACAGCAACCATGTAACTGTTGGTTACTGCACTTTGCTTGCTATTTTTTTGTAATAAAATTTAGTAAAAGATTGAGACTCTTCAACTAACAAATTGATTTTTAGTTAAGTGTTCACCATGAATACAGCAGTTCACCAGTTCCTACATATGCTTAAGAATAAAACACATATTTGGATGCAAATTAGGTGGGCTTTGCAAGATCATTAGGCATAAGTCATAATTGGTTATGTTTATTAGGTTTTCAAAAAAAGAAATAGGTTTTATCTTTTCTGATTGTTTTCAGTGACAAAAGAGTGAGCTAAGGTTTGCAAGGAAGCAGCAATAGGACTACAGAAGGCTGAGAAAAATGCAAAACAACATATCTACAATGAGTTCTAATTACTCAGGAGTCCGTCCTTAATAATGAATGTGGTAAATTGGGAGCAACACAATAGGTACTCATGTAATCATTTAACTAATGCTAGACTACATATTCTGTTCAGCTAAATCAAGTAACCTTGTCTGGCACACAACCATATTGCATTGATTTGGCACCATTTACTTATAAACATTTAGTATTAAATATAGTTGAAGCTACAGATATGCCAACCACTGGCATGTGCCAAGCCTTCTAATTAATAGTGCTCCATCTGTGCTCTATTACTTTAATGATTAGCATATGCAATAATATTGTACAAGAGGTTATGGCGATGCAACATATGAGAAAGAAACACAGGTTTTGTTGTTAATGCAAAAAGTGCAATAGACATGGTTTAGGATGGCAAACTTTGAATCAACCTTAGGCAACATGGGATCTAAGGTTTCAAAAGGGAAATGTGCAGGAGATGTCCATTTGCAGCCAAAAAAGTCCTGTCTTTGGTTTATATTCTAAACAGGAAAAATAAAAAAGCATGTACAATCTATATGTTACTACATGACAATCTGTGTGTGTCTAAAGTGAACAAATTCACAAAAAAAGCACTGCACATGCTGATATTTTAAAGCAATACCTCATAATCATTGATAGATTTTAGGAAGTCAGACTATAAGATTAATTTGGATCTTAAAAAGGGATATTAAAAACAACTTAATAATCACAAAAACTGCAGAAGGTATAAAGAACATTAACTTTCAGGTGTCTATATATATCTGCAAAAGGTTTTTAAACCCTCTTGTACCCACCAAACCTTCTTTTTTACAGTTAAAGCTCCTAGGCTTTTGTATAGTGGCATAGCTGTCTGCTAAATCATTCTACTAACATTGCTACTGGCCCATTGCTATGATAAGCATCTTCCTTGACCAAAATGTAGGCATTGGGTACAGGACAGAGCAAAAAACCTTGGTGTTATTGGGAATTTGGTGAACACATGAAGGATTGCAAGGCTGCTTAAACTATGTGTAGGTACCCATGGAGGATTAATTTAGAACCTGCAGAAGTTTTGCTTTATTCTTCCAAATTTATGATTAGACCTTCTTACATGATCAGAGGTTGTGGTGTACAGGTGCAAACAATAACCCCTTCTAGCATAACAATAGACCACCCAACCCTACCCACAAAGAAATATCAAAAGGAAGTATAGGGATATCTGGCATGATGATCAGTAAGCTGTGTGGTTGGAATGATTTATGCAAGAAATTAATTTCCTCTTCTCGTGTGTATATTAAATTTATATTGTTACTTCACATGTCAGTTTCAACATCTATTTTATATCTGTGTAATCTTTCATTTACACCTACACACAACAATATGGCATATATGTCTTTGATCCCTTCAATGTGCTTTGTATAAACTCCCCTCCTGTCACTGCATATAAAATGTTATGTATTCAGTCAAAAATGTATGTTTTCATAAACACATTTTGTAAATTATGCAGTAATCTTAGCAGTTTCATACATCATTCATAAATATAAGTATTTGCACAACTCAGACACCCACCTTTACAAGCTGCTGGCATGCAGAAAACAAAAAAAGCAAGATAACGGAGACTATGAAATATTAGGTCTATTGTGGTGTGATCCGTAATGTTTGAGTGTACAATGTAACATGCTATTGCTGAATGTGTACACTGGACAGCTGGGTATGATAATGCATGGGGACTAGAGTTAATTCCCTATCTTCTTATTGTTATTCTGTCCATGCCTTGGTTAGATCAAGCTATGTGGTAATGACTGCTAATTTGTTTACCACTGTGGTGCTGCAGCATTTCTGCATTACCGGACTTTTTAATCATAAAAACATTATTGTTTTCCCCATGCAAAATGCCGAAAAAGAAAGATAAAGAGAAATACAAAATCTGTTGAATTTAATTTCAAAGTCTTATATGTCTTGAAGACCTTAGGCAAAATCATTCAGACTGGTATTCATGTTTGTATTTCATTAATATTCAGGGGCTCTGACTTCATTCACAATACTTCTTGCTCTTTACACTAGTATGGGTAATACGCTCATCTAATAAACCTGCACACATGTCATATAAGTGATGTATGCCACTAGCGTATTTTGCTGGTAAATTACATTATAATATTGATTCCTAGAAATGCCCCTAGCTAGAGGTGTCTTTGAAATGTCTCTGGTAATATACAGCATGTCTCAAGTAATGGAAATCCCTGGCAATGTTCTTGGTTCTTTGTATACCTGAAATACACCTGATACATCCAGGGAAATCTATTACTCTGATTTGTCAAGCTGCAGGAGAAATTACCACATCTGAAAGTGCACATAATTTGTATTTACACCAAGCAAATATATATCAAAAAGCAAAAATACATATATCATCAAAGCAAGATGGCTGCATTTTTTCTATTTCAGGATTCTTTGTCTCCTGGTAAACACCTGCACTAGGGCGACAATGCTTAGCCATTGTATAAAGTGAACCGACTTTGTCAACCTAGGCAGATTTTCTGATGTTCTGCAATACCAACACCTACTCCTTTTATCATCTCCATTACATAAAGGGGCTATGCTTTGTAGTTGGTTTAAAATTCAGAAGTATGATTGTATAATATGTCATATTCATGTATGTGACTGATCAAGGAAAGAGAAGAACATGTGTTGTTTATCCATCATATTTAAATCTATCTTAGGAGATTGGGACTGAAGAGGCATGATGCAACTATTTTTATGTAGTATTAGCATATTGTTTTCATTTGCTATTTTTGTATTTATAACCATATTGGATTTTACAGATTTGTATATACCATTTTGTATCCATATTGTAGCACATCATATCCGTTTGGCCTCACATAACACACTTTTCACATTTGACACATAAATACACATATATAATATATACAACATATTCACATGCATGTATTCATAAAGAACTGCTGCAGTAACTTTTTAGGAATATTTTTTTAATAAAAAAAAGATTTTTTAAAATATATGAAAAAACAATCCTGTTTGTAGCTCATTTTATTATGCCTTAAAGTAGATATTAAACCAAACTGTGATAAATGGGGGTGTTCTATAACATTCACCTTGTCTAAGCCTCGCAGTCTTGAACTAGACTTAATACTTTAGGTAGTGTAGTTTTTCAACATATTCCTTTTTAAAATCTCTTTAGAAAAATATAAATAAAAATTGGACTTATTGGAAAATTATTAGCTTTAAAAATACCTTGCTGCCAACAATAATGGTTAGTTGGCAAGGTAGTAGATCAGCTCTTATCTTTGTATTTATAAATATGTACTCTGGCTCTACACAACAACAAGATATTTAGTAAAAATTTCTAGTACTTTTATTGGTAACTCATGACATTCCTCCTTGATTCCCCCCAAAAAACAGTACCTAAATTGTAAAATGTAACTTTCCTACTTATCTTGATGGTCTGTGAGGTGTCCACCTTGTGCTTGGTATATGGGTAATCAATGGGATATAAGTATACAAATACTGCGGCATATGTCATGGATCTGTGCAAATTAAGGTTTCATCTTTTTTATTTTTACTTTAGTTCCACTTTACTGAGAAAATATCCCTGATTCTTATTTGGATTGTATTTGGCAACTTGTTATGTTCAGGGTGCTGACATTAAGTATAGTATTAGCTCTCGGGGGCCCCTGTGTACCCTGAAAATGTTTACGTTTGAACAACAATTGGTGTGGGAGATAGAAAGTTTTATACATTGGAGGTAAAGAGCATTGCGTAATATGTTGCACTATATAAATCCTGTTTATTATTAATAATAATATTAACAATAATATTAAGAATAATGGGCACAGCATGGACACAGACACAGCTCTCATCCTGCTTCTGTATGAGGAGTAGAAATATTTCACAGTGCAAGGTGGGTGGGGAGTAGCATGCATTCTGAGAGTAGAATTATCTCATAGGACATTGGTCTATCCTGCTCCCACCGATGACATAGCACTATTGAGCAGTTCATATGGAAATGCTGGGTGGCTCAAAATGTCAGCACCGACCGGGGGGGCAGTAATGCCCCCATTGGGAACCTATGTTTTAAGCATTGTGGTATGAAACTTTGACATCCAAACCTTGCTATATCCAAAGCTTCACTACACATGGTATTTTTACCTAGACTGATCATTTACTAAAATATGAAAGTAATTGAAAGCTAAAATTAGCACTTAAATACATACTTTTTTGGAGACCCACAGGATTATGGTATATAATGCAGCAAGTGCACATTGTGTGGGTTCACTGACTTTGCCTTAGGAGTACAATGATTGCAGCATTGAACCTTTTCAAGCACTATTTATACTTTTTTCTTTCTTACTTCATATACTTACTTACTTCATATATATATATATATATATATATATATATATATATATAGATATTAAAGGCATTCTTTCATCTGTTGTGGTGCCCTCTGCTTTCCATTGCTTCTGGATTTACAGAATGCCCAGCGGTGTCCCATGGCATTCAAGACCCTAGCAAGGCAGATAAAACAAACTGTGTGTTATTAACACAGAAGCCATATTACAAGTGTCTCTGACAGAATGGTAGTCGGTTGATAATTCACATAAGCTGATATAAGAAAGGAAAGGAAGGCTAATTACTTTGAAAGTAATACAATTCAGCTTTAATGGAACTGTATCTGATAAACTGTATGACCTTTCCTGTTAAAATACAAGTACTACCAGTAGCTTGGTCAAATGGTAATGTGCTTCGTGCCACATACTGCCATAGAGCAGTTGAATGGATATTTTCTCAGTAGGTCTTGTAAAGGTGTAAATTAGGACAGAGCTACTGAATGTCACATAGGCTTTTTTTTTCTTTGCGTTCTAGTTAAAATAACAGATATGTATCACATAAAGAAGGTAGACTGTAAAACACAGTAACTACCACAAAATTGCTGACTCTCAGCAAAGCAAAGGAAGCCAGCTATAATTGAAATGTATTGTTCTTTGCCATTGCTTTATTCCAAAGATAACATGAAGCCTGCTGAAATGCTACTTATACACAGCATGAGGGCTTGATTACTCTGTTCATGGCACCTTATATGTTACCAGGTAATCATTGAGGATTGGATAATGATTAAAATATGGTCCTAACTACACTAATTGTATCCTGCATAGTTAGATAAATTGTACACACATCTGGACAATCAAAGTTTTTGTGGATCCGACTTTGCATTTTTTGAAATTTGTTGGCATCTTCCTTTACTAAAAGTAGGTAAACTATGATCTTAAAGAAAATACAGACACTATTAGGCTTTACTAAAGTAATAAAAAATTGTGACAAGCAGGTAGATTATTGCAGAAGGGACAGAAGGTCTAATCTGCAAAAAAATAACCTTACCTGCCTGATAGTAGTTTCATAATTGAATTAGTCTGTCCCCAGTCAGTTGAAGGTGCTGCCATCTTATTACTGTATTTATTCAAGCTTTCATTCTTTGGCCATCTTGATTGGTTGGGCCTGGAAGACAAGCCTATTTGGCCTGGCATATGCAGGGGATGCAAGCATGCACCAGATATCCCAGTTTCCTATGTTTAACTGTGCATCCAAGATCCAACTTTGCAGACCTGCTTCCATTTGTGATGTGCTACATAGTTACATAAATACATATTTACTGCCTCCCCTTTGTTTTATAGGAATAGCCAGAAGAGAAAGTGCTCCAGTTGTCTAGCAATGGAGAACCAGGCTAAGCTGACACTACTGCTTGGGATTTCAAACCACTGCGTTGTCAGTGAAGACGGGATAGTATTATTAAACAGGATTTATATAGCGCCAACATATTACGCAGAGCTGTGCATTAAATAGGGATTTCAAATGACAGACAGGTTCAGAAAATGACACAGGTGCAGGAGAGGACCCTGGGATGGTAGGAAGTAGTGAAGGTTTTAAAAGATAGAAGATTAGTAGAAAAGTTTGAAAAGATTGGTTTTAAATGCTTTAAAGGAGCAAAAAGTAGGAGCAAGCTGAATAGGATACGAACGTCCACTCCAGAAAGTTGAGGCAGCCCCAGAAAAGTCTTGGAGTTGTGCGTGTGATGAGGTTATGAGAGAGGAAATCATCAGTAGGTCATTGGAGGAGCAAATAGAGCAGATGGGAATGTATTTTCTACCAGATCAGAAAGGTAGGTTGGACAAGAACTATGGAGGGATAAAGCACAGGAGCTTGAATTTGATTCTAAGGTGAAATGGAAGCCAATGAAGAGAACTACATAGAGAGGCAGCAGAAGAAGAGCGGTGGGAAGAATGGATGAGTTGGCTGCAGCATTCATAATAGATTGTAGAGGAGAGAGTCGGGTTAGTGGAATACCAGAGAGGAGGAGGTTTCAGTACTCCAGACAAGAGATAAGAGCGTGTACAAGGTTTGGAGGTCTCTGCGGACAGGATTTTAGGGAAATTGCGCAGGTGAAAGTGACAGGACCTGGAAATGTTCTGAATATGGGGAGTAAAGTCAGGGGTGGACAGATAGATTTGAGTGTCATCAGCATACAGACGGTATTGTAAGCCAAAGGAGGAAATGAGACTACCGAGAGAGGAGGTGTACAGACAAAAGAGAATTGATCCAAGGACTAACCCTTGGGAACACCAACAGGGAAGAATTACCATTGAAAAAAACTTTAAAGGTACAAACCAAGAGAGAGCAGTGTCACTGATACCAAAGGAGTTCATTTTTTGCATTAGAAGGGGGTGATCAACAGTGTCAAATGTCCATAGGGTTTTATATCTGGGATATGTTTATTTCCCTTGTGGTTGAACTTTATGGACATATGTTTTTTTTTAACCTGACCTATGATGTAACTATGTAAAAGGAGAGGAAAGATCTGGTGAAGGAGGAGAGAAAACTTTGCCTTGAGACTTATGAGGTCATTGGCCACTTTAATAAGGGCTGTTTGGGTGGAATGAGCAGCTCGAAAGCCTAGAGAGAGGGTCAAGGAGAGAGTTTGTGCTCAGGTAATTGGTGAGTCTTTTATAGATAAGGCACTGAAGAAGTTTGGACGCATATGGGAGAAGGGAGATAGGGATAGAGATGGTTTCCTCAAGAAAGGGAGAATTTTGGCATGTTTGAAAGTGGAAGTGTAAATGCCCAGGGTGGAGGAATGGGCAGTAGTAGATGGGGATGATAAGAAAAGAGAGGAGACGTCATCCAGAGTAACAGGGCTGAGGGAGGTTAGTAATGATTTACAGGTGGAAGGGGTGGATATGGTTGAAGTAGCACGGTGAGCAGAGACATCATGTCTGATTTTAATTAGGAGCACAATTTTTTTTTTTGCAAGTCAACAGTTATAATTTTGTATTTGAAGCATATTTAATGAGTCAAATCTTGATGGAATATGCATATATTGTAAAAATGTCCTCAAATATGTGTGTTTTTCTCATACACTTTAAAACTTTCCTTCAACATTTTACATTTTTGTATAATTTTTTGAAGTTCTATATCATTTTTACTATTTCTGTTTCCATTTAAACCTTGTTTTTATTTAGGTAAAAATAAACCATATAAATAATTTCATATACATAAATATAACCTATTTTTCAAGAATGACATGAATGCAGCTGGTATTGTTTTGCTGTTAATTTCACACACTGTCAATAGAAATTAACAGGTGTTTGACCAAAAATAAATACTGTATGCAACTTTGTATTATGAGTACAGAAATACTACATGCCTTTAGTAATTTATAATAAAAAAAAGCTTATGCAGATGATCTTCAATGCAGAAAAAGGTTTTAAATTATCAGCTGTCTCATAATATTACTTACAAATGTGTATAGGATTACCTATATCAAGCTGATCTTTTCTTTTTTTCACAAGCCTATCTGAAAATATGTTCTCTTTTAAAATTAAAAAAATTTAAAAAAAAATGATTTATCTCATTACAACTGTAAAACCTAAAATCACATTATACATGATGTGATAATTTAAGCTGCTTTGCAGCAAAAAGTAAAACTCTGATGCTAGTGTCAAATTTTTAAAAGCTTATGCTTTAAGGAAAATCAGTTTAGTATGAATAAACAAAATTTCTGATGGCAGAATTCGCTCCAGTTTTACCAGTACTACAAAAGACCCCATTACACCAACAGCCACTTTCATTTACTTGAATAGGGGCACTGGATACACAAATACACAATAATACAATGAAGTATTGTCAATATTACTTTTTTTTACATCTTGCATTGGATGTATAATTCAACCACACATCATTCTGATATGCCATCAGTTCTCCAAAGACATCTTGTCAGATGCTTGAAGCTAATTAAAGAGGATCACAGTTCTGGGTAATACATTATATTTCTATCGAAAGGAGCCCTTATTTTTTCCATATTCCTGTAAGAATATCAAGACAACATTACCTTTCACACTTCAGATGTAGAGGTGTAAGGGTCACAAAGATTCCAGCAGTTCTTACTCTGACATTATTATCTTTACATACATATTTTATTAAATTGAAACTGTTTCAAAAGTGCAAGTTTCCATTGTGCCTATTTCTGTGCAAATGTCTATTCAGATATCTCAAGCTTAGTTTATATACCAGAAGGTAAAGATAATGCAAATGTGAAAATGATTTTGTTATCAGAGTTATAGATGTTGAGTTATGAAATAATTCATAGATGTGCCATTATTATATTACCCAGAAGAAAATATATTCTATCTATTTTACATTTTATCTATTTATGGCATCTGTCTATGATATTTTACTATTATTAATAAATGATCTGATATATTTCAGATTTTAATCGAGGCTAAAGGGATAATTATTTTGTAAAAATCATTTTAGAACAATATGATTTCCTTATGTTTGGATGTCACTTTTTATTAAAGCAAAAGAATTGTAAAAGTTCGAATTGCCCTCTATTTTAATACTTAAGATGAGAAAACAGAATTTTAAAATAAATATTTTATAGAAAAATAAATATAAAAAAATTGGCATTGGAAGAATTGCCATGCAGTCTCAAATCATTGAATTCTGAACAGTGGAGCAAAACTTGTAAAGCTTAGCATGGGGAACAAAGAGTGCCTAGTACAGGTTGGAAGAACAGCCTAAGTATACATTAGTTAAAACTTTTCACCATTAACCTTTATTGATATTCAAGTGCCTAGACAAAATTAAAATGTAGGAGTTAGCAATCTTTTTTTTTATATAGGTCAACTTTTTTACATTTAGAATTTTTTTAGTAATTGTAATTGTAATAGTAAAAGTATAGCTGACACTATAGATACTACTGCAGCTAGGGGACAGTGTAGCCTACAAAAAGTACAAAGCCTACAACCTTCTTGCTAAGTTGCTAAGATATTGATCACAATATTAAAACTTGGGGTCACTCCTATTAGCACCTGATTTCAGTGGAGACTATCATTGACAGCCAGGAATCATATTAAGGGAAAAGGTTAATAAGCCATGCTATTATAGAACTTGATATATTATATCCTGCACATTAGGCTACAAGTAAACTGCTTTACTTTCTATATATACCTTCTCTCGCTAGTACATACTGTTAAGGTAACCGCACACTGTCACATTCACCATAACAATAGGAATGCAGTATTTGCATTTTTTTTCTTTTTGTAAGAATACGTGGAAGTAAAAAATAAAGTTATGCTTGCAATGATTGGAAAGCTGAAGTCAGCAATGCTTCAGCGTATTCACTAATAATAGTGCATTTTACCTTGCTGACTAATAATTTACCGGTACTTTGCTAAGTGATCAGCCGAAATCAACCTGTCTCCAAAGTTTCTGGAATTGTTTGTGGCTTGCAGATATTCCTGATGATTGACAATTTCACACAGGACATATGTGTATAAGAAGTAGATTAATGATGGAATGCTTGTCAAGATACTATTAATCATAAATTCATCTTAGGCTAATCGCTTTTACTTTTCTGTTGATATTTGAAAACATTTCTATTTTGTTTCTCAATTGTTATTAAATGATTAATGTTTGATTCCTTTCAAGGGATTTTTTTTTAATAAATCCTAATGGTGATGCCAGTGCTGATAGCCTTTTTAAAATGATTTGGGTTTAAAATAACACACTTCAAAATACTTCCAAATATCAATTCTTATCATCTGCATTAAATGTCATGTCTTATAGATTGTTCCAGCAGGTCGGCATGAGCTTTTGAAAGTTTTATAAAAATGTTAAGCCACAATAACTTTCCCCTCGTTATCTATGTTTTCCAGATCCCGTTGAACAAATTCTGATTATTTATTATTTTTTGTTGTTTACAAAGCCTAGTTACTTGGTGAGAAGTATTGCTTTGGGTAATGAAGATAGTTAAGGATGATTTCTCCCCTGAGCAAAATAATAATACCTACATTTTTTTAGCCAGGAAGTCACTCTTGAGAACAACAGTCATTCAAATTGGCTATTACATATGATTGAACTTCATATTTGCTTCCAAAAACTGTTTAGCCAAAACAAATAAAAAGATGATGAATGAATGATGTTCATCCCTTTTTAAAGGAGTGCTCTTGCTACTGGTTTTCAGCTGTAATTTTAGTGTTTCTGTATGTTTTGAAATGAGACATTTGGGCTCTATTTATAAAATGGGGAATCAGACATTCCCTCATGGAAATCTTGCAGGTCCATGTGTTTTAATGTCAGTAATTGCTTCATACCAGGTAATGTTTGAGGGAATGTGAGATTCCCTGTTTAATCAATAGATCTCCTTAAGATCATATGGCAGGGTGGCAGTAAAATTATTCTCCCTGACAGTATTCCGGAGTGTGGCTTGGGGTTATTTTCAGTACCAAAAGTGGTAACCCTGAGCCACACTCAGGGTGGAATTGTAAAGGGCTTACCTGGTCCCCGCGGCATCCTCCAGCAATGCCCGCCTAGCATCTGTATCCCCTGGCCTCGCGTACCTGGCGTGATGGGACGTGTGAGCGTGTGGCAGTGGTGCGCTGGGGGGCATGACCTGATGGGTAATTTAAATAGATTATATTGTAATCTGTTTTGATTACATTTTTTTTCTAGAGCTGCCCCCACTCTCGGGAACCCTCTTCCTGATTCTTTTCAGCTTGCTCATGCTTCCCCATGATCCCTATACTTGATCTCTGTACTTACCTGACTCAATTTCAAGGTGTTTTTTTTGATATGTAATAACTATAATAACTAATAACTAATATTGCACTTTACCTTTTTGTCACATTTGCCGGACATACTTTGAGTAAGCTGAAAACTAGACGTTTAAACTAGACCCTTATATGGACAAATTTCAGTGAGTTATTGCTAAGAATTACAGGCCTAAATTATAAAACAACAAATTTCCATGCAAAACAATGTACCACTTTGACATTCAAAAATACTGACATAATCAAAGCGCCAGGGAGGTTAAAGATTGATCAGTTCAGTTTCTTGCTTTTGAACATCTACAACTACATCTACATCTACAAGTTGACTACAAATGCTAATATTGGTATAGTCTTTAAAGTGGAACCTAAACTCATTTTTCACATGAAAGGGTAGATAACCCTTTTATGTAAAGTAAAAATTTTGTTTGATTTTTTTGTGCAACACCCCCCATTTAAGTCTTGATTGCCGTGGCAATCAAGACTGAATGGGAGCATTCCCGGACGAAGAGGAATTCTAGGACGACGCGGGACTGGATCAAGGGAAAGTCTAGCGCCATTAAGGGATCTGCAGGATTAAAGGTAAGCCTGCTTTTTTATTTTCAGTTTAGTTCAGCTTTAACAAAACTGTGGCAAATTTTTGTTGTAGCTATTGCATTATGCGAAGATGTGATATTTTCTGCATTTTGGCATAATATAGTGCCAGTTACTTCTGCCACTATCCTTTAGACCAGTGAAAGTCTTGACCTTGCAGAATATATCTGAACAGCATACATCATTACTGCACCCATTACAATAAATGCAACAATGTCATTAGATTTTGTCAGCTGTATATTGACTGGCATTCTTCATTGAACATACCTTCTTACCTACTTTCATGTTATATCAGTTACTTGATTATTATTCACCAAGTGTGTTTTTTTTTTCCACCTGACAATAAAACACCATTAGACAAATTTTATTGCCAATTACTTGGTTGACATATACACATATGTTTGTGATTGGCATATGTATAAAGATGGGGTATTTAAAACAAATCTGTGTGATCATAGATGGTGAAGATGCAATTATTTACATATTCTTTAATCCTTCGTAGCTGCTAATTTCGATTGTTTCACTTTGCTTCTGAATTCAATAACAGCTGCACTGGCTACTATGGCTATTGTTATGACCTTCACAATCAATAGTACTGAAATAGATTGCATGGGGTAATATCTAGTTTTAAACTGATCTATTGATGGCAAGACACATAAATTAGGGTTCTTGCAGCGTAAGCTGTTAAGTAGATTGATGGAAATAGAGATTTTGCAGTAACTAAAAATAACTCCATGTGTCTAAACCTGTACTAAAACTATCTCATGGACAGTGATATAATAATGAAAGACATGTCTTTTAAGCTCCACTGATTGTTGTAATGATCTAACATGAAAGGAACATTTGCACAGATTTCACATGTCATATGAAGCTAACATTTTATGATACACTAACCCCTGGTTCATCGTTATGTGTCTGTGAAGCATAGCATTACTGCCCACTAATTCAGACTTTGAATCAATGAGATGATCGTAAAAAGGGATATTTTACCTTGCCATTAAATCATGTATAACACATATGCACAATTACCAACACTCCTCATCCACTAAAATGTGCTATAAATTTCAGCACAATATTGGACAAAGGAGAATGTATACATTAAGTCTTCTAAATGTTATAAAACCATCAGTACTAGACCAGCTGTAGAGGAAAATGTGTAGAAATACATTTTCAGTTAAAAAAATAGATTGTTGAATATCCATGAAAAAATCATTAAAATTAAAACAAAGGATAATAGGTAATTGATAACAAAATATTAGGTTATTTGGAAAAAACATTTATTTATCAATCCAGGGTCAAACCAAAAAGCTTTTTAATCCTATTATTTATAGGAAATAAAATCCTTAATGATAAATGCAGTCCTGACCAATATCATAAGAATCCCAACTACCAAATCAAATCACATACATGTATGAATTTGATGTCTCACACATAAAGGTGCTATTTGATATGAAATGTAGGTACCTATATGTGCCTGAACATACCAAGTAACCAGTTTATTTGCTGTTTTGAACCAGAAAAATACTTCCTAGTTGTAATTTAGTTTGCCCATCTAGTTCACCTCCCATTGGCCAGTGAGGTAACCCATCAGAATGGTAGTCATTAGGAATGTGGGGTAGCATGAGAAAATGGGCAAGCTTTACTAGTGTATTATGTTTCACTTATTACAGAACACATGGCAGGATCATAGGATTCCTTCTGTAAAGTACTTTATGCGGCAAAACTATCTGCGGCCTTGTGACTCTATGTGTGACCTCTGTGACCTTAAGTGTATTCTGTGACTTCCAAATGCATCCTGTCACTTCCGTGAGTATGTATTTTGGCCCTGACCACTTCTGTGTGCTGCCCATCCTGACCTTTGGATTGTTCAAAACTTCAAGGCTGTCTGTTGTTCTAGTACTTCCCTTTATTAGCTGTCTGCAGCCTCAGCCAGGGATTTGTCTGCCGCAAAACTCATCCCTCCTTGTGGAATACTCTGCTGAACCCTAGTGGGTCCTTGGACTCTGAATCTTGGTCACTCCACCCTTATTCTAGGACTTGGAGACTTACAAATTGGTTAGGGCCACTCTGTACAGATCCAGGTGTTTGACACTTGTGTACTTATTCATGTTCTGAAAAATATTCTCCTTCAACTAAATGCAGAACCCATCTCCATACTGTTCCTTGTAGTGATACCTAAGAAGAATTAATTACATGAAATTTGGATGTAAGTACATGAAAAAACTATGTTGCTGGGAGCAGGATTAAGCACCCTTTTATAGTGGTATTTTTCACAGGCTGCAGAAAAAAGCAGAAATGCATGTTTACTGAAAGTATAGTTATATGAACACATTTGTTTGGCAATAATATAGAAATACAATGTTGTATGTGTTGTTGGTTAAATAAAGCTGTCATTATTATTGCAACAAGGATGAAGATCAGGTCAAGCCTGCAGAAATCCAACTTTCCTAAGGGTTTTCAGATAATAATTATGAACTGTAAAATCCAGCAAAACTAAAGTTATTTTTTCTTGGAAACTAGAGTTAGAAGGAAAACTGGAAATATGCTTTAAGCTATAATTTGACAAACTCACAGCAGCTAAGATTACCTTGCCCGTGTAATCCAATCTTTATTATATTTTCTGCCTCTTCCTCTTTGTATTTCTTTTATTTCAACTTTTTATATTTTTTTGAATATGCCATATTTTATTATAGAAAAACAATAACACCTGAATTAATGGGATTCCAAAGTATTTAAGGGTAGATAAACCTAAACCCCTTGCATTTTCTTTTTAATATACAGTTTTTTAATTAATTTTGCTTTCAAGAATTAATGTGCCTAATCCATGAATTGTTAATAGAAAAGCAGAAACTCTTAGAAGCTGAAATGAATTATCTAGCATAAATCAGGAGAAATATTTAAATGTCAGTTAAACTATCTCTCAGGATCCTGTTTAATATGTACAACATATGCAATGTAGGTCAAATTGGTAATTTTTTATTTAATATAATAAAGGTCTATAATATTTAAACCATAACCTCTTTCTAATTGTGTTCATCGATGGAATACCAGATATGTGCACTGGATCATTATAATGACAACCTTTTGTGTTTTGAAGGAAAGTAAGGGCCAGTAAGAGGAGCAGTGTTGAGTTTAAAGCTTGTCCTGATGCCCAATGGCCTGTGGTCATGGTTATATTTTCATGCTAGCCATTCATACTTTATTTTTTAAAACCTTAAGACTGAGCACACATTATTTCAATCATGTTTCCAATTTTAGGTTTTGTAGAATTCTTACAAGTGGGTTGTACTGACTAATTCAGTTTAGGACTATGAGTTTATAAAACATTTAAATAAACCAAAACGAGTTTAAAGTGCTTCCCAAATAAACATCAATGATTATATGATATAATGATGTTTTCCCAGCAGACTGCAATTGTAATGCAACCCATATGCTTAATCAGTTCAAAAGTAGTTCAGTGCACCTGAATCTGAACAAGGGCATTTAAACACATAGATGTCTTATATACAATGAATCTAGATATAGTCTAAAAATATATTGTAATAGGATAGAGTGGTATGACTCATGCAGGGCTAAAGGTACTTGGAGGGGTAGCAGTTCAAGTATAGGTAATGCATGAACAAACACTGTTCATTGCAATGATAGGTAGTTGGCAGGTAAGTCTAAAGCACTGAAATAACTTCAGTGGTGTATGTGGGTAGTTCCCCCTTCATTCCACTGCATCAACAGTAATGAATTACTTGAAGCACACAGCTGCAAAAATCCAAAATGACAAAAGTGGCAAATATCAGTATCTAGCATTCTTGTGCCAATTGTGTTCCATACATAGTAAGTATTGTGCATATAGAAAATTCTGCACTGTAACAGCAATATCAGTTGTCCATTAAATAGGCCATTTTCACCGAAGGGAAATGCAGGATTCAGAAAGGCACAGAAAAAATGGAGGCACAGTATTATAACCGAACATGCTGAAAACAAGCTGAAAAAAGCAAGTAGAGGTAGGATATTTATTAGTATGTCATAAGCCTCCACCTGTTTTGTCTAGCTGTCTTCTTTAGAAGGGTGGTCAAATGTAAAATATTAGAATATATTATGGAGTATTTACCCAACCTTAGTACCTCTACCATCACCAAGTCTCTATCCCCCATGCAACATTTTCATGACCATTGTAGCAAAAGAATGCAGGTAAAACTAATATTGATAAAATTAGTGGCTGATTATGTTAATCTGAAATGTGACTGGCTGCCAACACATTACAACATTCTATTCCACTAATGCGTATTTTATCTGTACAGAATAATCTCCTACCCATAACATATATAAAGCAAACCTGTATTTTCTATAGAATTTGCTTTATTGATTGCTCATTTGCTGTTAAGTAAACCTCAAGAGACTCATGTATAGAGTTAAATCCAATGAAAAGCTCAGTCAAGTTTATAGACAGATGTTCTGTGAGCAAGAGCATGTTGTCTAATACACTCCACTGACATCTTTTCTGCAGGCTTGTACGCCTTTCATAGGTAGAACGTCTTCTTCTTCCGTATTTAAAATATAGATGAATAGAGGAATTAGTGCTGGACTGGATTAATAGGTTTTGCTAGCACATGAATTGAAGGAGATTGTGGAGGTTAAATTCCTTTGGAAACCGACAGGAATAAGATTATCCCCAAAGCACTTTTTAAAGCTTCTTTCCCTGTAACATTCTCATTATTTGTCTCTGTAAAACTCATGTAATCAATTGGTCAATCTAGTGATGCATTATTTTGCTAATTTTACGCTTGCTCAAAGACATTCTACTACCATTTTATGGAATCAAGATTTACATGTGGTCACCTCACTGCAAACAATTTAATCAGTTTTAGTAATATAGAAAAACTTGTTTTATTTATATATTTAAATAAAGGGAATGCTGTTTTTCTTATCATATATGGTAGCTAATCTTTCTGTTTTGGTATATAATACTATGGGAGGTTTCTAAATCTCTGAAGGGCTTTTTCAATATTATTCCTATACTTTGTTGGATAAGTTACAATCAGTTTGCCTATCATTTACAATAGCAGCTTTAGTTTTTGTAAATACTGTGAATATTTAAAGCTGAAACACTATGTACCATAAGAATTTAACATGGCTTTTTGTGTTTTACTTATGTAGTGTTTTCACCTATCTCTCACCTATTAATGCTACTGTTGTTCAGCTGTCTCTAGTAGACTCAACTAGAGATAGATGTGGCAGTAAGTATCTGAGGAAGGTCTTTAAAAACAGGATCACTAGGAGTGATTCTAATAGAGTTTGTAGATCTGTAGATTTCTCAAGCAGTCCACAGTAACACTTTTCATATGTTATTATCACAAATCTATATAGGGTGATGGGGCAGCGCGATTGGCTCAGGGGTTAGCACCTTTAGAACTTTGCAGCACTAGGTTCCAGGTTTAAATCTCAGCCATGTTACTTTCTGCAGTGAGTTTGTATGTTTCCTCTCAAAACAGGTCAATGTTAGGTCAATTTGTTTCCTCCTCAAAGTTGCCCTTAGACTTTGTTAATGACATATGACTACGATAGGGACAATAGATTGTTAGCTCCTTCGAGGGACAGTTAGTGATATGCCAATGGACTTTGTAAAGCGCTGCATAATATGTTACTAATAAAAATATTGGACAGCTTCAAGGTCCGGGTTTGTGCACAAATCACGTGATCAGGTGAAAGGGATGGAAAAGATATCCATATGCCAAAGTTGTAACCTTCCTGCAGAGTAATCTGGGTGCGCCGATAGCCTTAATGTGACCAGCACATTTTATAAAAGTATGATAATAATGCGTGATAATTGTAATTGTGGGAACAGTGGAGCAGATTCATCCACTATGAGCTCTGTGAATGTTTTTTTCTGCAATGGGCACTGGGATAAAACAAGTTTAGAAAATAGACTTTCTTGTTGGCCTATTTATAATCAAATTTCCCACAGTGTTTTTTTTGTTAGCAAGGTTTCTGACTGCACATACCTAAAGTCAGTAAAAAGAATCTAAAACATGGATATCACATCCTTCTAAATACAGGAAAATTGTATACTGACAGATTACTATCTATAATGCTTAATTATTGCCATGTAAATGTTGAAAAGAAATAAAAAGAATTCTTTGTTTTTAAAAACAGCAGTAATGTTAAGAAATCTTTATCTTTTCACCTTTATAATCAAAAGATAAGCAAGATACAGTGAGCAATGGTGATCTCATATTGTCTCTTGGCAGTGTTCATGTGGTGTTGTCATGAAACACTTACTAAATGCACATTCATAATGAGAATCGCAGAGCATTGCTGAGATCAAGGAATAACAGGAGCCCTTGTACCAGGGACTATAGCATGCTTGTTGTGGTGAATTTCATGTGAAAAGCAATGCACAGTTAATAGGAAGGATGTTTTCCTTAAAACCATGATGAATCCTCATAAGACTCTATTCCTCTATCGGAATAAAAACAGTCCTAAAATTATGCCAGGGGACTTTAAAATAAATGGTATTCCCATTCTCGGCATGCTTCACAGGCTCACCGCTATATGAATATTTATGTTACTGCATTCCAAATCTCAGCCAAGTTTTTAATGTTACTCTTACGAAGGAGAAGAATTGTACAGAAGAATAGGCGCTATTTTGTTTTAATTAGCATGGAAGTTTTGCTATATTTTACAGTGATTTAATTCCAATGGTATGTGCCAAAACAGATATGTGAATCAAATTAATGCCATCCAAATTAAAGTACTGTAAATATAAGTATGATTGCACTGAAACTGGAATTTGTATAATATAGTAGGTGGTGTATTACTATTTCACTGTTTTTTTTTCATTGTGTTTTCAAAAAGAAATGTGAAATGCACTGGTTGCTAGCTGTGTAACTATACACCTACCATTGGTCTCCAGCCATTGTTGCCTACAATGTGTATTCTTGTATTGGGAGAAGCAAGTCTCAAAAAGACAAAATACTATATAAAAAAATACTTGCTAACAAATAAGTGTGTTCTCTGGTATGCAACATTTGCAGGTTTATCTAACTTTCTAAAAAGTTAAAAAAATGCATTCTGATATTGTATATTATACCAATTTTAAAAAAATGTATGTTAATATCATGATTAATCCCACTCAACCCAACCTTGCCCTAAATATAAAATTGTGGTCAACCTATCAAAACCCCCTTTATGTTGATTTTACAACTTTTATTAGTTGTATTAGTTTAACTAATATTGTTATTATTATTAATATTATTAATAATAATAATAATAATATCAATAATAATATTTATTAATAATAATAATACCACTAATAATATATAGATGTATTTATAAGCATTTGGTTCATTTCACAATTTAATTTAGTAATATAGTAAATATAGTAAAAACGAAGAACTTGCAAAATTGCTTATTCTTATAGCACTATACTGACCACTTGTAACGCAATTCAATGCAATTCCAACCACTTTTAATTTACTTCCAGCTGTAAAAAAAACCTAAAAAAACAGATTTAATAAAGTAATTTACTTCCAACACACATATATGTAATTTAATGATGTCAATAGAAACAGCTGGTGGTGGTAGTTTAATTCATCCATTTGGACATTTTTGCATTTTAATTAGGTTTCAGGAGAATAAAAGTGGTTGTAATTGCAAAATAATTGTCCTGTGTATGGCCAGCATTAAAGTGGTACTCCTGCCTGCATTTTTGTAGTATCAGCTTCACTGGCACTGAACTATGTTGTTGTAGAAAGAGATTTGCAGGACACAATGTAAATAAGCCTATATAGAAAATATAGAAATTCAGGTTATATGCAGATGGATGGCTTTCTTACTGGTTTACTGGTGATAAACATAATAGAGTGTGTGTCTTACTCAGGTCATCTGCTGTCAAAGATCATTAGCTTCCAAGTATTCATACTCTCTCAAACTTTCCATAGCTGCTGATGTTTGAATATATCATCATGTCTTAATTAATTAATTAAGTGATTGCTCCTTACTACTCATTGTGATGGAACCCATTGTTAGATGGAACTTACAGTTGCACCTGTGCTTGCTCAGTCAATTGAAAAAGCATGATAAATGTTAATTGAACCATATAATATATATGAAATATATTGTGATTTATATGTAGGTAACTTTTCAGCTGTGGATCCCACCAAAAAGCCACCTGTTTGGTGTTTATATGGTCTCCTACTATTTGGTTTTCTCCAGGGATGAGTTTTTGAGATCCTTTAAGGAGTTATATAAATGGAACTGTGTGCTCTGTAAAGCACTGTGTATTATATATAACTATTAGATGTAAACAAGCTTAGATGGCACTGGGTACTCTATCTCACATGGGGCAAATATAATGCTGGTTCAAACATGTCACCCATCAATGAAACTGAACAGATGCACAGCACACCACAATGCACTAGAGGGTGTTTCTGTGCTTTGTGGGGTTCTGCATTGCACGTGTGTTTGATGTCTCTTGGTTAGTGCTTTGGGGTACCATTAAAGTGAAAGACACTATCTAATAGTGTAATGCAGGAAAGCACAACTTTACATCCATATGATTGCAATGCACCTCACATTGTCCTAAGGATACACCTAATCAAACTCATACTCAGTAACATGATCTTTTAAAAATGATTAAAATGGTAGTATAGTGCTTTAATTTCACACCAACACTTTTTTCAATCTCATGAAGTCTAGATCATTTTAGTTTTATCTTTTGAATATTAGGTTATAACAACATTTTTGATCTTTTTAAAATAAGCTAAAACTATAAATCACGAAAACCATCTCCCATGGGGTAGTTTTGGTTCAAAAACTGACTTTTTATGACTAAATATTTCTTTATACTCCAAACTCCTGAAGAAGAACAATTAACTTTTGGAAGCCTACAACAATGACCATTAATGTAAGAGTTTGATTTTTCTCATTAGGATAGTTCACTTTACTTTTTCATGTAAACAAAGTGTTTTTTTCTGTTTTGTTTCCTAATGCTGTAAATTGGTTTATTGGCTAATTTTTTCTCTAACAGCAAAAAAAAATGACTCTGTACAACATGGACCTTTAATTATTTTTACCTTTCCATTAAGACTGCATGTTATAAATGGCAGGTCTGTCAAAAAGCAAGCTAATTATCATTAATATGATATAAATTTGTTTGTTCAGTGACCTAGATATTTTTCAGACTCACTCATTTTTAATTTAGATAAAAAAAGATTTAATTACAACATACAAATGAAATCACATATTACACATTCATATGAAATCACATATGAAATTGCACTACATTCCTTGATATCTCTTTGGGAAAGAATGAATATAAATAAAATACCTTTTCATACCATTACCCTGATGTGGCTGTGCACATTTTGAAGTTAGTCCTGTACAAGATTTATGATTTTTTTCAACTAAAGCTGACAAGCTTGATCTTTATGACATAAATTATAACACGTCAGCCAGCTATATGTATGTTAGATGTATCCTGGTATTTTTTAATGAAAACATTATAGTTTTAAATTGAATTCTACTTTATGCTGGAACGTGAAGCATTCAAGTGATACCTTTGTAGCATATATTCTTTTTGTATGCAGCAGCTAGGTTGCTAATTTTCTCCACCATATGCATGTCTCTGTTTGAAAGAATTTTTATGGAGCAATCAGACCAGGGAGGCTTTAAAGTGAACTTGTGTCCAGCCAATGCACATTAAAATATTAATAGATTGTAAGTGATGTTTGGGTAACTATAGGCATTGTGGAATTCATCATGAAGAAATGTATTATTCAGGCAAGCAGTGTTCTTGGTGGCTCCCAGTGGCTGCCATCTTGCCAACCACTCCGCAGTCTCAGCTGTTGCATTGTTATTGCGAATATTAATGAACTAGTGTTTCAACATTTTAAAGCAGGTGGCAGGCAGTACTGCCCCAATAATTCCCTATAGGGCAGATGAAAGACTACATGTAGCATTCCAATCATGGCCACAATTGACAAGTCTGAGAAAGCGGACATTATCTGTCTTTAGAGTCTTTGCTGAGATAATATGGATATATAAATATAAATTACATAACATGCAGGTAGGGAGGTCAGCAATAGGTTACATTAAAACTCCTTTACTGTCGGTTAAAATTACCCCATAGTATTGACACAGGTGCACTTTAAGACTTGCTCATAGAATTTCATAGTGCTTCTAAAATTCTTTGTACTAAATGTTTATTTGTAAAAATATACAGCAAAAGCGTAAACAAAAATGGAAAAAACTGTTTAATTTAATAACCCCAAGAGCTATTCTCAAATGTCATCTTTGAATTTTAATCTGTTTACAATTTTAGGGTACCATAAAGAAAAGTTACAGGCAAAAACACACAAAATAAATAAAAACATGTTTGTACAAGCAATATATATATATACACACATATATATATATATGTATTTATATTTAGGTTTGACAAAATAATTAAATAATAATAATGATAATGCGAAAGGGTGTGGGGAGGGAAAGAACTTAATAAATGTAGGTTTAAAGGGAACCTAAATTATTATTGAAAATAGAATTTACTATTGAATGCTTCACTAATTAATAGCTAATGTATCAATTTATTATTATATTTTATAACCCAATGCTAAAATAAAAAAGTTCATAAAGAGCTGAAACTAGTTCTTCTACACAGATTAATAGATCAGGATTTTGGCTGTCAACCTGACAGATATCCTAAGCCTTAAAATTACAAGCATACATCGACTGGGAAATCCTGGATTCTTATCTAAAAATAAAATAGGTATATAAAACTGACCCCAAACCTTTTTATTTTCCTTGCAATGATTAAATCTCCTTAAAACCCTAGCCAGATACTTTTACATTCTTTTGGATAGCTCAGAGACGGCTTATTGTCTCTGTTAGGTTTGGATTGCTGTCTGTCTATACATTGGGGAGATAACCCCTCTCTTACTGTCAAAATATAGACAAAAAATGTTTAATCTTTCTTCACTTTTTCTTACAGTACATTGTTAAAAATCATGGCACCTTCCTAAAAATGTTCTTTTGTTTTGCATGACACACAAGATTGATTGAAGGGAGCTAATAGTGATAATCTTTATGGTTTAAGAGAAAAAAAATACCACTCTTACAGGTGTAAATTAATTGATCTTTTTGTAAACCAAGCACAGGGAGTCCCCCGCCATCCCATCCTCCTTCTTCAGTCCAGCACGGACTGGACATGGGTGCGACCATCTTCTTTCTTCTCTTTTCCGTCTTCTACTTACATCACCCCAGCTTGGACTGTGACATGCCCTCCTTAAAATGAAAGAAAAATCTCACTGTTCATGTATGGGATCGACATTTTTTATTTTTACATCCCAGGAATTGCACATGTACAATATCAGGTATGTGCAGAAGAAGTAGCCCACAGCCTCCTGGAATAGATGACATATATATCCCAAGTGGCTGCAAGTTTCCCTTTGGTAAGAACAGAAGGGGAGGGATCCCCCCTCAAAAAGGTAAAGAATTAGAAAAATATTATATCATTGATAGGTCAGCTTAAAAGCAAATGTAAATTCTCCTGCCAGCACCCAGGGTTTTGTTATGTTGGCCTAGTATATGGCAAACTTACCTGCCAAATCTGTGATGTTCCTTGTCACTCATGCATCTTTACCAGGTCTTTTTCTTGGTTTGGAGTCTTTGTCTATCTTCATCTAGGGATGACTATTTCTCATGTGCACAGGAATTACATCGCCATAGCACAGTATACAGTAGAGACTGTACACAGAGCTGCAATTTTTAAAATGCAATTAGCTCGGCAGCATTTGTAAGGTTCAAAAAACTGTAATTCAGCCAAAGTTATTGCAGTTCATACAAGCAATAAAGGGAAAATTGTATAAATCAATAATTCTTTTAGACATCAAAGTATTTACAACTATTTCATTGAAATGTTAACTGTACACTCAAGTCACAAATAAACTTAAAAAGTGATATATAGAAAGCAGCACCCTTTTCCCTTTTTGCACACTACTCCATACGTTGCCACCTACATTAACAACCACTTCTGTAGTACATAAAACTCCTGCTCCCCAACACACACATGCCCTCCAAACATGCACACCCCAAGGTTTAAAAAGATGCCAGTAAAAAATTTGCTCCACCCACTTATTAGTTTTATAGAGATGAGAAAGTACATTATTAGCCAGTTAAGTAAATTGATCATAACACACAGTATTTTAAGATAGTATTCATAGTTCACCTACTGCAAAAAAGTGTTCTTTAATTAAAATTTAAATGAAAACTCTACTTGCAAAAGTGCCTAATAGATCTTTGTTTATTCATTACTTCATGTCTTTTTATGCAAAGTCCTACCATGCTATTGTGGCCTTATTGTGACAATGATATATGAAACCTTTTCATTAGAGCTACAAGGACACATATTGCTAGTGTTTTACATGTCTCTAGTAGAGACGACCCCTGAATTTTAATCCATGAGAGTGATTTACTGAACCACTAAAAAATTTACTCCAACATAATCAACCTGTGTCTATATTAAAGATACATGGTAATTCAATAAAAACTGCATTTTTTAAATAATAATAATTTGTAATACCATACATTTTCTACAGCAATATATATGGTAATGTCTTGGTGAGTAAGCAGCTGCTGTTTTCTTTCAAGGTTTTGTTGATATCTGCTGGTCTTTATTATTCCTTTTCATAAGCAGGGATATTTGGTACATTTAGAGATGTTTGTCCTTGCTGTTAGGAGGGAGATGGAATGATCATTGTCAAATAGCAATCACCACAAGGGGTTGTGTTTGGCTCCAACCACCTTGACCATGGCTGTAAATAACATCATATTCAAAACAAGTATTTACTGTATATGAAATGTTATACTTGTGTTCACAATTACATATGGGCAGTCACCCATGCAATAGTAGGTAATGCTACATCTCTTGGAAATAGATATACACCATGCTTTAGAACAGCTTTGTACATTACTGTGTGTGTATGTACCACTGGCAATTATGAACAAAGCATATTCCTATTTATAAGATAATACCACTGTTTGCTAATGACTTGTGGTTTGTGTTTATTGATCGATAAAACTATGGACCTATGTATGTGGCTGTATTTTGCATCTACTACTAGCCCCTATTCTGCCAAGCTGCAAAATCTGCAATCATATAAGCATGCACCTTCATAATAACTGAGAATGTGCAGTAGTTAGCAGTATTTCATCATTTTTTTTCAGTTGTAACTATTTGTGCAGTGGTTGCTTTATTGTTCCATTTTACAATAGTCCTTATTGGAAATATAAACCTTACCCAATGGTAAAACCACACTAATGGCCCAAGCTTCTCATCTGAACTCTTTGTCCTGACAGAAGAGAGTTGGTCAAAGTGAGTGTGGCTCACTCCATAGATGGAGTTTATTTTAAAATGGCAAACACCTGACCTACCTGCATTTCATTGATAAATCTTAAGTGCAGGGACAACCAATCAAAATCTATTTTGTGCTGGTCTTTACAAGGCTAATTGGTTTCTTGGGTTGAAATAAGTGTATAAACTTTTTTTTATTCAACCTGTCAGTCAAAGGCTGCATTATTTTGTCAGTTGTGTTTACCAATACTGTCATCTCTACCTTTTTATATGGTTTTTCCAAGGTAAATTTTATATCCATATACCTTACAACAGGACATTACCTATCCCATTGTTATAAATAAATATTTTGTAGCTTAAAAAATAAACACAGGCTTCCAAACAGATAGCAAAGGGTTTATTACTATTGTGCTTTTATGGAGCCACAAAATTACATGGAGTCACATTTTGAGCAGTCAGTGATTATTGCACACACTATATACCCACTATGGACTAAATGATGCTTTCCTTGAAATATGCAGTGAAGCAAAAGTCTGTATACCACCCCCTGACAAATTCCAAGACACTATCAATGTATCATCTACTCTGCTATTCAAAGCTCTTTAAAATTACATTCTCCATTCCAGGAGTCAGTGATGTTTGAAGCCACAATAAAATTATCATTTTAGTTCCTTGTGTATGCTGCAGTTCCTAATAACCCATATGGCTGCACATAAAATATACATCTTTTTCATCACGGTACATACATCAAGAATAACTAAGCAATAGGGGATCAAGGAATAGTGCCTTATGGCTTCAATATAATTACTTATCAAAAAATGTTTTTTATACATAATAATCTTGTAAAGAATTAAATTGCAACTGTGTCTTTATCATACCACTTTTTTATAAGCAAAATGTCATGACATGCTTTACAGGAAAGGGCAAAGTGCATGGATGTATGGTAACAAATAGAAATAGATTTTAGTAGTGTAGTATAGTTGTAATAATGAGAGCTGGTGTGATTCTTCCACATAAAACTATTTATTTTATTGTAAACATTTATATAGTGTTACATATATTTTGTATCTGGTGGATCTTTTGTATCTGAAAAAAAATAAACAATGACTCAAAATGATTTGATGAAAGTCACAATTATTGTTTATAAATAGGCCCCCTATAAATGAGTCTTACCAAGTAATCATTTTAGGGCACATGGCGGCTTGGTGACATGGAACTCTTTCTTGTTTTTTTAGCTCCTACTCCATATTAAACTCCTATTCATTCCCCTTAAGAAACATATTCATTTTTAGGGACTAAGACTGTTACAAAGGAAAATACTGTAGGTTTTGTTCTAGCTGAAGAACTACAATCCATTCTGTCTATGGCCTACATGCCTATGACTTTGGCTTGGCAGATTTGTAGAGCACTGGACACTCTACAGAGAACAAGCACCTTCTTAATTGATGCATACACAAAACCAGGTTTAGACAGACTTTGTTCTCAGCATATGAGGATTTTGGTATTATTCTGAGGATTCCTAATCATGATTTTATAATTTTGCATGATTTAATTCCACTTTCATTAAAAATTCAATGTTATTAAATGTGATCTTTTCATATCAACTTGCAGCAACTATAAGCTCCTAAAACTCTCAAAAGCAGCATTTAAGAATCTTGTAATGTTCCCTAAAGTGTTCCTAAACTCAGAATTTTCACTTTACATAAAAGAGTAGACAACCCTTTTATGTAAGGTAAGATTTTTTTTTTTAAGTGCAACACCCCTTTTTTTTTTAAGTGCAACAAAAAAAAAAGAGTGCAGAACCGCCCACTAGGCAATCGAAAATGAATGGGAGCGCAGAGCCTCCAGGGATACCTATGTCACACATCTCAGAAGGCTCTTGGGTGCTCCTTCTGCGCATTCGCAAGCATCTCAGGCATGCGCAGAAGAAGCCCTTTTATCAAAAGTTAAAAAAATTTGCTGATCCCATGCATGCGCAGTGGGATCGGCAAGTTTTTTTTCCATCTATGTCACCCAATCTCCCGCCTGGGTCAGGTGACGTAGAAAGAAGAAGCCGGAAGAAGAGGTAAAGATGGCGGCGCCCAGATGCTGGGACGACGTAGGACAGGATGAAAGACACCTCTGGACCGATCTACTGCTCTGCGGGATTGAAGGTAAGTGTTTTTTTTTTTTTTGTTTTGGGTGACTTTTGAATTTAGTTCCTCTTCAAGGCTTAACTACATCTAAAGGGATGAAGGCAGTGGGGTAGGATCAGGGATTGCAGTGGTCTTGATTGGGACTGAGTCCCTTACTCCAGTGAGCCTTTGGAGGTTCTCATCATGACCACACTCTGGTCACAGAAGTGTAGAGCAGGAAGAGAAGATCTTCCACCATTGGCGTCCTCATCTTGGCTGCATTAGATGATGTTTTCTGTTAGAGCCCAGCAAAGGAAGATGGTAGTAGTAGATCTTCTCTGCTGGCTCTATTTACAACAGTAAACAGCCATGGAAGTTAATCTTGCTGATGAGTTGCTAAGAGGGCCATGCTAAATAAGGACTGGGTGGCTGATATGTATGTAAAATTCTAATGCAAAGGGGGACTCTGCTGCAAAGGTGGGAACTCTGATGTAAGGGAGGTTCCTAATATAAAGGTATAATTCTTATGTAAAGGTGGTAGGACTTTACCTGATGTAAAGTTGGGACTACTTTAATGTAAAGTAGTGCTCTTGATATTAACTAGCTTGTTTGGTATGGTAGCAACCATCTAAAAAAAATAGTACTGTGGTCTATAGATGTGTGGTTAGAAGAAAAGCCGTGGTGTAGATTGCCATGTACTGTAACACAGAAGGCCTAATTTTGCATTATTATTATTCAAAGGCCTGCATCTACACCCCCGATGCAGGCCATGTATCTTCCATCATAAGAACAAAGAAAGTGCACCAGCTGATTATAAAGTCCCAAACTCTTCCATTCATATATCATTCTACTAATGCCATGATGAAACAGAAAATTCTTGATAACTTATAAAGGGTAAAATTCTTGCAATATACATAAATCACCCAAAAGGGTGTCTTAATTTGGAAACAAAAGTGGAGTTAGACTTTAAGATTTTACAGAATGTACACAATGCAAAATTAATGTAATTGGTAACAATAAATAAGTCAGAGAAGTTTTTGCTTTAATCAAATCAAGTGCGAGTTAAAATCATGTTGTTTTTTTTACTAATAAATGAAAGATACAACACTCTTCTAAGTTAACATTCACTCTGCAAAATGAACATTCAATACTTCTTTAGTAAATCATCTCCTTGGTGGCATGCTATATCTATGTAATGTAGCACATACAGTTAAATTTTCTCAAGTATTGTCTTTGTTCTCATTTAACCATGGAAAAAAGTAAATAAATGGTTCTTTTTTCAATTTTTTTCATTTTTAAGTGCTTCTTTCTCCATTTTCCCTTTCCCTACACATATTTACAGTTTGCTGCTCCACTTCTTGAAAACCACATAATCTGATAAAAATATCTGGAGAAATATAACTTAAGTTGGTGTGAAATTTCACATAGTTATCTCTGAACCTTAGAGACATCATAAGCAGCCCAAGCTACAGACTCTGTATGTTATGAGTAGTCAGTGCTTCTAGTCAAATATCAATCCCACAACAACTAAAGGCATCTCAGAAAACCAGCTGAATGCACAATTTACAAAAGTGGTCAACATGAACTACATACTGAGAGGTGAATCCTTTAATTTTCTGTCTGTAACTAAAGCTAAATTTGTGTCAATATTAAGCATAAGATTTTCACTTTTGTAAAATGTATATGCATGCATGTGTGATGTGCTGCTAAAGGAATGCTTTTTGAAGGTAATAAAACTTGTAAGAGTTTTATTGTGTTAATATTTTTACTAGATCGCTTGAACAAGGATTTACCTCTTTATTTCCACCATACATATATTACATACAATTTATTATTTGTTTGTGTTTAGCATTAGTAAAATTTTAAATGTAGTGAAGATGTAAGGTCCTAAATTGAGTCCTTCAAAACAAGAAACATCAGAGGCTTTTCGATGTCTCACTGTGTATGACGATTACTGAAAGTTGTTCTATGATATATATTAAGCATAACAGTTCTAATTTGATACAAGACCCCTGTGGTTGTTCCAGCTCTTTATTCATGTTTTCTCTTTCCAGTTTTTTGAACAAGCTTAGTTTTATAAACAGAAATATGTTGCCAAATCAAAATTTAAAAATACCACTAGCCTTAGAAGTAAGGGGTCTGTTTCTTGAGATCTATCAAGCCAACTTACAACTAAACAAAAAATACCGAAACACAAGTAATTTAGTATTCCATTTTATTAGCAATAGACTTTCCTTACAGATCCAATTTTAAAATTCAAATAAAGAATTTGTGAGAAAAGTGGTCTATTTGGTAAGTAAATCATGTTCCAAATCTGTTTACATAATCTGAAAATATTTAGAACTGGATTATCCGTAAATGATTTAATTCATCCTTAGAAGAGAAAGATCTCTTGTAGAGAAACATATAGATTTGTAGAGAAGGATATAGTTCTAAAATGTGGTTGTTTTGTTTAGAACACAAGATATAATTTCACACAAATTTTATGGATCCTTATTTGTTGCGCATCAGTTGCAGGTCCATACTGGGTGAAAATTGACTTTTTTACAAAGCATGGACCTTTTAGGATTTTTTCGTAAAATGTAACTATAAATTACGCTCTGGGATGGTTCCTCACCAACCACGACATCCTTCATAGTTTACAGCCTGTCGGAGAAAATCTATACATAGATTCAGTATCCAACTTTGTTTGAATCCACGGAGAAGCTCAGGTACAGTTAGACTTCAAAGAGATTTGATATGAGCACGTCAACAGTGGTAGAGGCCATTGCTCTGGCATTAAGTTACGTTTACTTTACTTAGCTTGGGGGTTTTACCTAAAAGTATACCTATGCTTTAAAAGCAAACAGAAACAGCCATAATCCCTTATTTTAAAGCTCAGACTTTGCAGACTGTCCATTTCACAAGTATATAGTCTATATAAAGAGAAACATAACATCTCTCTTTTACCTTTTTAAACGATATGCTTTACCAGCAGCCTGGGATCTGTAAAAGGAATTAAAGTTGTTCAACCCTTCCACTAAATGATTGATGTTTCCAGCTTCACTATCCTGACAAACCCATTGGGTTAAGGTGCTATTAATGTATAGAAAATAATGTAGCTACTTGTCTAAAATGTCAGTATTAACTTGTGGCAGTGTTAATTGAATTAAGTGAAAACATTAATGATGTATTAGAAACTGCACATAAGTAACAGAGTAACGGAGAGAAAGAGCAATGATCCCCTACAGGGAGTAAGCCGCTAAGCACCAGGAAAGCATTTTGATAAATATTACCAAGCACAATAATGTATTACAAAAAAAGTCTCTAAAAACTGGCAAGGCTAAATAAGTCCCATTAATTTTAACAGTAAGGCACAGAGAGAATATGTTTTATTCATGTGGCAGGGTGCTATTTCACACTGCTATAAAATAACAATATGTGCTAGGTAACAGCTGCCATCAAACAGATTGCTGCCTGTTGCAAACTGAAAACACTGCACAGCTGGAGAAACGTGCCAAAATATTTATTCTGAAAATCAAAGTCAGGAAGATGGTTTACCTTAAAACGGTTCAGTAAAGCCTGAAATGTGAGGCCTGTGAGTTGAAATAGTTGCATTCTTAAAGTGGGATTTATCATTGGGGATTCCCTAACACCCATGGTTAATTGAGCTACAAAGAGTGCTACAGTGGGATTGATAAACTAAAGGAATAGAAAATGTTTATTTTAGCAAATGTAACTAAACTATGTCCACTTTTATTGGTCTATAATGCACATTTGAATAACTAAAACTATAAAATGACTAGATAATAAAATCAAAAAAAGATTATCTTTTATTCACTAAAATATTTATAATGCTAAATGAACATTCTTTACTTGAGTACAGAGTAAAGTAGTAGAGTACAGTAGAACAGACCTAAACTGATAAAAACAAAAGACCATCAGGAGGTATTTCTATGCATATAATGTCTCTTTTGTCAAAAAACTGATTCCTTGTCCTTTAGTGTTTCATCACTAAACTGTATGGTGCATGTACCGCGGAGCTTAGATCTCAGCAGAGCCTGCTGCTGGGGATAGTGTTGCATCATTCAATGAGAGAAGAGGATCTCCATCTTCATGGGAGTCCACCGTGGAGCTGGCCGAGATGATGGGTGCCATGTATGCAGCAATTAAAGATTCTGGACCTGTCATCACTGCAGGACGACTGTACAGGATAAGTATGTGCCATAAACAACAAGTATCCTGATAATACTTGCTGATTATGGAAGAAGCTTACCACCCACCAACAAGTTTATTTCTGCTTTAGGACCACTATGTAACAATTTAAACATGTTCATTACCCAGCCACCAAAAAAATTATTTACCTGTGTTTCATACACTCCCCTTCTCAAACACTGCAGATCACTGATGCACCAACATGGCTAGGTGTGGTCAGGTGCTGCTTAACAATATGTGGACCTATAAATGGGATGTGACAACGCTGAAAGCCATTTAATTATATATATATATATATACATATATATATATATGTATATATATATATATATATATCTGTAATAGTACAACCTACATGAGAATCACGTGCTTAGAATGCTTAGAATTCAGGAGCAGTTAAGTCTTCACAGAAAGCTATGGACTGGTTGAACTTTCAGGAATAACAGGCATTTGTGGGAATTTGAAGGGGGACTGCAATTGCAGATGAACTGCATCTATCTATCTATCTATCTATCTATCTATCTATCTATCTATCTATCTACCTATCATCTATTTATCTATCTATCTATCTTTCTATCACAGGTATATAAAAAGATGGTTAGTTCTTTTTTAAGTATAATTAGCAAACATAGTGAGCGCTAGGCAAGTTTAGGGGAGCAATTTTTACCTAGAGTGTGTTTCGGTGATACATTCAACAAATTTGATGTAGGGACATACCAATGAACAACATAATGGATGGACTAGATGGTCAGATGGTCAATGGATTTAATCAGCAAGCTTTACCTTGTATACTAAACTAAGTGAAAATTACAAAATGAACATTTTCCACTACTACTAAATTAATACCAGTGTCACACTAGAATCTTGAATGTTTCAGATATCACCTTCATCAACAGACTATCGTTAAATCATGGCGCTTTAAAAAAAAAGTCACTCTAGAGGAGTTTAACAGCAAGCATAGCTTCCATTTAAAAATTAGGACAAGAGAGGTCTAGTTATGAAAGGGGGATTTAGTTTTTTAAATTTATGTCAATCCCTACTCACAACATTCCTTTCTTGTGAGAGTGGCAGACAACTGCAAGCAAATGATAACCGGCTAATTGTTGAAGATTGAAATAGAATGATTTAATTTGCATCTGCATATAGCAAATGACATCCATATAGCTCCAAAATGAATTATGCATACACTTGGTGCAGGAAAAGTTAATAAGAAGCTATGCTTACAGTATAGTATTTTAAACTTTGGAAATTAAATAAAAATATTAAGGTTTATCAGTTTATGGATTATCCAAATATAATAAAAAATATAACAATAAGATTAGGTATGTGTTAATCCTGAAAGTCAAATTCACGTTGTCATGAAATAAATGCAACGCCTGACTCCTAATATTATGCTAATTCAGATGTTTAGTAGTGTAATTATGGCATACTTGAAAACGGAAAGTTGGCAATTAATGTGATGTGTTCACACATTTAAAATTATGTATTTTAAATAAGGGGGTGTAAATTTCTTCAGATGGTAAACCATAGAATCTATGAATATGATTAGAAGCTTCCTACATTGTAAAAATATGCATCTTGGAAGCTAAAGACCTAAAATATGCACTCAAGGCGCATATTACACCTATTAATTATATTTTGTAACATGATATATTTGTAATATATATAATTAGCTATATCATGCTGTGGTTTCAGTGCAGGGTTGTAAATAATTTGAAGCCTATGGTAAAGCTAGATCTGTTTACATCTGTTGTGCCTTCCTGTGATTTCTAATTTTTTGTGACCATAGTAACACCATTGTAACACTTTGTATTTCAAAAAAGGAAGAGTGTGTATACCAGCAAGTGTGCCCTTTCTGCAATGTGCAATGTTGGGGATCTAACAATAATGATAATAAATATGGTAGGGGGGAGCATATGCAGGAGAGAAGTGCAGAAAATATGACTGAAATGAGTTTCTGTAGGATAAAAGTGTAGATAGGATGACAGTGAAAACAATGGCAGAAAAGGTACAGATAGTATACCAGCAATAGTTATAGGAGAGGAGTCTGGACAATAGGAAAGCAGTAAGAATGGGCAGAGGATTATTGAGGGTCAGTATATGCAGGAGAGAAATGTGGGGGTAAGACAACAGGGAGTATGTGCTGGTGAGTACACAATTTAGACATGCACAGAAAAGGCTTGCAGAAGACAACTATATGTATGTGTGTGTTTGTGTAAATACATATATATATATATATATATATTGATTACTATCATTAGATGATGTTCCTTGTCTCAAGTGCTTGTCATGGTTAGTTGTTCCCACTCTGCAAAAGTAAGATTCTGTAACTTGGAGATTCCGCTAGTAACAGCTAAAAGAGTTAATGAGTAATTTTTTGCTAAGTCCGGGTGTCAGTTTTTTTACATTTTTTGACATGTACATACTATTAGACTTCCTTTATAAGGTATAGTAGAAAGCAATGACCATGGAATACTACACAACAAGGTGTAGTATTCAATAGCAACCAAGTAGAAATCACATTTTAAGTATAAAACTAATAGGAAATAGTATTATCTTTTATTGTGGATAGCATACAGAACATTTTATTTCATTCATTTGAAGGATCATCCCTCCCTTTCTCATCCAGAAGACTTGTACAAGAATATGGGGTGGTTGTCACCTGGATCAGAAGTTAAAAAAAATATTATTGGTCATTAAAACTTTTTCTCACTAAATTAAAAATGTGTTAATTTTCTAAAGATTTCCAATCATTTCTTGTCTAAACAGGAAGTAGGTTCTAAGAGGGAACATTCGCTTTCTGTGGTTGACAGTTTTTGCTGTCAAGCTGTGCTATGATTCTTGTAGAATTTATATTTTTATGATTGCAAATGTAGCCCTCTAATAATGTACTTTAACATCCAAATATGGAAACATGCATTACATAGTTCTTCACGTTTACTGCATGTCTAATCTGGTTCAGTTCAGTGAATACTTAGAAAGCATTGAGGCTAGAAGCAGTCAAGCGATTGTCATTTTTCAGAGATGGTGACCATATTTTGATGATACCATATTTTTCTTAGTATAGTTTTCATTTAATAGCTATCAATGTCATAATAATATGTGCTGTCTTTGAGCACAAGTATTATCATATGGTTTTCTGCATTATCTTCGCTAGAGTATAATACGGGCCTAATGGGTTTTGATTTACAAAGATACAGACTGTGTGTTACTTTCTCATTTGTAAGAAATGCTTTCAGCCACGATATAATAAAATGTTGAAAATGTATAGATTGTAAAGTGATAATAAACTGCATAGAAGAATATACTGTTCATATCTGCGTGGATCATTTTGATATAGTTTAGAATACACAACATTAAAAAATAGCTTAAATGATGGAGAAAGGAAAGTCTGCAATGCAAACAGCAACATAATGAAGTGTAAAGCTTAATATGAATTTATGCTTTTAGATGATCCTTTTAATCAAAAAATCTTCAAGCATCATAAGGTGCTTTTTGTTGCTCAGTCATTTAGTTGGCAATCACTTGCAGTCATCTATTTCATAAATGGATTTATATGTCTTTCAGAACAACTCTTCAGTTTGGGTGATTTCTGTCACTATGAATACACAGGGGTTAATGTACTAATAGAATATATAGACTGTTCACTTAGCAAAGTGACTGATCACCTTGCAAGGGATATTTCACTTAGCTTAGTAAAGGAGATGGATCTCTGGGAACTTCAGCCATCCAATCATGCTCAAGGGCTTTTTTCTTCCACATGATTGAGTTTACTTTGTAAAGTATCACCACATTCACTAAGCCTAGTGATTTGGCCTTTTCAAGTTGATCATTCACCTTGGTAAGTAAACAGCCTAAATTCCTTTCGTAAACCATACCCCCCACAGTGTCAGGTACATCATGAATAGTATTTTGGAGCTTGTTCAGTTCATAATGCTGAAAATATGATTTATAACTTAATTGCAAAAAGGTAGATTTTATAGGAATGATAAGACGTATTACTTCCATCCACTTTCTACTTTAAAGGATACAACTGTCCCAGGATGTTCAAAAGCATGGGAAATATGACATGTCCTTGAATTGGCAGTTACTGTATTGTGTAACTTTGCATTCATGTACTGTTTGGCAGCTCACAATATAAAATTATTTACAATTACAGCTGTTGTATTTAGAATTGCTCTGACCCTTGTAGGTCTTCTAAGAACTAGTTATGGATGATGTTTATTGTGCAGCGTCATCTCCTAATTTGTATAAAGCCGAACATAATTCCTGAATGCTGCTGTTCACCTGGGGGCTTGGGTGTTTCTAGTGCAGACAGTCACATTTATGGTTTGCAAAACTCACTAGCTTTGATTACCACTCTGTCCTAGCACCATTAGGTTTGAGGCTTGAATCGCATAGTTAGTCCGGTTGAAAATAGACAACTACTTCCAACCTCTGGGCAAAAAAACATACTACAAACCATCAGATAAAGCCATATATGAACGGTTGATATAGAGGAAGGCAAAATCTGGGGGAAAAAATCCTTCTTGATCCTGCAAGGCATTCAGATGTTCCCTGGATCAGCAGTCTCTGGTATCTTTACTTTAAATCTTTAGTACCCAGTTATATTCTGATCTTGGTCAGGATGCTATCTGCACAAGGTTTGTATGTGTTCTCTATGACTCCATGAGTTTCCATCCACATCCACCCACCCACCCAAAAACTGAGAAGTTAGCTTTCTTCCAAATTGATCTTAGACTATATTAACAAAATATGGTTCTGGTAAGGATATTAGATTGTGGACTACTTTTAGTAAAATATTATGGGTTGTGCTAGATGCTAGCCCTATATCTAAATGCATATTATAGTAAAATAAATACAGATAATTATCTACTCTGGGCAGATAGGAATTGGTTAAACAAATCTGTAGTTTAGTTTAAGCCAGTGTATGAGTCTACAATATAAAACACAAATAAGTACATAATTATGGCTAAAATACTACTTATTTCTAAATAACAATTGGGATTGAACATCCATTACTATAATATAATTAGGCACCATTCGTAATGAAGGCCTATACAGATTATTAACAGCATGGTGCCTTGATTTAACATCACTCAGTGAGATCTATTCTTGTCTTTACAAGATAATCTGCTTGTTGCTAGTCTATAGATGTAACCAGGGTGTTATTGTAGATTTTAAATTACAGTTTGTTGGCCTGTATTTCATATTATTGCATGTATTTCATATTAAGGTCTCAATTGCTTTCTTTGCTGAAAAGGTCTGTCTGTTTTTACAGATCTAAAGATATAACATATAAAATAGAGGTTCTCAAACAAGACTTCAAAACAGGTTCATTGGTCAATCAACTGTTAGAGTTTTTATTAGTTCAGTTTGACTTTAATGAGAAATGCATTTTGCAGAGTAAAATATCATGTAAAATTGCTACATAGAAATCAGATAAAACCAGAAAATGAACCAATATCTAGATCCCAACCATAAAATGAAGGTTGAGCTGCTTGTTGCCTTTTGTTAATGCTACAGTAATTCAGTAAGTAAATATATGATAGAATATTGTGATTTTGAAATGTTCTATAAAAAACAAAAACAAAACATCACTCATTCCAAATATGGCATCTTGCAAGCATTCCGTAAACTGCATTCACCACTCTACCAGAAATATCATTTTTTGCTGATGTGATTGGCCTTGCGCATCTATGAAAAATGGAGTTTTGTTTTTATTTATATATATTTAAAGAATGTGGAAGCTGCAGCTTCTCTCATACAGAACCAAGTTTGAACCAATTTGTTCTAATAAAACTGCCTCCTAAATGCAAACAGAACATAGGGACTGCTATTGATGATTTCTGAAGACACTCCCCATTGACGTCAATACTTTTAGTTACATGGAGTACTTAAGAGACCTTGAGCAAGTATGCAGAGTGGCATTATGACTTCCCTTTGACTTTCCTGATTTGAAAAAAATGTGTAAATCATGAGTTAAAATTGATTTACATATTCGCTAATTGAATCTAATGTAAAATGTGAAAAAATTTTAATAAGAGCTGGGTAAATCTTTCATGAAAACATAAATAGTCTGTTGAACATGTTCTTGAACATGTATTTTTTAACAATTCAGCTATTTAAAAGTCCTGTAAAGCAGAAAAATGACAGAACATATTACAGAACATATTACAATTCCAAATTATATTTATGAAAGGTAAATAAATATGTTATAGGAATTTATCTAAACGTTGGGATGAACAGAGTCATCTGCTTCACCTGAATTTCTGCAGATCTGCAGAGAATGGATTTTTTCTGTGGGATTACTCTATCAGAATACATAGTGTGCAGAGTGAACATATTCTTATTTTGGGGCTAAACTTCTGTTTAGACATGGACAGTGTTTTTTTTTGTACCAAATTGGGGCTCCACCTAAACTTCAACCCTGTCCCACAAGTCTCCAATAGTCCCATCCCAATTCCAACACCCCACCCAGCAATTTAGATAATAACACTATTGTTCAGGGGCTTGGCAAATAATATGAAAAAGTATTGAGCCAAAGACTTCAATGCATTTAATTTAAAGGTTACTTAGGTGAAAATTAGCCTAAGGCAACTGTATCGCCTTTGTGAACCAAGGCATACATTTGTTGAAATGGTATGGTAATTTTCAGGAGAATATTTTGAAAAGGTTACAGAGGCGACAAGGCATATTTCAGTTGTCTATCTCTTCTATTTGACAAAAAGCTGGTCTATCACGCAGTAGAAGAGCCTTTGTTAACCTGACATGCACATGCAATATTTACTACATTTCACAATCTCCCTATTGCTATCAATAAGGAGTGCTGAGCTAAGTTCTCTAGGCTGCTAAATTATCATTTACACTGTATACAAACTGATTATTACATGATTTTATCCATTTTTGATTATGTTGATGAAATGTGTCTTATTAATGATTTCAAATGCAAACATTGTAACTTTTGTGTATTTTTTTGGCCAAACATTTATAAATATTTCATAGTTACCATTTGCAGCCAGCAGGTAATGCAGTTCTTTACCACATATGTTGATTTATTTTACAAATCTGTTATGAATAGGCAAAAATTTGTTTTTGATTTTTGAAACCCCTTCATTGCAAAATCCACAATGTTTTTTTAGGGTCCACATAGCTTTAAAAACAGTAACATTAAAGTCATTTATTGCAGCATCTCTGTGTCTATTTCTCCTATGTCTGTAATTTTATACTGATGAGTAATAAAAAATATATGATAACTGGTGTCCCTTGCCATCCTTCATACATGAATTCACTATAATTCTTCCTTCCTATTCAAATAGTTTTATAATGAGTAAATGACCAGTAGGAGCAGACTTTTTAACACTAATGGTAAGAATGTTGGAGTTTACTGTACTCCTTTCCTTTCTCTCCAGTAAATCGAAAATTTGACAAGTAATTATTGCAAATGCTCAGGTAGCCAAAGGAACATATACATACATAGTCATAGCTAAGGAATCTTAGCATGCACAAAAATAATAATATTTGCACATTATTTCAACATCCTCACATTTTAGACGAATCTTTTTTCTGACCCTTGCACAACATAGTTCAAGAAGTATGACAAAATATATTTCAATATTTGCAATAGATATTCTTTTGTTCATCCTATTTGATTATGTTTAGCTAATTTAGTATTTAAATGAATCTTTTGATTGAATGAGTCACTTGTTATCTACGATTAAAAGAATAAGTTATGTCATCCAGACATGATTTGAATATAATGCACTGTGATTTTATCTCCATCAAAAATCTGTTCTGTTTGTATTTTAATTGCTGTCCCATTGATGGAGGATATAAAATCATATAGTGTTCTTTTTTAACCACGCAATTGCATGTGGAAATAACTAACACTCACAGCAAGGATGTATATGGTGTTCCATTACTTCATTGCCAAGTAAAGAAATGGAGTTAATCTAGAATTTAAAGTTTAACTGTACAAATAATGCAGTTTCACATTGATAGATTATCCCTTCCCTTCTAGTCCCTTATTCTTGCTCCCTTCGTCTATAGCAACCCCCCCCCCCCACCCGGCTCAGCTTCGGGAGGATAGTTGCGCCTTGCCATCACAAGGTTGCCCCTAGGACTTCTGTGTGCAAGGCTTGGTGTCTGGTGATCCAGCATACACTGGCAGGGTGAGAAAAAGGCAATGTCAGCAACAGTAAATCTTACGAAATCACACACCAGCAGCAAGTCATCCCAGTCCAACGCTACAACAGTGACTGGGGACTGCGAGTGGAAATGGTGGCTATAAAGCCCTAGCAGCAGGATTAAGTCAGGAACTAATCTGCCCTTAAATGCCCTTCAGTTGTGCATATCCTTAGAGTGTATGCAGGGGATACCAATAAAGTATATATCAGGTGGCACAGCTAAAGGGAAGCAGGGGCTGCTGCTATTTCTTTGTTCACCTTGCTACCATTTGACAGCACTGGACAGAATAAACAGTGTTTGATACTGCGATCGCGCACAGCACGAGATCGCCAGCCAGACAAGCATCTCCTTAACAGGTTTACTTTGAGATAAAAACGATATGCATGCCTTTGGATAGCAGCACACATCCTAGGTAACTGATCTTGAACCTTAGCATTATTGTTATGGAAAAGGCTATGTCTGGCTGCTTTTATAATGCTTCAGTCCTTTTTAAAAGCTCACAAAACCAAAATGATGTGTCGGTTGTAAATGGAGCCATAAGGCCTGAGTCAGACTCTAGCATCTTGGATAGGGGTGGTCAGATAGTTCCAATCAGAGTCAATTCAGACTTTGATAGTTGCTAACACAGCCCAAGATCAGAACTCAGAATTAGAGCTCTTCAAGCTCAAATTCTGAGTGCAGATCCCTGTGTGCACAATATAGCGCGAGAGTACATATAAAGGCCCTTATCATCTCCTGTACTATATACCGGCCATAAGGAGACCTACTGTGCTCTCCAGTGAACTGACCCTAGGTGCACTTTGATGGCAGATTCATTTCAATGCACATTATTGCTATCTGGGGCATAGATATTCTCCAGGGGCCCTCCACTGTTTAAGGATGACACAGTTTAAAAATGCTTTTAAATCTTAACTATATACTCTCATTGCTGAACATTTTACAGTCATAGCTATCCCTCTCCCAGATATTCAGTGATGTACAGGATAAACCAGGATAATGAGAAAGTTAAACTAGACTCCATACCCAATACTTCCACATTACTTAATTATAGGGATAAGCAAGCAAAATTTTAAAATTCGATCTTGCGGCGAATCGGGCCATTCTCTCTTACTGAACATGTAAGCGAGAACAGCCTGTGTGAATTCGGTCGAGATTGAATTTTTTGGGATCTGCAAGAGCAATCAGTGGAGCGGAGCTGATAGCTCTGCTCCCCTGATTGCTCTTGCAGCCCTGTAGTATGTGTTCTTGGAAAGAGATTCTCTATCTAAGAACAGAGAAGTCCCACGGCTGTGCTCATCATGAATGAATGCAGCATTCATTGATGAGCACAGCTGTGGGGCTCACACTGACGGGAGGAGTACCATGGCTGCATTCATGAGTGAAGCCGTGGGAATGCTGCTGTGTGCGATCCCCAGGCAATGGAGGTAAAAGAGGGCAAGCCCTCATTTAACCTCTAGTGCCCGGGGAACCTCCACACTAACGGAAGGAGTACCGCTGTTGTATTTATGAATGCAGCTGTGAGAATCCTCCTTCTTCCCTGGGCACTAGAGGTTAAATGGGAGCTTGCCCTCGTTTAACCTTTAGTGCCTGGGGATCACGCACAGGAGGATTCCAACGGCTGCATTGCAGCCGAGTTACTCCTCCTGTAATGATTTCCCAGATTTTCCAATGGGTCAGTGAAATCGGTTCGCCGAACACATCAGAAGTTTGAGGAAATTTTTGGGAGAATGTCAGAGGCATTCTCGCTTAACCCTACTTACTGTACTCCTCCACCCACTTTTTCATCTTTCAAGCAAACAAACAGCATTATAATAAACAGTATAATATAAAACCACTTTCAACCATTCCTAGTGATTTTACACAAACATGGTAAATCTTGATTTGAAAATGAATTTTAATTTTTTTTACTGAATCTGGTTGGATTGTAAACAATCTGCCTGTCTTTGATCCAACTGATTTGCTGGTCTGCTTTTTCTCCAGTTTTGGATTCTATATCAGCAAGATCTTCCTGTTTTTTGTATTTGTCCATCTGGGAAATGACTGTGTTCGTGCTCACCTTTATGTGATCCAACACTTCCTGGTATAAGAATAATTTAAAATACAAGCAAGATTGTTCAAAGATGGCATCCTGCCTGCCACTGTCTATTTCTATGGCTAGTGTTTGGCATGTCCTTATAGGTCTGATACAGCTACCTATTACTGACTGAAAAGATACCCTAGTACATAGGACAGTATCTTCAACCACATCTGTGCTGAGGATTGATAAAATATTATCGGTTAGTTTAAAATGGCTGCATCGCTAGAAACAATTGGTTTCAGAGTGGCTATCTTTACATATAACAACCATAAATAAGCTATTATTAGCTTGTCCAAAAGAAAGCTGTATTTTGAATGGTTGCCGTGGTTACCTAGCTTCTCAGTTATATTTTATGAATATGCTTGATTGTGTGACTACAGTATGACAGCTACATTAAGAAAAATAGACTGTGAATGCTCACATTCATACATATATTATGCAGACAATATATAGCCATACATTTGCTGTCAGTAGCCTGGCTTTGGTAAGTTGCAAGGTTGAGTGCAAATACAAATTTTGCAGAACATCAGCTTATACAAAAAAATAATTGTTCTCAGATTCATTAACATTTAGGGTATTACCTCTTTCTTGCACCCCTGGACCTCTTTCTTGAGTGTGATACTATATAAAGCATCTCACCCATGAAAGCCCATAGGGAACGAATGGGGACGATAATCAGCAGTTTAAAGCAAACATTGATTCTTTAGGAACCAGAAGGGAAAAGTGTGGTGATACCTGCTCCTGTCCAGCCCTAAGTTCACCAAAATTGAGACCTTAGACTTACCCTCCTCAACACTTAACTATTAAAACCCTAAACCTGTATCTAGCAATAAGCCATAAAACTAATTCCACACACTAATTAACCCCAATTTAGTTGCATACTCACTTTGTCCTGCACCAACAGGTTGCAAATTAGTGGTAAAAGCAGCACCAGATGAAACAGTTGTTATGTTGACTGTGTTTTGTTTTACCTGAGCAGTTAAACAATGTGTAAAATATAACCTGATGCTTATAAACCAACAAGCAATTCTTGTAAAAAGCACAATATGATATATTTTTTTCCTGACTGGTACAAATACACAATAGCAATATATGCAAATAAGGGGGCACATGTACAAAAAAATTATTCAAATTCTGCAAATACAGTTGAGCGCTGTCATTGCTTCAGGGAATAAAGAAAAAAAAAATATGAAAATTATTTCCTGATTTGCTAGCACTGCAACATAATATTTCTTATTTTCAATGTTACAGTTTTGACTTAAGCAGGTCCACAGCTTTTCAAGAGATTTTCGGCTGGTATAATTTTGCTAAGTCTCACGTTTTCAGCTAGCAGTTACTATTCAACTGCTGTGTTGTTTATCACATCCTTAGTGTAAACATCTACTTTAATCAAGGTTTGGCAGGAATATTTTGGTAAAGGATTTGCAAGCAAAAAATCTCTCGGCAGACAAAATGTAATAATATTTCTGTATGTGCATGGTTTAATTTCCTTTTTACTACTTTGATATTATGCATTCAAATATATGGAAAAGCTTCCTTGATGCTTGTAATGTTATTATTTGTTTCAAAGGCAAGGCATACTTTGATGGGAATTACTCCTATTACTCAAAAAACAGTGCTCTGTCATTCATAAAGAACTAGAGGATTAGTATCCAAGGGTTTTGATTGCATCAGAACACTTTGGCTTTCCATACAAGTCAAGGGTGATGCAAAAATAGCTCAAAGCTGCTCAAAAACAGGTCAAAAGCAGGTCATAAGAAGATCAGAAGCAGTGGAGCAAGACATCAGAAGCATCAGATCAAAACTGAATGCAGCTGAAAGCATTTAGTTTTATTAAAGCATTATTCATTTCTTGTCTACACAGAACCTAATTTTCAAGGATGTAAGCATAACAGTTAAGAGAAGTTAGCGCATAGAAAAAACTCTGTAATAAATATACAACATACACTTTAAATACCTTGTGTCTGATTTTGAGGAAAAATAATTCTGCATACTTGTTGATGTTTAAATAAGTGAACTCTAGCAACTTTTTATTAGAAGAATATGAAATGGTATGCAATGTTAGGTTTGTTCAAGTGTCAGTAATTTGTTGGGATTCTCAGACTCTTCCGTTGTCCATTTTAAAGCTGTCTGCAACAGTACAGTCAACATGCACGGTGCTGGACACCTGCCCTCATAAATCTTATAAGCCAGAAATAGCTGTACCACTGTCAACTGGATACGGCCATATTTTCTCATTTTTGTGAAGTTTTTAAAATGTGTGATGGATAAGATTTTACCCAGCTTTTATGCGGTGGAGAACCCCTTTCTGCAGACAGACTGTGAGCAATGATATAAAGCAGACCTCCAGGACAAATTGTTGAATACACAAAATACTTATGCATAATATAGACAAGCTTGTTTATATGAGCTTGTTTACCTGCCAAAAGATCTCTTCCATTTCTGTGATTTACATAGGTAGTCCTTACAGACAGCACAGAAAGTTTTCTTTAGTAACACGTGTAGGACATGTGTTATTCTTATTAGTCTGCTTCTGATTGGAAAGTAGAAAGACTGATGAGAATACCTCTCTGCTCTCTTCTTCTGTCAGCACATGTGCTGGTAGCAGAGCTGGGTACTGCTGCCCTTCTTCCTTTTGCCTGTATAACAGACAATTTATAAAAAGCTGAAATCAAGTACAATTACGTTTTGTTTTATATTGGTTACATTTAGTTATCTAATGATATTGTAATAAACCTGCAAATACATTCATTCTTTGCCCAGAGTCTAGCTCTAAATAAATAATCCAAATTCTACACATCTTCTACAATCAACTTTTCTAATATAATGTATTACCTGCACAGGACTATGATAGGACTTTTGTGTTCCCAGAGATGCTACAATCTAGTACAGATGCTGGAAAATACCACTAAAACGTGCAAGGGGTGAGCTGGATGTGTAGATGGTGCCAGACTGCAATGCGGCACTATGCACACTGGTAATTTGAGTTGTAGGATTGGGTATAGGATTTACTGAAGTAACAATTAAGTCATCTCAACTTGGTATTGTAGTCAACCTGGTACATTACATAAAACTCTGTGGAACTCTGCATTGCACATTTTTGAAGTAGATCTATAGTATAGAAAAACTTGTTATATGAATATGCTATACCTTGCTAGTTTTCCAGGAGCTGATTCAGATATAAGAAAACTTAGTGTAACTGTTTGACCAGAATCACACACTGCTCATGGGAGAAGGAAAAAAGACATGGAAATAAAATATAGAGTCCTGCTGGATTAACAAATTACTCTGTGGAGCCTATTAAATTTCATTCTAGTCTATCCTAAACATCCCATAAGCCTAAAGGAACATATTTCAGGGTCAGCTACATAACCTATGAGCTTAAGGGATTTTGTATTTACCAGCGCTTATTTAGGTGATGAACAGCTGGAGGTATCAAAGTTATTACAAAGAAGGTATATTTTTCTGAACTTAAATATCAATGTGGTGTGCTCAAACAAGAGTGCCTTTCAACTGATAATATGTATAATATCAGATATTAATATATTTATCTGATTTAAAGGGGCAGTTTGACCACCTAATCAGGAGGCATGTTGGAATAAAACATAAACTTTGATATATACATATATACACTCCATTGTAACAGGAAGTGACAAGGATGAAAGAATCATAAAAAGAGGCTTTTTGGATAACACAATGAATATAACACAATTTGACTATATATGTGTATAAATAATTGCATGTGCATTGTGATCCAGAATTACCTATAAAATATATGTTTCAGATTAGAAACTTTTTTGTCTTGTTTTGTGTCGGTTATTTAACCTTGACTGTGGCAAGACATAGCTAGGTCAACTTGCCTATCAACCAACCCCCCCCTCAACAACCAATGCTTCCCCTTCTTTCAAACTTTCCCACCAAAATCCCTGCACGTACTACTACAAATCATTAACCCTCTGCTGTCTCCCCTTCATGTCTGCACAGTCATGCTGGGCCTTACACTACCTCCTTCCTACCGTACGTTCCAGGCCTTCCTTGATGTGAACCTTATAATCATGCTTTTTTGATTTCAATATGTAAAGTATATTTGGGACTGCAGCTCTCTATAAACATTGTGAGCAAATGTTATACCAACATGTCTTTGTGTTAGTTATACTCCTAAATGATTGCAATGGGACCTGTTCTGATCCTTACCTATGTGGTGAGTATATTCATCTTTGGGCTGATGTTTGCATGGACTGGAAATGTCATCTGTTCCAGTCTTAGCATTCTGGATTGGCCCCATGTTGGGGGGGAACAGTTTAGGAGCAGTCCACCACTGACTGTCACTCTCAGATTAAAGGCAAACATCCACCCTTCCCTGGTTTACACATGTAGACACAGATGTGAGTGTTCTGTCCAACCCAAATCAGACAGTACAAGGAATATATAAACCTACTTCAATCCATGAATAAAATGGGATTCATCACAGCAGACACTACATGCACATTACCAGGTAACAGCATACTTTACCACAGTTGTATTTTTACTAGTACTAGATATACCCTGATTATTTTGCTACTGTATATTTTATCACAATTATCTACAGATACTCCTAGCCTACTAGGTACTATCTTAAAAATATAAATTATAGGAAGAAAATAGAGAAGGTCAAAATCTTTAACCCTTTATGGATCTGTTTTATGAATTACCCATTATATTATCATATACAATTAATATTATACACAATACATAATTTAATTTGTTTTCCTATTATCAACTATTTAACCTCTCCCTTTATACTGGTATCTACCCCTCCGCTTTCAAACATGCTATTATTTTCCCTATCCTGAAGATACCCTCACTAGACCCCCCCACCTTTTAGCTACCGTCCTATCTCCCTTCTCCCATATGTTTTCAAACTTCTTGAGCATCTTGTCTTTAAAACACTCACCAATTACCTGAACACCAACTCTCTCCTTGACCCTCTCCAGGCTTTTGAGCTGCCTATTCCACCGAAACAGCCCTTACTAAAGTGGCCAATGATCTCATTGGAGCTAAGTCTCAAGGCAACTTTTCCCTCCTCCTTCTCCTTGATCTTTCCTCTGCTTTTGACACTGTTGATCATTCCCTTGTGTGACAGTGTGTGACTGCTCTCTCCTGGTTTGCTTTCTACCTGTCTGACCGCTCCTTTCAAGTTTTTTTCAAGTTTTATTTGGTGATTCCCCCTTTCCCTCTCTCCTACCTGCTGATGTTCCCCAAGGGTCAGTCCTTGGACCGGTTCTCTTTTCTCTGTACACCTCCTCTCTCGGTAGTCTCATATCCTCCTTTGGCTTACAGGGGGCAGGGTCCTCTCCTCCTGTGTCACTGTCTGTATCTGTCTGTCATTTGCAACCCCTATTTAATGTACAGCGCTGCGTAATATGTTGGCGCTAAATAAATCCTCTTTATTAATAATAATTATAATAATAATAATAGTCATATGTATACCTACTGATAGGAACTGTACTTAACAAGATTATACACAACATTTGCTGATGTTCTTGATAGCTATGGGTATTCAGTATAGACTCATTTTTTTAAGTGCACTATTCTGTAAATACAAGTTACATAAGTTGGATATATTTTCAGCAATTACCTGTTAGCTGTATTGTGTCTATATCTAAGTACTGTTTATTACACTCTAGTATACATACATTGAGTTTTTCCAGAAAAAGTAGTGGAACTATGGAATGTGTAGAGAGATGTGATTCTGTCCCTCCTGTGTCTGAGAGATTATATATTAAACATGATATAATGTAATTTAGCATATAACCTGCAGAGAGGTAATAAACATACCTTAATAGTATGTTCAAAATGACTGATGGATGTAGCGCCTTTGTGCATGAATGATATTGTGTTTTTAACAACTTGTATTCTTTAGAAGTTTTTATGATTTAGCATTAATAAAGAATACTACAATTTTAATACATATGAAATAGGACAGTCAATCAAATGCCTAAAGGATGCCAATCAATCCCATTGGGTATAAAGTAACCCATTTATCTTTTTTTTTGGTTACTAATACAGATGCTGCAAAACATCACTATAGGGGTAGAGGTTATGAACTGCTGATACATTTGGTGCCTTACCGCAATAGGCTATTATGTGGACTGTTAACTTGGACAATCAATGTAAGATTTACAAAATTAGGTGGGGTTCCCACCTGCCTCTACATCACACGATTCTAGAGGGCTTTTTGTGGCTGGCACATTACAAGCTGCTCAAATACTCGCACTGTTTCTTTAAAATGTGACAGCTGCCGCAGTGCTCACTGCCATCACGATTCATTCACTATGGGGATGCTGAAGGAAGACCCGTGTAGCGTCTCCCCGAGAGGCAGTGATTCTTGGTGTGAGGAATCTGTAAACGCACGTGATCTCACTGCCAGTGTGAATTCAACCTTAACAATAAGGTCATTACAACTTGATATTGTAGCCATTGCAGCACAGAAAACTATATAGAATGATTTTCAGTAACACTGAATTGCACATTTTAAAAGTAGAACTACGGTACAGATAAACTTGTAATATGAATACACTATACCCTGCTAGTTTTCCAAGTGCTGATTCAGATTTAAGAAAACTTGGTGTAACTGTTTGACCACAATCAAACACTGCTCATGGGAAAAAGAAAAAAGACATGGAAATATAACTTAGAGTCCTGCTGGATTAACAAATTACTCTGCAGAGCCTATTAAATTTCTTCCAAGTCTATCTTAAACATCCAATATGCCTAAAGGAACATATTTAAAGGGTCAGCTACATAACCTATGAGCTTGAGGGATTTTGTTTTTAAATGCCCGTTATTTAAGTGATGAACAGCTGGAGGTATCAAAGTTATTGCAAAGAAGGTATACTTTAATTAATTTGAATCCACATAAAAAAATCAAGCCTATAACATTCTATTTTTTTTACATATTTTGAATTTTTATTTTGTAATGAAGATGATCTTTTGTTGTTGGAAATATTTGGCTCAGTTTGCAAATGTTTGCATATCTTTTTCATATTCTTCTAAATTCTTAAAACAATACATAACATTATTGAACTGGTAACAAACACTAACTGGGTTCAGGGCAATTACCATATTTTGCTGTGGAACTGATGATTAAACATTTTTCTTGCATGATTGCTGGTAAGGAACGTACTAGCTGGCAACTAGCATAGGCTTACACTGGCCATTCCAGTGCTAGAAATTGGAACCTTAATAAAATGTATACGTCGTTAAATTAAAACCCAGATAGACAGTTTGGCTTCTTTCTTCCTCCGTTTTTACTAAAAGGATGGATGTTATGCATTATTGGAGGTCCAAGCGCCAGTAATTACAGTAGATTTTCCGTGTCTTCTACTGTCCTTTTTGAAGATCCAATGCTTGCCTGTTCAAATACGTTGAAAAAGTAATTAATTTTTTATGGGGTTTATTTTTTTTTTTTTACATAAGTGTACATTCTATTTGTGAGGTCATCTTTCTCTGCAGACCAGACAGACTTGTACAGAATTATTGGGGAGGATCAAAAAGCAGAGATTTTCCTGTTCATCATAACGAGTTCCTCATTATTTTTTTGTGTTGACTCTCCCTTTTTCAGCTTGAAATACTAGATTCTTCTTACATTTTTCCTTCGTACCCATGAAAAATAAATTTTTATTATTATCATTGTTTTATACATAGCAACTCCTAATGTTTCTAATGGAGAATAAATGTAAAGTAGAAAAATGTTATGCATGTGTATGAATGTTATAATATGTATTATGTATGTATTTGGAGGACCTTTCTACTCTCCATCTTGTTTTTTTCTGTAGGCTATGATATATTTTGTTTTCCGTCCACTATACTTCGCCATTTTCAGTGGACTCCCCATTACTACCAGAATTTCCATTATAATTATATCACGTTGTATCCTTTTTTTCCTAAATTTACCCTGCTTTACCTATACTTACCTTTAAAACCACTTTGTGTCAAATATGCAAATTATTATTTGTGGTAATGTTTTTTCCTAATCATTTATTGCACACTATTCCATTGCCACTGAATCAAATTTACCACTGAATGCTGTTTTTATACCTAAAATTTCTTTCATACATATGTTTCATATAGATATTATATTTTGTTATGATATATGTCTTGAGTTTTCATCTACCTCAGAGTGCTGTGTATTTCCTAGTGATTTTTTGCCTAAACATAGCATCCTAGCTAGGTGAGTTGAATAAATTGAGCCATTTTCAAGCTTTCTGCATTAATTTGATACTATTAGCACACTTAAAAGAAGAAGGCTCTTGACAATTTGTTGGATATTTAAGTTATTAATATATTTAGCTTGACAAGAGAGATCATTTTCTCTCTGTATGCCAAACTATTTGAATATTTTAAGTTGGCTACTTATTACACTGATACAGTTTCATGCTTAATTTGATTTTTAACAGCACTCACATCTCTCTTACCTTAAGCTTTTTCATCTGCCCTTCCCCTTTTTGCTACTGTAATTCAATGCAAAAGTGATAACTTAACTGGCCTATAAATAATGTAATACATGTAAATGCACACATATTACATGCCAAAAGAAACTACTGAAATACCTGTTCTTTAATTTATATAATTGTGTAGTTTTGGAGGTACTTCTAACTTCTTTCATGCTTTTTACATTCCCGCCTTTTACTTTTCATTCTTTATCTGCTCTTCTCCCCCTTTCTCTGCATACTTTATTTGCATGTTCTATGCTTTATACTTGTCAATGTATACAATATAATTCTGATATTCCTCATTAAATAACACCAAATCTCCTTCTTTTACATTTTCTTATATTGTTTCTTACTTTTATTTCATATGCTTGTCTACTGGTACTTTTAGTCTGAACTTGATTTTCACCATGCAGTAGATTGAATCTCAGTCTGTTCTCCAGCAACATCAATGCACATCCCAGATTGTTGACTTATACCTGCTGTTTATCATTATGTGATCTTCCTTGATTCTTTTTCACCTCATCCTGGGAATTTCATATCTCTTTATATATCTTTATTCATAGTAAATGTGTGCCGCTGTTTCTTGATGCTGTTTTATTGAGAAGACAATTTTCTTTCTCATTAATATTGCCTTCTTCAAGCACACTTAGGTTGTGTTTTCCACCACAATTAGAATCACAATAATCACTAGTTCAGAACTGTTATTTCCCTTAACGCCTTACTACTTTTATAGCCGTTATAGTTCATTTTTATTTTTGCAATGAATTCAGTTCCAGTTAAACTCAATACATTCTAGCTTGCAATGAGAAATTCAAGTTTTAGCCACTATTTTGTAACTATTTAATATTATGGAGTGATGCATTATTTTCTTTGTACATGAGAAAATCTTAAACTAAAAGCCCAACAATCCTTAAAGGTCAATGCTTTTCTCAAAGTTTTATGAATCCTCCTTTTATTTGTTTTTAAGGGCTCTGTTTCCCTAAATGCTACTATTTTTAAGAATTATCAGCTACACTATGGTACAACCAAAAGGCCACAAAAGTAAAAGAAAAAATGACTGTCATCAGAGTTCTCTTTAATGAGTGGTGTTTCTGGCATTTCAGAGTAATGTTTATTAAAATCAGCATCAGCCTCTAAGACATATTCTCTTGACAGCAAGTCCAGCACACTTTCACACTTCTAGAAAAAGTGAAATCAATCTGGTTAACCCTTTCAGGTACTTTTTGTAAAATAATAAGGATCCTACAAAAAATAAAATCTGTAGAAACAGAGAGCGAATTTTGGCTACAGCTCTACTTTAAAGAGTTAGCAGCTTTGAAATGTTTCTTTAAAAAATGTCATATTTATTTTTTGAAACTGTAATGTATTCTACAGTTATCCTTCTAATGAAAAACCATGACATATTAGAGTGTACAGCTGGCATGAGAACTTGCATCTCATTCCGTCACTCAAAAAGGAACACAAGCTTTGTTTGCAACAAAAGAGCGGATGGCATCCTACTTGGTTAGATAAAGGCTTTGAGTGACATGCTTCTATGGCATTCCACAGAAAAATAGGAAAGCGGCTCCTCTTAAATTCACACTACACTGATTTCATTGTCAATTTATGATAAAATAACATTGTAGTACATGTTCAGCTTCATGCAGTGCGGCAAAATGACAACTTCCATAACAACAACAAATAAATTATGTTGGCATTTTACAGTTCTGTGTTTTGATTTTATTTCATTCACTTATTTATTTATTTGCTGGCTGTGTGGTGGAACTTTCCGGTGTTCACAAGTGAAAAATAATAAGGGCAACTGAAACAGGCTTTATAGGTGGCAAAAAAACAAGGAAAACATATGCAAATAAATATTGGGGAGCTGATACGGGAAGATCATGTTAATTAGTTCAGTTTTTGTATACTTTAGATTTTCAGTCTTCGGAAAGGGAACTAAGATGAATTTATACTCCCAAAACATTTTTAATGATACCAGCTACTTTATGTTTTTTTACAGAATCCAATAATGTTGTTTAGTTGTTCACCTTCTTTAGTTTAGCAAAGAAATAAAGCAAGAACATGTAGTGTACCCGTTTTTAATGTAATATCAAAAATTTTTTTGGGCTGACTACTACTTCTTGAACTGCTGACCAAAAATAAAATGGAGTATGGGCTTTTAATATAAGAATAAGAATTTAACAGTAGTTGATAGTAGATTGACTGACTAAAAGAGACAAATTAAAAACATTTTACATACTGATGAAGTGGGCAGTAAGGGGAACCATGGCACACAGAAAGGGGGAAGGGATCCGGCAAGTAAACCTGACAGATGCAGATGCTTATAGTTCTACTTAGGACTATAGTTCTGCATGGTATGAGGCACAGGTGTTAGGCAGATGAGTAATATCCCAGGTATACTTTACTTTGAAAGCAAACTTGAATCTACCAATGATTAATACATTAAAAAAAAATCAAATTTTTTGTTACACCCTTAAAGTTCGAGGACCACCTAAAACACGTACTGATACATTTACCAACTGCCACAGAAAACTGGATCCATGTAGAAGGTGCCGTCATCTTCTCTTAGTCTTACACTTATGCACTTTTTTGCACTTTAACACTTCTAGTATAGTTTTTTATGAAGTGAGTAGAATTAACCTTTTATTCAATTTTCATTTGGGTTTTTCCTTGAAATCAGCGGCAACAGCAAATTTTATCCAAATCGTCCAGCAGGAAGTGTTGAAGTCTGACATGCCCCCACCCTCCTTTTATTTTTTATTGGAGTTAGTATAATATAGTTAATTGGAGACAGTATTGGTTAAATAAGGGGAAGATGTTATATTAGAGTTATTGGGGATAACTTACCTAGAACAGTAAATGAGGTGAAGGTATACTGACTGCAGCCATCTAATCAGGTACAAGCAATATATAGTCATATTTTTTTACATTTATGCTTGCATAAGCTTGGGTATTTTTTGCATTATTTGTGATTTGTCACCAAAATTACTATGGAAAGTGTCTTTTCAATTTTAAAGGCCACTAATATTTTTTTCTTTTAATTTCGTAGAAAGGGTTTATTAATTGAATTATAAATATTTATAAAAGCGAATTGGCAGACCTACACAGTCAGAAGTTTATTAAAAGTAAATAAATTCACTAAATAAACCAAGAATACAGATGAAGCACACACGTGTCTGTATACAACAGTGTTCCTCCAGGATTCCCCCCAGAGTTTTCCATTGGTTCTTTGCGCAATAAGCAACAGTGTACTTCTCAGGTGAGTTTATCTGACACCAATGATCTTTTTAGATATGTGCAAGTGTGACAAGTGTTTCCACTGACAAGCAATGTAAGAAGCATTCTTTCCATTGACCACCACACCAATGTACTGTGAGCTAAGGATATAGTAAATAGAAATGCACTTCCTAAAGATAGCGCTATGCAGCTTTCTGCTTTATGGACCATAAACCACCAAAAACATTCACAATTTTTACTACATTTTTATTAGATTGGTGGCTTAATACTGGTGTTATTTGGAGTTCTTCTTTACAAAAGTTGGAGGGGTGGATGCAGTGCAGTAATAACTAGATTTTTCATAAAGCAATCTATAGTAGTTGCTGAAACTACTCTGTGAGGGAGCCGATTCCACATTTTCACAGACCTTACAGTGAAGAATCCCTTCCTTATTCGGAGTATACACTTCTTTTCCTGCAGACAAAAGTGTGCCCTCTTGTCCTTTGTAATGATCTCGAAGTGAATAATGGGGAAGAGAGTTCTCTATATGGACCGTTTATATATTTATACAGGGTGATCATTTCCCCCTTATACATCTCTTCTCAAGGGAGAATAGATTCAGTTCAGCTAATCTCTCCTCATAGCTGACCTCCTCCATTCCTTTTATTAGTTTAGTTGCCTTCTCTGCACTCTCTCCAATTCCACGATGTCCTTTTTGTGAACTGGTGCCCAAAACTGGACTGCATATTCCAGATGTGGTCTGACCAATGCTTTGTACAGGGGTAGGATTATGCCTCCATTCCTGCAGTCTGAATAGGCATGATTTTTTTTGCAGAAGGGAAGGGCAATGTCCATTCTGAAATAAAATATGCTTACCTGCTGGTTTGCAGTCTTGTTCTTGAAAAAGATTGCACCAGGTATCCAAGCATCCACAGGGACTGCCAGGAATGATTGAATTCTTACATACATGCAGATGAGTTACGTCATCCCAACCCAGCCATTCAAGATGGCCAAAGACCGAACTCCGGGAACTAGATCAGGTCAAGACGGCAGTGTCCACACCAGAGCAAAGACAGGTGAGTGTGATTTAAAAATTGTAATCAGGCAAAAAAGGTTATTTTTTAGCAGATGGGACTTCATCTGTCCCTACTGCAATAAAGAACATGTCTGGTCTAATTTTTTTTTATTTTTTGAAGGTTTAATTCCACTTTAAAAAATTCCATCCCTTGTGTTTTAATAACATTTAAAATTATTTAGTAGCCAGGTAATACCACTGCAACATAATTGCTCAAACTGATTTCTGAAGTTATTTTAATGTTTTTAAGGGTATACTAGATACGTTATTAAAAGATTTGTTAAAACAAATCTGAAAATGTTCTTTATTAATTAATAATACAGTAACTATGATTTATTGTAACAATAAAACCCTTTCCCTATTTTTCTAACTATATATATCGTACATTATTTCCTACTTTGAGTTACTTTCTTATCCCCAAATGACCTTTTTTTCCAAGGTAATATGTATATTGATGACATTTTAACAACTGTTCTTTCATTGATATTTTGTGAGGAGAGTAGTCAGCTTCAGAGGCAAATCCATTTCCATTCAAATCTCAAGTATTAAAATGTACTTCAGCACAAGGAAGAGACATTACAACACTCTTACATGGACTATGGACTATTGCCCAGAAAAAAATCAAGATGCAAGTATAGATTTTTTTTAGGTAGCTGCTTATTCATCCCTATACTGTGTATTGAACAACAACTTTAAAAGTGCACTACAAGGAAAAGTTTAGTTATATACAAGCATGTGAAACAGTATGTACATATCCATGGAAATCATTGACTTTTTCAACATATTTGAACAGGCAAACATTAGATCTTCATTCGAACATTGCCTATAGATAAAGGGGGGGTATTTAATGCTAAAGTTTATTCTGCTAATCTTTTCCTTCCCTGGCTATTCATTTCCATAAATATTAAAATGCAAAAAAAAGCATTTCTGTTTTTTTATATACCTCATTTTAGATCCAGAGTCACCATCACTAAGCTTATGCCATACAAGTAGATTATATCAGGTGGGAGGGGACAGCAATGCGCTGTACATCAATAAATGTCATGGTATACATTAATGATGTAGCTGGTGCCCTTTTAGCAGAAATGACTTTAATCAAGTGACTACAATGAATATAAAATCTATATATAAATAAATATTGAGAATATGTTGTAAAACTATATATATTAAACTACATATCCGTGGTATAAAAAAGAAAAAAAACGGTCAACTCCTGTCCTTCTCATCTTAAGGTAGCTAGAGGTTTCACAGGATCTTTATATTGTCACCCATCCTGCCGCTTACTTTAGTTGAAGCATGACACTTTATGTGTTGTTTTGTACTGTTATTTTCCTTATATTGTAACATATGTTAGAATCCTGTTGGATAGGGGTATTTACAATTCATGTTACTGATGCCCTAAGGCACATTACAAGAAAAAAAAACTGAAATGTGTTATGTGTATACTTACCTCCGGAGCAGTCTGCATCAATTATCCTATTAAATACCAATATGAATTATTTTATTACTGTATTACTGAAAGTGTCATTATTTAACCAGAGTGAATCAAGCTTGAAGTTACCCTGACAATTGCCATTACTTTATCTTCTCCTGTGCAGAAGTAACAACCACATTAAAAGCCCTGATTCAATTACAGTAACAAAATAAAATTTTGCCTCAATTAATATTTCTTTTTCAGGATGTTTAGACCCTCACTGTGCAGAAATTAGGCTCTGCAATTGCTGGAGAAAATTAAATTGCCTTCACCTCAGACCCTTTCCTTCATTATTATTGATTTTTATTTCTTAAATTTGCACCCACGTTCATTTCAAGAGCCAAGCTGTGCGGCAGTTTAAATAAATATCAGCGCATTATTAAAATATTCACGTGCATTCAGCTCCAATGAATTAATCTTTACACAGTCACCCTCTAGTGACCTTTATGTTTTCTGAATTCATAGGTCAAATATATTTTTTCCATAATCTGAAGGACCAAATATCTAAGACGTTAATAGGTTGTATGAATATTATGAAGAGTAATATAGTTTATTCTTTAGAGAAAGTACTCAATACCTTTGAATGCTTGATCCTCAAACCATTATAGCTACTGAAAAAAAATGATACTGCTTGAATCAAAGTAGCTAAACCAGCACAATTAGTTTTAATGTTGATATAAAGATAAGAATAGATGATATAAAGATAAAACATCTGACTGTGTACCATATCATTATAGCATATATGCATATCTTTTCTCTAAGTATATTGACACTATGTTTCTGATTTGCTGAACTTTTGTTGTACTTGGTACCATGCTTATTCCTTTGTTTTATTATTCTGATCTAGTTTGTGGCTTTTGGACAGGGCTTGATTTCTCATAGGACCACCAAGACCATAGCCTAGGATGTCATGGCCATTAAGGGGCAACATTTGTTTTGCTCCAATACTCTATAACTAAACGTACTATACCTGAACCTATAGATAGACTGGCACACCTAAAGGCCAAAGTATCCTTTTATTCAGGACCCTGCTGTTCACATTTCCCATGCACATACAAGACCGAACATAAGAAATGTTGGCTTATCTCACAAGTCAGTCACTTTTCACCCTTGATCCATTGGCTGTGTGTTTAAGCGGGTGAAGTGTCTGCATTCCATGGATTCCCTGTAGGTGGTTTGAGTTGTCTGCATTGAGGGGTGATGGCTGAGGCAAAATAGAAAGAGGGCAATGCCACACTCTCCACCTCCACTTCCCAAAGTTCCAACCCCATGTCCAGGAAGATCGCAACGACCTTAATCATCAAGTCTGGTGTCTGCTAAGATTGCTAGACAGACCAGGACAAGGATGTGAAGTGTATGTACTTTAAAACATTTTTTAGCACTCTCTTCTTCCCCTCTCCCCATTCTCTCTTCTTTCTTCTTCCCTCTCTTTCCTTCCCCCTCTTTTCCCCTCTTCTCTCTCTGCCCTCTCCTACTCCTAAAATAAAACATTTACACCTGCATTACAGGAATCAAGAATGTTTCATTCTGTGATATAAACTAATGCAATTTATAGATTGTTTATATATTGGAAAAAAACAATCTACATTTTCAATGCTAAGAATCTTGTTGATTGTTTCCATGCCAACCAGAACTAATCTTAGGTAGCTGCTGATTACTCCGTGAATCATAGTTGCATTAACAATTAAGGAGGAGTATGAAATGATTGTATGGTAATGAATTATAATGAAATATAAAAAGGAAAGTGTGGAAAAGACCTATCAATCACAGGGAAACATTAACTAAAACACTCGAGCTTTGAAATTGGAAGATTTCTTATTCAGTACATTAGCTACCTTCTTACAATCGCCTGCCAATTGCAACATTATGTGTCATTTTAAACTCTAACAGGTAGATAATTTCTGTTTTCTGGTTATATCTAATTAATTTTTATGAAATAATTATATTATCATCGTGCTTTACTGGTTCGCTTAATGTAATAATGAATTAGCATGAGCCGAAAATAATTTGCTAGAAACAGGCAAGCAGGGTACAGTGATGTAGTTATGTCTGAAAGTCAGAAGAAAAAAAAAAAGGTTAAAAGAATTAGACTGGCATTACATTTAGCCATTACAAGATCATAAAGTATCATTATTGAACATTGCATGTTATTCTATGAGACCTATTTACTAATGGCTGTAAAATGTCTCTCAGCATGAAAACAAGAGAGCACAGCATGCTTTGGATGCTGTCCAACAAGGAATCGATGATGGATAACGGTCAGACACAGAGGGTATAAGCCTCCAAATAGCTGAATAGTTTTTACCAAAGTTATAACTTTAAAGGAGAAAGAAGTGAAATTCAACTCTGTGTACCACTAAAGGAAAAGACGTATCCCTTAATAATCCTCAATGCCTCACTATGCACTCTATTTATAAAACAAGGAATCTGACATTTCCTGAAACATTCCTTTGTGGGAATCTTTAGGTCCATGTTTTTCAATGACAGTAATTGATTCCCAATAGGAAATGTTTGAGGGAATGTCAGATTCCCTGTTTTTTAAATAAAGCTCCAAATATTTATTGGGAACATAATAAACTGTAAATATTACCTAGACTGTAGGTATAGACTGCTTTTACCCCCTGACACTGAAGACATTTTCTTGAAACAGCCCACTCAGTTTACCTCTGCCTAAAATATGTGTCATTACTGCAATTTCGCATGCTTGTTATATTGAATATTTTACCCTCTTTCCTCTTCCTTCATTGCTTTGATCACCAGTGACAACTGTTGGGGAAATTATGTAAAATTGGGAAGGTGGTGTCCAGCTGATCCTTCAGTACAAATAAATCTGGGGTTCTAGGCTATGATGTGTACTTCTTGTTGGTGCATTAATATCACAGGCCTACAGGAACATCGAAAACAAAGAATGTTATGTTTTAGAACAGGCATGGGCAAACTACAGCCAACAGGCCATAAACAGCCTGTTAGGCTTTTTTATTCGGCCCGTTGAATTCTCTCTCTACTTCAGCTGCTCCGCTGAAGTAGATCCGCAGTCAGCGGCTCAGACCGGTGAAAGGTGAAAGGGCTCCTCCCCGAGAAAGGTCAGGAGGACCCTGCTGAGGAGCCGCACTGGCCAGAGCTATGGACCATGTCCCCTGTACAAATCCTAGGCTCGGGGAAGTGGGCAGAACAACCTGCCCACTCTCCCATAGCAGGCTCAGATTTGCGATGGGAGAATGGGCAGGGTTATGCAATCATGATGTCACGTTCAGTGACACCCCGTCTCGGCGCTCCATCCATCTGATCCTGGCCCAGCCCCTCTGCTACATTTTAGAACCCATTGTGGCCCCTGAGTCAAAAAGTTTGCCCAGCCCTGTTTTAGAATATTATTATTTACAAAGGTAGGCTTACTAAGTACAATTTAGGGACTAATCAAATGTTTCACTTTTGACATTGATTTCACTTTAAGCATCTTATTATTCAAATATCCAAATGTTTGGAAAGTAATTATTTGTGCCAGCATCCGCGGAACCATTGGCTGTCAGTGAATGGGGTTGGCCAGCGCTAAGCCTAGGAACTAAAATTATCCTACTACAGACTGTTTAAAATGAGCACTGTAAACCCTTATTTCTAAATCAAGCGAATCAAGCCACACTTCAATTTTAATTTGACCACCAGGATTATCAAGCATAGCTGTCTGCAGGCATATGCTAGATATGCAAAAACAACACAGGGAACTATCTATAGGGAGCATTCACAGCTAGAGTTTTGTTGCTTTCCATTGTCTAGCCTGTCTAAAGTATCTTATGATGTAGAGTGGTTGAAACACATAAAAATAATGGATTTAGGACACTAAAGACAAGTTTTGTGAATGTGTTAAGTTAGGGATGATTAAAGAATTCCAATTTTAATAAATTCACAACCAGTTTTCCAATTTTAAAATGAGATTAAATTAGCTATAACTGCTTTTTGCTAATGTATTATGTTGTGTTGTATGTATCTTATGTTAAACATTAGATATAAGAATACACCTTCAAAAAAATAGAAAAAAAAATAAAGGATTAACATTGTGTCATTTCTACTGGAATATTATTATTAATGGCAATAAAGTCAGGAAGAAGATAGTAAAATCTTTATAATATCTGCATTAGGATTGCATAAAATACCTCTGGGGCACAACCAACCCAGGATCAATGACTATATTTTGTGAGGAATTGCTTATCTGCATTTCTACTAGGTATATTTATATAAATAGTGGGTACATACCTTTAGTATGGAAGTGCAGGGCTAAGTAATTTTTTAACTGTACTAGCCCCCATTGTTTATAATAATAAAACCTTGCTGATGTAGAAAGTGTGAATTAGAGGTGGCACAGAGTTCGTGAAGCATATTTATAAGTTTGGAGAAGTGATAATGCATTAAAAAACAGGTCAAACAGGTCACGTTTCCAATCCAATGTATCCTATACCTGCACCACAACCCCAACCCTAATGGAGCTAGGGAGAGGTTGCTGAACCTTTGTAAATGAAGTTTTAGTACACAGTTTGTAAATTGACAATCCTAACTAGGGGTGAGGGGATGCAAAATATTCTGTAGACATTTTAGAAAATCTGTAATAAAATCTTTGGCAGACTGGTACAATTTAGAAAAAAAAATGAAGTATTTCTGAAAATAACAGAATTATTTTGTTGCCTGTAATTCCCCCAAATCTTCATGTTTACCTAATAATCCTTTCTATGGGACATATTTTTATGTGTACATTGTACTATAATTGATGGATGTATTTATATTTATTTGCAAAGGATTACAATGATAAATATTTACAGGTATTATGATAATTTACTGCCATCTGTCCAGCATTGAACATATTGATTTAAAGTTACATTGTTTTCTGTGTAATGTATTCTTTTGTGGTGTTCTCTCTTTGCAGCATGTAACGTATTCAGAATGCTGTAGATAAAAAAAGAAAGTATGTATAGGCTATCTTGTACTTGTTAATGGAAATGCAAACTCTGGCACAGACTAGAAGTTATGATTTAGATATATCAACAGTATTGAGTTCTGTGCAGTGGTTAATTGAAAGCAAATTGTCTGCAAAATATAATGTCAACACATGGAGATGGAGCATAAAGTTTAAAACAACCACCATCTCCATTTGCCAATTAATGTTTTCTCCAATGTAGACTTGCAGGACATATTTCTAAAATATCTTTTGAGTTCAAATCATTAATTTTCTCATTTTTTAATTAGTTAATGCCCAAGTGGTATGCGGGTAATTACAATAACACTTGTAAAAGCCAATCTGAACTGCAGTTTAAGTCTTAGTTAGCATGAATGAATACATTAGTTCATATTCGTTCCATTTTTAGTAAATAGGATCGTATCTTTACTGTCTATTAATAATATTTTAAGCATTGATGTTTAAAAAGTGTCTTACAGGCTTCCAGTTACCCATATCACCTGCTTTTATAGCCTGACAGGCCTGCTTTTATATCCAGGGAATAAGAAAGGCCAACTGAAAAAAATATTGTTACCAGTTATTTGTGGTTTATCAGCAATATTTGTCAGGACGGTATGGAAAGTTAGATAAACCAAAATAATATTCATTTATAAAAAGTTGAAAACTCTTAGCTAGTATTTAAAGTCACTGTATTTTTTATCACTGGATCTGCTGTCATGGTGGAAAAAACAGATTCTTTTTTTATTCCATTTGCTATGTAGTTGTATTTGGTAGGTCACAGTTGAACAAAGGATGGTGGAGCTTGATTTTGCTTATCATTGTAAAGCAACAATACTTTGATTTCTGTTCATTGTAATATATAAAAATAAATATATAGGTTTGTCATCTTACAAGCTAAATATGGAAACAAAATCAAATAATTATTATAATGATGGACATAAAAGGAGAAATTCTAAAGTCAGCTAATGATGTCTAATGCTAGAAGGGCAGCTATATTACATTCATATGGTTGCATCGACGTACAGTCAACAGAATGACAAAATTTACAAATGTGGTTACTCGTAAAAATGCTAAATGATTAAAAAAGAAGGAATTGTGCAGCAAGATTTCAATTTTTTTTACTTTAGGAACACTTTTTTTTATCCTTCATTGATATGCCACTAGGATGTCACACAGTGTTGTACATTGAGTGAAAATGCAATTGAAATACATCAGTCACTGCCTTGATGGAGTTTACAATCTAATTTATCAACCACAGACAAATGAAGTTCAACACATTCAAACCAAGGCATTCAACTTACTGTTATAGCTCTAGATTATGAAATGGTTACAAAAAATGTTAAGAATATACAAATCATACAGTCTCAAGGGAAATTAACTGCATGGTTTATATATACATATATATATATTTACTAGTAAGTATTGTTTTGCAGTCTGAGCAGGAAATTGGCTGTGATTAAGTGATGGTGGTTAGTGTCCACTAGATGAGAGCTTGCATAGAGATCTGTTAAGATGTGCATATTTCAGCCCAATGCTTTTCCCAACAGTTTCTCCTAATAACACAAAATTGTGGTATGCACGTCCTCTGATATACTTAGCACACATGATTAAATATGAAAATGGAATGCAAATAAGCATTTCTGGTAAACAGAATCAGGTAAGAATCTGCAATAAAATTTGGTAAAACCTTTGCAATATATATCAGTACCATAGAGAAGATAGTTTTCCTTCAATTGTCTTCTTACATTATAAGAATACATGTCTGGGTCTCTTCTATCAAAGTCAATAAAGTAAGAACTTTTGTGCACCCAGTCAGATTTTCATTCTTTAAATGTATTTTTTTTAGGTTTATATCAAGTTTTTAAGTTTATTTTTCAAGTTTATATCTGGCAGGTTATGCCTTTATTATATGAGAATAAGTTAAAAAAAAGATTATAACTGATTGGTAGCCATAGGCAGTTTTATTTTACCCCTATCTTTTTTATGTTGAGTTTATATTTTAATTTACTAATCCATTTGTGATGGCCACATTTGTTTATTTACCCATGGGTTTACTTTCTATGTAGTTCACACATGCAGGACTGGGATTTCAGTGCAGCATTGACAGCTTACCAGAAGAACTTATTGTAGCTTGTTGAATGCTTGGTAGTTTTTTTTCACCTATATTATAACAGATATGGCACATTGCTTTCAATTATATATTTAACAGACCAAAAGGAGCAAATAGTTACACTATTAGGGTTTAATATACTTTGAATGCGGTAAAACTGCTCTAAACATAAAACTAAGATATTATTATACATTTCTAGTTATCCTTTTATTTAATTCTAATACAAGAAGCCAAAAACACCTCTATTTCAACAGATTGTAATTATTCAGTGAAAACTATTTTTATTAAAGCATCTATATGTACATATGTTGAAAAAGCCAGGTGTAGAAAAAGGGAACAATTGGCAAACATAGGCAGTAGACATCTGGATTTCTAAAGTGTTTGTTAGTTCAGTTACCATGACAGAATAAAGACTTGCATTTCTGTGTCCATAGAATACCAATGAGTAAGGCAAACATATTTAATTGAAGAAAAACTGGAAACAAAGAATACATTGGTTGGTTTATTGCATGTCCCTATTCTAGAAAAACACTCATGAGAAAATAAAGCTGTGTTGAGTAATAGAAACACACATGAATAAAGACATATAAGTAAAATGCAGAAAAGTACCGATGTCTGCAGTCTACAAATGTTCGTATGATTAAAAAAAATGTATGTACAATAGGTTGTACTGTTTACTGAACACTCTAAAAGCAGTGGACTACACAACTAATATATTTAGAATAATTGCTAATATGTCCATTACATAACTGTGGTGTGCAAGGACTCACAAATTGGAGTTTGAGGAAAACACTACTATGATCTTCATTTTTTATTTATTATAAGCACTGTTTACATACGGAATGGAAAATGTGCGACAAAAATTCAAGGACTGAAACAATGTGTGTATCTAATATTTTATTTCTATTTATGATATACTGACCGTCCTTGATAAACTTAGCTGGGTGGTAAAAAAAATGTGTGAAGATGGGGCACATGGAAGGTTGATAATTTAAGTTTGAAGATGATTCTGGAGGTGATTTTTTAAAAGAAAGACTTTTACAAGGACTTGAAGCTGTGCAGCCAGAATGTAGTAGCGGAGAGCCTCAACTTCACACATTTTTATACCACCCAGCCAAATTTATCAGAGATGGTCAGCACATCATATTATCTGATATACTCAGCTCATTGCATCAATCCCATCACATCTCAATCCTACCAAAACACTTTCCAATCTCCCCTGAAGAAGCCTTTTTACGGCAAAAAGCGTGAACGGAGTATTAATTATTCATACCTTTACTTTGAGATAAGATTGTAAGGATTTCATTTGCATGTCTATTATTTGTAGTTTATCTCTGTATAGATTTATTATATTGAATATAATTGACTGACTTTAGAAAAGAAAAAAAAGCACTGTTGTTGCCTTAAAGATCAATTTTTCGGTTCTTTTTTCAATATGTCATTTTTACATTAGGCTTGGCAACTTACAATATTATAAAACATATGATTTCTGTGATCCCACCTTCTCAATATCATCTATTTCCTGAAGCAGAGTCTGCTTGAAGACATGAAGTGGCTAAGGGAGCATTGTTGGTTTATTGTTGGTGTATCAAAATACAATGAATCAATGCTTACACATGTTTAAACTTCCCTTTGCATACTTGATTTTATAAAAAGAGAAATGCAAGCATTCATTTACAAAAATGTTCCTAAATATTGAAGAAGATTAAACAAACTTCAGAGAAAACAAATGTTCTTTTCCTGATATTTAGATAATTAACTAATTTGGCGTTGTAATGTGTAGATAATTGTCTCTTTTACTTCTAATTGGGTATTTTTTATAATATTCTGCTGTATGTAATTGAAGCTAGAGTCCATCAGTATTCAGCTGCCTTGTTATTTGCAAAACATTTTAACCAAAGATTTATGCATGGAGCATTCGCCAGCTATTGGTGCTGAGAACCTTTAATAAGAAAGCCACAACCAATTTTAACTCCAATGTGTCTTGAGCTCACAATATGAAAATACTTTATAAAGGCTTTATTTGAATCTATTAGGTTATTTGCAGTATTTTGTGTTGTGAGTAGATGTGGAATGCATTTCAAATGGTATGATTACGGGTTATTATAGTTGATGCATGTAACAATGGTACACGTTGATCAGAAAAAGAGAAAACAGGTATGCATATACAATTCAGTATCTGAAAATTTGGGATCAGCTACCAATTTCTAGAGGCTGGTATTTTCTTTGCTAACTTTAACTTTGTTGTGGCACGTTCCATTTATTTGGAATTCTTGGCAACAGGCCTAGAGAGTGGCTAGCAATAAAGAAGAATTAAAGAACAACTTTACCTTTAGTTGTACTTATTTAAATCCCCCACCTATTTAAGTGCTTCACACCAGTGATAATACTAAACATTCAAGTGATATTTCTTCATACAAAAGTTCCAGTTGTTTTTTTTTGTCTTAGTGTGCATGCACACCAGACTCTCATTGATTACTGCAAGCAAGCTCCAGGTAGAACCCAGTGGTGTGTCAGACTGATCAATAAGGCTTTGCCAAGCATATTCAGCATGAAGATGAACTGGCAATGACCCCATTGGAGAAAAATCATGGGATCAGAAGGGAAGATAAGTACCCCAAGATAGTTGCACTCCAAGGCATGGGTAAATTTATTGAAATACACCTGCACTAAAATAATTGCAGAATATACCAGCAGAAAGGGGCCTTAGGCAAAGTATCCGCACAGAAGAGCTACCCCCTTTGTAGTGTCTGCCCTAGAATATTTGTTCCACCAGACAACTAGCTGATTGTGTTAAAGGGCGTAAAGGGTGTTGATGGGCTCTCTGGATATCCACCAATCCTTAGGCTCCTACAGTGGCTAGGTTACTAATTGGATAATCTGGCTCTGGTTAGCAATCACAGTTGGGCCCCCTATAGAAACACACTATCGCAACAACAGTTTAATATCAGGAAAGAACCCAGAATCAAACCTACAATTTGGAAGATTTTTTGGTTGTCTGCTAAACCCTGCACTCAAGCAATGCTTTTGAAAACTTTAAAGGAGTTAATTATCAGAAACGGGTAAAGTGATAGTTAGTCTCTACATTTTTACAATTTGTGCTTGATTAACTTGGCAGTGACTTTTTATTTTCTTAAAAAAACTGTTCTAAAATATGTGAAATATTACTCACAGAGAACAGTGGCATAAAAGAGTGACGTAAAAGAGGTGCAAGGTTCAACTATATGTTTTTTTTTAATCACTTGTCAGCATGAGACTTGACTCATTCTTGACAGTTGCCTCGTGTGAAATCAATGTGTTTCAATTAAGAAATTGTCGACAACAGATTGGATCTTGTTAACAAGCTAGCTGAAACTGTAGCAGTGGTATGAAACGTCTGAGAATTTTAATGCAAACTATATCATACATTTAATTAATCCCTTTCACCCCCAACATTCAAGCAATGATAGAGTGCATGGTAGTTCTAAACCCGTGTTTAACTTGTTTTGCTTTCTTCGAACTCAACAAATCATGCACAGGATTTTTTGTTTACTATTGTTTGTATGAATTTGACCAGTAAAACATTCAACAATAACACAATGTACACAATACCCTTATAATTCTTTATCTTTCTCCTATAGCACAGTAATCTCAGCACTCCACATTCTCCTCCTATAGTATTGTATAGTAAAATAAATGGGATGTTACTGTATAAATCATCTGTCTGATGCATTTTATCACTGGTTAGCGATCATGTCTAATCTTTTCCCTGTGCTAATTGCTGTTTATGTTCACATATAATGCACTTTAATATAGCTGTAAATGTAATGCAAAAAGAGCAGGTGTTACTTTATTCTCACCCAGTAATGAGGAACAGTTGGTTCTGTAAAGACATCTGGATATTGGACAGTTCCTGGCAAAGCTCATTAATCTCTTACATGCTTCTTAAGAAGAGTCATGACTGAACTGAGAATCCACAGCCTTCTATTAGCAGTTAGTAACATATTTATGGAAACAAATGATGGAAATAAACCATGTAACAATGGGTTAGACCTCCATGAATTATTACTTTGGGACGTGCATTAAAATGTTTGTTTGATGGGAAAACAGAGCTCAGCAAATAAATACAAGAAACTGTGTTCTTTTCACTATTCTATATTTAATCCAAAATGAACAAAAATGTTTAAGCTTTACATACACTTTTTTACAAAATTGGAAATATTCCTCAAGGAGTGTAGAGCCTTTATTATTGCTGCAGCAAGTATAAAAGCATGAGATCTCAAACACAGATGTCTCACCACCACAGTCGCCGAGAGAAGTTAAAAACCTTGGTGATGTAAAAAATTACTAAAAAATATAGAGACTTTCATCGCTGAAATCTCATTTTGAAAATGGTTGCTAAGTAAACCCTCTTCTGTGAATGAGTAAAGCCTCCAGGAGATATTCTCGAACATAATCCTCAACATGAAGCCCACCTTGAAGTTCTGATTTAGGGAGATTGCTAGTAAGGTTTAAGTAATGATATTTTCTAACTTGCATACAGCCATTTGTTTTCCCAGATTTATAACATCTGTATATTCTACCAGGTAGGCTGTGATGAAAATTGTTTTTTATTAGGAATTTTTATATAGTATATGTCAGTAGTCATGGACTATTCTATTATTTTATACTACATGTAGGAATAGACTATGTGTTTCTGCAGATGGGTATAATGAACTTCAAATTATCCAAACACCATTAACAATGCACAGTGCCATGTGGAACATTTTCTTGATGTTTTTCCAGTGAAATTAGCTCCTAAACATAAATCCTAGAGGTTGCATAGCATTTCCTAGAGGATTCACTGTATGGTCCTAGTGAATTTCTCAAGAGTCAATCTTTTGATTGACCTGTGCTCATGCTGGGAGGTCCCAAATGGTTCTGTTGCAAAATGCATGATATATCTAGCAATTTTTTTTCTTTGTCTAAACTAACTTAAAGGAGAAATAACACTGTGGGGCCAATTATGTTACAGCTAATAGTTATATCTCTCCTCCATAGAGTTCCTTGTCATGTTTTTCTTTTCCCTTGCTTACTTGCATAAACACATCACATAAAAGTTGGTTTTGTGCACATTTTGTTCAGAAAAACTAAAATACTTCTAAGAATGCTACATGCAATCCCTGACACTCCCCGGTGTTCTTGGAGTATATAACACATTTAACCATTTAGTGTTTAGAAGCAAGGAAATTAATTTAATTTTGACTTAAGACCTCTTTTTTACTTATTCACAACTATTATTATCATTTATAATAACCAAAGATAATTTGGTTAGCTATAAAGAAAATTAGAAAAGCTTTTTGCTTTAACATTTTAAAATTTATCATTAATCCATAAATGATTTGTGACCTTCTTTAAAGAGCATTCCTTTTAAAACACCACTACTAAGGATGTCTATTTATTCTAGATGCTTATAAACCAGTAAGCAAATTACCTGAGGGATAGCAGTTAAACCCAACCAAATGGAACATTATTGCAGGGAATTATTTTATATGGAGACAATAGGGCACAAAGTGGATCTATTTATAAATGCTTTAACCCGACTCGCCCACTTTTTACCCAATTATCACACATTTTTTACATTGGATTCAATTAGAATATGTGTGAATCATCTTTTCCATTAAAAATGTGTACATTTTGGATAAAAATTTAAGTAATAGTGAATGTTGCATGAACAAATGTGTAAATAGACCCCCAACAGTTATTTTAGTACTATTTTATACTAGTACTAACGTACCAAGATAGATGTGATGGTTTACCATGTATATTATTCCAAGAAGAAATCAATTTAACATATTGGTAAAATTAGCTTATAATATGTTTATTTCATGTTGATACAAAATTGTATGCAAAACAAAAGCATGCAAATCGACTTCTTTGTCTTTATTTTTAGAACTAGATTGGATAGCCTTTTTTAATTAAAAGACTCTGAAAAGAGGTAAATACATAGCTGAAATATACATATATTTCTTGCTAACTTTTCAACAGATTTGTAATTTTGGCCAGCCATTCTTGATGTGAACAACTTTGACAGGCAAGAAGATTGTTAGTAAACCGTTAATAGTTTCTCAGTTTAATGCTCATTGGAAAGTAGTGAATGATGCTTTTTCCCCAGAGTTTACTTTCTTTGCAATCACCTAAAGATTAGGTTTTGTGCCAGACAGACAGTGTGAGTGTATATATATATCTTCTCACCCTACCTGTTTGACAGTGAAGAATTTTATACTGAAAGGAATGGAAAAGAATTGCATGCCCCCTTCTTTACCCAGAAGCACCAGGCATTTACAAGGGTTCCAAGAAAGAACCAATAAGTCGGGAGAGTTTACCAAAGATGTATATTATTGAGTGGGTGGTATAAAAGGATAGATTCTTCTTATCAACCTTATTATGTTTCAGACTACCGTAACTATATTCTCCTTCTCTAAAACAATTTGATATTTTTCAGGCACAGTATCCACACATTTGATACTGTTTACTGGCTATTGAGAACTTATACCGTAGTACTCAATGGACTAATGTCTAAATATGTTTAAATAACATGCATTTTTAATTTATACTTACCCAAGGGGAGTGCCGTCTAGAATAAACTCTAGACAGTATTTACTTTCTAGGTTATATTCTGTATTGAAAATTTATCGGTTCAACATTCACAAAAGACTTGTTTGTAAATGTACTAATATACATATGAATAGATTCATAATGAATAGTTTTGGCTTCATATTTATCTTTCTAAATGTCCTAAGGTTTTAAATGGTACACTTTGATCCAGTTTTGTTATTACCTTAATTAATTAGCTTGTGATTCCACTTTTCATTTTTTTTTTGTTAAAAGTATATTAAAAATACATTTAAATTTATATACAATATGTTATTGGATGCATAGCATTATAATGTGATTTCTAGTAGTCAGCAAACCACATGTTTATGACTTTAGCTTTCTCTGGGATCTTAGTTACCACTTTTTAATGTAGTTCAGAAACATCTGGCTCGTAATGGAACCCTGTAGAATTAAGGTTATATCTTTTGTGACCCCATAAAACAACTGTGAAACCCCACTGGAGGTCCTGACACTTAGTTTTGTTTGTCTTTGCCCTAGAGTACAGTTGTTACTTGGAAATAGTTTTCCAGAGAAACTGATGGCAACATATCTCCCAGCAGTATTTTCCATTATTCTTTATTTTTTTATCTCATGCACTACAGAATTAGACTTTTATCCTGTTTTCTCACACCTAATGAGTTTTAAAGCTTCTATCTTACAAGACAATCTGTCATCTATAAAGACAAGTTTCTTATAGTAAATTTTATTACCTGGACATGGTACAGCCGGTTTAATGACAATGCAGATCAAACAAACTGTAAAAGAAATGAAAAAGCTAAGTACCTTAATGTGAAAAAATTCCTCGGTTTGACTGATAGAAGCTGGATTTTAATAAGGACCCATGGGTAAGCCCTGGACTTATTTCAAGCCCACACTGGCAGCTTTCATTACACCTTAAGCTAGTGTATAAATGTACAACAAAGACCGACTTTTTGACAAGTGTAAGTTGAGATGGCTAGTAGCAATCAAACAGGTTGCTAGAAGCATTTAACTTTATAGCAATTTTATCTGACCTTGGTATGAAGTCAAGAGAAAAAGAGAAATTATACTATAAAGAAAGCCACTAGTGGGCTTCTGAAATATTTAAAAACCTCTTTCATTAATAATGAGTGTTAATGATTTCTATAATCATGTATAATGCAGCTAAAATAAAAATTCAGGCAAACATTAAAAAAAGTCTTATAATTTACAGTATTTTCAAATGCAGCTTACATATGTAAAAAAAATATATTTTCATATTCCACTGCACACCAGAAATTACAGAGGGGCCATAATGCTTAGACATTTGGAATAGAGTTTTAAAGTTTTAGACACACTTGGGGGGTCATTGGGGCATGGTCTGAAAAAAGACTTATATATATAGAAATATAAAGAAATACAAAGAAATATATTTTGTTAAACATTTAAATAGAACAAATAATAAAAATGACAGCAGACACACATTGAAAGTATGATTATCTGCCCAGTTGGTGGACAGATAAAATAAGACAAAATCATTTCAGTCAATCGAAAGTTAATCAAGTAGCAGAACAAAACACAGCTTACCAATACTTTTTTTGGCCTAGAGCAAGTGACATTCAATTGCAGTAATAGAAACATTAGAGCAATCATTAAACATAATAGCACCTTTGGGTTTTGCTACATTTGTTCTTATGCACAGATGTGGAAGAGCACTATTGTCAATGAAATGCTGACAAAGTGAGTGGCTCATAAAGTGACAAAAGGGAAAATTGAACTTTTATAGCTTGGTATATCTGTAGGATCCATCTTGCAGCAGAAGTTCCATTTTCTCTTTGTCACTTTTGCTTGAAATATTTTTTATGTTTCTTTTACATTTTCCAAGTCTTATTCTCGAAGGTCATGTACTTAGATGCCACTGCCTTTGACTACGTAATTAAATACATGACAAAAAAAGGTTTCAGAATGAAAGTACATTTTTATATACAAATAGCTCTTTTTTAAGTATTCTGCTATCCTTCATACCTTTTTGCTAGCATAATCATTAGATTATGCTTTCTAGAAGTTAAAGAGAAGTCATTATTTATATAACTGATTGCAGTGTTTTTCCCTACTCTGGCAATGATAAATGATCCTCGGCTGCAGTAATGCAACAAGCCAGCATGCTCATCTAATAGTTATCACTGGCCTTCCACCCCAATCTCATTCTCTCTTTATTTTATGCTTGGTAGATCTGATCTTATGATGATCGGTCATGTAACACTGTTATTAAATTGTTACCATATGACTACAGGGACCTGACTATTTCAATGCAACCTTTTTACCTTTTTTTTAAAAAACATATTTTCATTTTATTACTTTTTTTTACAAAGCTCATAACATTTAGCAGTCTTCTTTAATGAAACCCAACAGTAATAAGGAAGCTTGCAATGTCAAGAGAACTGTGATTTTTCTAAGCTAAGGTTATAAATTGAAATTGAATTGATGACCAATATAGAAGGGCCACTGTCATCATGTTAATTTGATTCTCATTTAGTAACAGTGGCATCTGTGTCTAAGGTCATATAAACTTTTTTTTGCACTCCTATGAGAAAACTCCATTACAGCAAAGTCAAAGCCCTAAAAAATAGGCGCTTTGGAAAATGGATGGTGCTAAAAATTATTTTTTTTTTCAAATACATAGCTTCATCCTGTCATTTTTTGAATAATATTTTCTAGACAGTAGGTTTAAACTGCCTATATGTGCCTTCTTTTACTATAAGTTGTCATTTAAGACACTGGGCCTGATTTATGAAAGCTCCCCAAGGCTGGTGATAATACACTTTAATCAGTGAAGCTGGGTGATCCAACAAACCTTGTATGGATGATTTTTTTTTAAATCCATTCCATGTATTCTGGATCACCCAGCTTCACTTCTGAAAGTGTATTCTCTCCAGCCTTGGAGAGCTTTCATAAATCAGGCCCAATAACTATCTCTTTTGACTTGATTCAGATGAATAGTGAATTGCAGTGTGATAACAGCTCCCTTTCATCTATGAATGCCTGTTCCCACCACTTTTATGGCCAATTAAATTCCTGATAATCTTGCTTGTGATGGGTAATTTTTGACAAGATAACAGCAACAACTACTCTACGATTTAATAACTGAACTGTTGTCACACTGTGAGGCACTATAGCTACTAGGGTAACAGAGCGGAGTGTTAATAGATATTATGAGGGTATGAATGTTTTCAATTTTCTGTAACTATTCCTCATTCTCTTCTTTAATACATTCCATTCAAATAAATAATTAAATACATGTTAATAAATAAATGTTCAGAAGATGAAGAATATAAAGTGGTCCTGTGCAAGCTAAACAACAAAGGTAAAAAAAAAAATCTATATAGTGTAGCACAAAATGCACTAATTACATTTTAACTTTAGCATAAAAGTATGGTTGAGTACCACACAAATAAATTCATAATATTACATGAATTTAAATCTCCTTCTTTTCTCTTCCAAATCTTCAGTTATAACCTCTTTAGAGAGTATGAACATGCTTATTGACATTTCACTGAAATGAAAACCTAGCATTATTGAAAAGAGCATTCACTAACTGCCTACACATTTCATAAAGATAATCCCTATATTTTTGAAAGAGCAAAACTTAAATGAATAATCCTCTTACATAAGTTTTAAGGTACTTAAATGAAATATTATGAAATATATTTTATTTCATGATATAAACAATAGGCATATTTCTTGAACCTTCTTTAAACAATACATTTGCACAGAGAGCCAAGAGTAATGTCTGTAAGACTTCAAAAGGAATTCTCTCATGAAGAAATTTAAAAAGTAACTTTTATTTTGTGGAACATCCAGAATTCAATTTGAATAGGTCACTGACCTTGGGAATTTAAAGGTATAAATGATACATACAAAATATCAACATATTAGTTTATTCAAAACCGACATTAAAATTGCATAAAACATAACTAGGTCCTAGATATGGTCTGTGGTTAAATAGATAGGCTTATGGAAGTTCAACACGTTTCTCGGCACAAAGTCCGCTTCTTCAGGAACACATTTGCCTATAATTACAGACATAATTTGCAATATACAACAATCAGTAGTTCCTCCAATTTCACATGACAAATTACTTACTACTGTCTCCACAATCATTCCAATGCTGGGGAGCTTAGACCAGAGGACTTATCCCTTCAACTTGCTAATAACTTTTATTTTGTGTCCAAATTATGCAAATTTTGGAACCCTAAAGGTAAGACCTAAAAATAGGATCAATAGGCATAATGTTGCCTGATATATTTATGTATATATCTTGAGGGGGCATTATAGAATCTCTGAATTCATGTACTAAATATAAAATGTAATGCAGTTAAACAATAATACAATAAAAAACAAATAGATTCATTTTATTATCACATCATTAAAAACATGTTACTCACACCTCTAAAACCAAGCAGGTTAATTGGCTCCTCCAGGAACTGTCCATGGTACATGCGGAAAAAAATGAGCATAATCAAAGCGCAGTGTGAGCTAATGGTTGCTGGACACATTTGGACATGTGAAAATTACATTAATAAAAAATTTAAAAAGCCAATTTAAAATGGTAATTCCGCTTCAGATAAATTGTAAATAATCTATTGATATATCAGTAGGAAACCCTAGATGTCATGGGCTAGAAAGATATAATGAATAGTGGATAGGCCAAAACCATCACCCACCTGTTCCTACACACCCATGTTGCATGTGGCCCCATCACCTCTGCTGGCATGTGAAGTCACTGTTCACATCTCCTAGTCTGAACATAATTGGATAATGGAAAATAGTATTGTCCTAAATCTGTTGTGTGAAAATTTTCAGTAATTCTAAAGTATGTTTTTTTTTTTCTTGGTATATCTAAGTGAATCAGTAAATCAAGTAAATTCACAAAAAAACTAATATACAGTAATATTTGAAATAGGTAAATGTATTTCTTCTATTCACATTTTAACTGGCTACTCGCAAAAAAAAAAAAATTACCACCCAGAATGCTCTGTACTTCATTGTCCAAACCCAGAATATTGATCATTGTTGTTAAATTAATATTTGCTGTACAAGAAGTAATCTGAAATGAATCATGCAAGAAATGCATCACTTTTTATTGGTCTCTGGCCATTTTCTGAAGATCTCATTAAAATATGTAAAAGATACCTATTATTTTACATGTGCAAATTGCTGCCACTATTTAGATCTTCTCATACATGTCAAATTATTTCAGCACAAAAGGAGAGGGGAAATTGCTTTCAGAGAATGAAAAAAAAATGTTCACTTTCCTTTGAGATTTAGATCCAGGATATTGTAATGGTTAGCAGTTTCTTTTTTATAGTCATAAAATATGGGCCTAGCTCACATTTAACAAATATTGTAGAAAATACGTAAAATCATTGATGCAAAGGCACAAAAGGTCTGCTGTCAATGAAATGTACCTGACCAAAATTATTTTTTAAATGTAAAAGCAAATAAAAAACACTTTCACAATATTTAAATCATGGTATTTTAAGAAATAAATACTTCTTTCTTGTTTTATGTGCATTATGAAACTTAAAATAGCTGCATTTAACTCTAAAGGATGAATACATTCACTTTTCAAGTTTAGTTCTTTTTGCTGAATTACCTAAATACTTCAAAAGTGAGAATAAATATATTATTTATAATTTTTTTTTAATTTGAACTTTTTTGAAAGAGTAATAGAAAGCCAAGTGTATCTCAGAATGGGGTTTTATAAATAATGGGGAAATTATTTTAATTCATGTAGCTTTCTGTGTAGTCCCAATCTAAGGAACATATCTCTCCTTTTCTTTATATTATGTGTAAGTTCTAATTACGTTTTATATTTCTTGTTTTCCATCCATCCATTGGCCCATCACTTTCATGGTCAGGTAGTCTATGTAAAAGGCTAAGCATGAGGGTTGAGATGACAAAAATGGAAATGTGTTCCATTCCAATGTGTTGGGGGGGCTTTTAGAATACTCTGCAAAAGGTAAATATGTTGTGCCTAGAGGTGCTTATTTTATTAGTTATAATAAGCGCTAAGAACAACTATCCAAACTTCACCTTTAGTTTTGTTTGATAATGTTTAAAAAGCAAAATTCTGATTGGACAGCTTACCTTTTTGTTCAACGTTATTAATACTGGTAGCTATCAGCCTGTAGAACAAATAATAAAGACATTGGCAAACAATAGCCTGAGAGAATTATCAAAAGCATGGAGCTATTGTGCTTCAACCAAAATGTAGACCTAACACAAAAATATTATATGTATGTGTGCACTTAACTATAATGTATCTTTAGAGATTTGGACAGGCATTAATGTTTTTATATAAACCACAGTATGACCTTACTACTAACATAATGCATTAGGTATAACTGTGAAATGTTTCATACTTAGCCTACAACAACAGAATGTTAAAATGTAATTCTGTTGGCACAGGTAATCAATGATTGGGCAGCCAACACAGGTTTATACTATACTTTAAATTCAATTAGCCTTTTTGGTAAATAAGAGCGGATACATTGCCAGTTCATGGCTGTTATTAGGTGCTTCATCAAACCAGTTATGGTCTGTATGTCGCAATATCTGTTCCTAATATAGTCCTAAATGTAGGAACTAATGACCATTTAACCAGCAAGACAAGTCAAACAGTAACATTTTTTTTTAAAGAATTGAAACAAAGAGCATTAAGTATTGTTTATTATATTTCAAGCAGAAAGATCATTGTGAAAAAAATGCTAGGAGTTTTTGGCCTTGAAAGAAAACTATTGTTCTTCGTGCAAAGTTATTCTATGAGTATGCAGGTGTATGTTAGCATATTGGCTTTTCAATAAATGGTTCTTATTTTTATGCAATAAAAGCCTTTACTGGTTGAGTACGTCATCATTCCTGCACTTATGATATGTGTACAAATAAAGGTTAATGTATTTATATAACAACATATGTAGTTATATGGTGTAAACAAAAAACAAGCTCAACAATCATGGAAATTGAACATTATTTGTAATGTGTTATAGTAATAAAAAGCTTAAAATATATAAAACAGTATGCAACTATTTCCAGCAGATTGTGTAGCAGTATTTGCAGATAGTGTATGTTATGTTTAGCATTTATGAGTCAGGAATTTTAAGTAAAAGAACCTCTGCACACATGTATCACTGTCATCTTAAATATGATTTTGTTTCTTTCAGCCTGTGACCTCATGAACCAAGGCATATTGGCCCTCGTCAGCTCTATCGGATGTGCATCAGCCGGGTCCTTACAGGCTCTTGCAGATGCAATGCATATCCCTCATCTCTTCATGCAGCGATCCACAGCCAGAACGCCAAGAAGTAGTTGTGGGCTCAACAGGAGTAACAGGATTGATGACTATACATTGTCTGTTCGCCCACCAGTTTATCTGAATGATGTTATCTTAAGAGTCGTCACCGAATACGCCTGGCAGAAATTCATGATTTTTTATGACAACAACTATGGTAATTTTTCTTTTACATTTCTGCATAAAATACAAGAGGATTACACTTTTCCAGTGTTCCAAGATCAGTTGCTTAAAATGTGTTTTTGAATTGTCACATTTTAGTTGTAAAACTGAAACACCTTTCTAAAAAACAAACTTTATCCAAATCTAGGTAGTATTAAAGGATGTTAAAAAACCATAAAAGAAAAAATATTATCAATAAAACAGAATAAATACATGTTCAATGATTACCTTCTTAATGATAGTAACTATATTAAGAGATATAAATAATGGTTGTCAATCACTGATAATGCAGTACACATGAGTAATCACAATGTAATTGCTGCTGTCATCATAAACCATTGTAATAGAAGACAAAAGATGGGTGTGATTTTGGGTATTGTTCTCTTCCTTTCACTCAGAAAGGAGCTTGTTCTTATAAAAGGTGGTTACATTATTTGAATAATATGTTAAAATGTTTTTGGTTGCTTACACCATGATCAGGCATTAGGAGCTCCCTTTCCTTCTGGTACAGTGAATCTGACCTCAATGTTGAAACTTATGATACTAATCAAATGCATGCAGCTTTTACATTTTTGTAAGTATTTGGGTTATTTTCGAAACCATTCTCTTCTTGTCTCCTTTTGTGGTTTGTGGGTGATTGGCCATGATTTCACAAAACACCTTGCTTTTAAGGCCCATCATTGTCAATTGCAAAATGACCTCTTTGTAACAAAGAATGGTGTTTAGTGCCAGGAGAAGTGTAGGGGTCTCCAAATGGGGAGAGGGATTACTTACTTAAAAAACTAACACTGGCACAATGGTTAGCATTTACGTAGTACTGTTGTTTTTGATAAATTTTTTACATTTTATTTATTTTTGTGAGGAATTAACATAAGGAAAAAAAAGAACAATAGTGTTACATACGGGTAAAAAAACAGTATATAACAATGTGTTTGCAACATCAGGATAGAAATCTTAAATTAATATTTGAAAATACATACATATCAGAACTGAAGGGTCATTAGATAATTAGATTAGATTAGAAAGATATAGATTCATCCACTCAATGAGCCCAATTTTATTAAATCTTCTCCAAGACTGGAGAAAATACTCTTTCATCAGTGAACCTGGATGATCCAGCAAACCTGGAATGGATTTCCTAAAGTGATTTACTATTTGTTAGCAAATTATTCAGTTCTGGAACAGATCTATTTCAGGTTTGCTGTGTCCATACATACTGACTAAGATCTTAGCCGTGGGCTAAAAACCACAACAGCAAGAAGGGAGTTGGAATATTAACTTAAGAAGAAAGTGAGCATGTGATGTTTTGGAGGAATTCTGGAAGAAAGTCTAGCCAAAGGGTTTGGGGCTTGTATTGTGCAAACTATCCCCTTTTGTTAACCTTTTGACTAGGTTCTAGAGGTACGCTGAAAGATTGTCCTGTAGTTGGTGTTAATGCCAGCAGTAATAATCTCCAAAAAGTGTCGGGGTCTGCAATAACTCATGCCAATAGCCCCAACCAATGACAATACCCATTATTAACCAGCAGCAAATACCAGAGCCAAAAATCACTCTAATGAATAACCTTGAATAACCTTGAAATCACTCTAATGAATAACCTTAATAAGTGTCTCACAACACTCACTTAAACCCTAGCACTATCCTTCATTAATATCTCCCAGTAATAAACCCCCACAAAATACGCAACAAATATACCCTAGAAATAACCATCTGCAATAACCCTGTGCAATATCTCCCTAAATTATCTCCCTGCAACAGCCCTTAGTAATAACCCCCAGCAATACCACCCAACAACATCATAATGTCAGCATAATGTCAAGGCAAAAATATAATAATAATAAATAATATAAATAATATAAAAATAATATCTACCAGAAATATTCCCCTTTCTCCAAAGATTTGTGTTCAGTAATCAGTAGTTTTACTTACCTAAGCAACTAATCCAGTAATGATGCCAGAAATACAATGCACATTTTTGGGCCCACCAGAGAAATGGTAAGTGACCAGTTCAAATCTGCAGACAAGGGGGAGAGAGGGGGTGCATGTACAGGTACAAAAAAAGTAAATTCCATTACTTTTAACTAAAAAAGGGACAATAAAAAAATAAAAACATATTGATTTCTTTGAACCCTTAATTCATAGTTGTTTCAGAGGAAGGCAAAAGCTTTTTTAAAGCATGATCCAATTTGTTGTAACAGGGAACTAATTCCTTTCTTATCCCCAAGGGCAAACGGATTATCCCTGGATCTACAATATTATTTCTTATAAATATTCATAGCCAGTGATAGTTTGTGCATTTATAAACATATGCAGCCCAATTTTAAATTTTCAAGCATATTTTTAAGTAATTTACCAAGTCTAGAACTTGCTATTGTTACTTGCTATTGTTAGGTCTATTTCATAAAGACACACAATCATTTTACACAGGATTGTATTGCTACAATTGTGATTGAATATCATTTTTTGGTGAGGGGAAAAATTAGACAGGTGATAAAATACCCTTTCCATTGTAAGCATGACATTATTTTAGAAAATGTAATCACACACACATATACTGAAAGAAAAAGATCTTACTTTGATTATAAATGATTATCTTTCCTTTTTACATTTCTTGCACAAAGAACATCATACAAGCAATACATCATTCTAGTTGTAATTACATGAATTAGCACATGCTGTAAGACTCACACAATGTATGCATTGGCATTGCACATGCATTTAAAAATTATTCACATCATCAGTCATCAACATTCATTTCTGTAGGTACTGATAAACCAGAAATTGTATCTAGTCTCATACTTTGCTTATGAATCACATCATGAATCATCATGCTGCCTGTATATGCAATATCTCACTTTTGACCACTAAAAAATATAGGTGTGTTAATTTATCTTGTCTGCCCAGAAAGCAGAAATCAGTTCTATTTATCTTGGGGTTTTTAATACTAAATGTATCCACAGAAGTAATAAAATAAGCTTGACTCGTGCATGATAAATACAATATTTTTAAACAGGAAAATTACTTTAAGCTGCATCATTTAACTTTGCAGAAAAATTAATCATTAATGTCAAAGCTGCCAAGTATTCCTAAAGCAAATGACAGTGATAGGTGGGGATGAGATGGGTCAACAACAAAGGTCTAGAGCAGTAATTAGACAGGCTAAGCAGTCTGCGACAGAACTGACTCATTGCTGTGTTCATTTTATTTTTCTAGTTGCATTAAAATTCTAAGTCTGTCTTTTAGCTCACCAACAAAATCATGATTTTATCTTAGGATGATAACTTTCAATGATGGTAATTTGCACATTCAAACCGTGGATGAAATTTAGAACAAGTGGAATAATTTTTCAAGCTTGCTTGACTATATTATTATTATATGATATTATTGATATTGTACTGTTATTATATAAAACTTTAGATGTAATATATATATATATATATATATATATATATATATATATATAATTTTGATTTACACTGATCCATCACACAGCACACCAAGGGGGATGACACCACATTCCTTTGATCTTTACAGATCGGACACTTACACTTAAAACATAAACATATTTATTTATTAATACATAGCAGTGTTTATTTGTATCTTCTATGTCTGTTGGAAGTTTTAAAGAGCAGCTTTTAAGAGTATACACTAGTTAGCTAACTATTTATATTTAATCCAAAAATATGATGGGCCTAATTTATTAAAGCCTCCAAGTCTGGAGAAGATAGACAGTCATGGGTGTACCAGGTTGATCCAGCAATCCTAAAATGGATCTGGCCCAATATTGAAAACATTTGCCAGGCAATGACAAATTATTTAAAGAAATCATTTCCAGGTTTGCTAGGTTACCCAGGTTCTCCCATTATAGTCTTTATTCTCCAATGTTGCAGGGATTATTAAAGCTAATAAATGAGGCTCAATATATCTTTATCTCATATGACACTTAAAACATTTAATTCATTTAGATCAAAAGTAATGAGAGAAAGTGGCAATGTTAGATTGAATGATAGATTATCTTCGTGGTGTTAGAAGTGTATTAAAGGGCTCCAACCACAACTGCCTTAATTTCAAGTCACTAAACTTAGACATTTCTCTGAGCCTTGGGGTACTCATAGATGGAGCACAGCTGTTATATGACATGAACAACTCTTCAAATTCAGCCACATAATAAGTAAAAAGCATCCCATGCAATCTGTGCCAAGCTTTACTACATTAATCAGCTGTGGTATTGGCATTTATAAATGCTTATATAGCAGATATATGCAGTACCATGCCAAGAACTCTGCAGGAAGAATAACCAACATGCCGTTTGTTAAGTAGATGTACTGATATATTGTCCAAAAACAAATAATAAGGGTCAGATTGTGTGTGTCCTTCCATGTACAGATATGACGATACCAATACAACCCATATATATGAGGGCTAAAGTAATATATTCAAAGTTTTAGAATCTTTAATGTTTAAAATCTGTAAATCTCATCCCATTACCTAAAGTATATTTTTCCCACAACTTTTTTGGATAGAGTCAGGGATGATTAAAACCCTTGTAACCTTTACTGTCATCTGGGTCTCCATTAAAACAATACTTTCTGTTCTGGGGACAATCTTTTGACAAAGTTGGAAATGAAGATATGTCTTTATTGGAGCATCCAATGACAATTAAAACTGGCAGGAGTTCTAGTTTACCCATGTTCTGTTAAAAGCTACATTAAAAAAATTTAGATACACTCTAAACTCAGAAGTTGCTTGTGCCACATGTCACTGTGAGACTGTCCTCACCATTCCAAGATGATCAAAATGTTTATGATCTCAACCAATTTTGACTAAAACATCATGGGTTAGTAAGATGTTTTGAAACTGGATATCCTTTACCAGATTCCCTTTTCAACCAACAGTTGTTAAGGAAATATGATAAAGTTATAAGATAGAATAAAGACTTTTATAGTAAAAGAAAGGTTTTTTGACATTGCTGAACATTTTAGATTATATTTTAGCTGTAGTTTACATTAGGAAAAAATGGATCACAAACATTTTCGTCAACTATTTATTAAGAGTTGTTATATGTGATTACTTTGAAAGGAAATTTGGAGTTAGTTTAGTGAATGTGGTGAAAAGTTCCTTTATATAGAAATGTGAAAAATATGATTTTTGATTATACGTGATCGGATGGGTAAAGTAAGTAAAGCTTAATCTCATTCACTCAGCTAAAGGCAAATACCGTTAAAACTTCTTTATATTGGAGTATAGAAAACAAACATGTTCTGTAATTTAAAGTTTTTTCCAAATAAGGAAATAATTTGGGCCTTTTAATATACTTATTATGATCATATTTCACCTTTTGTCCTTATTCTCCTGGAAAAAATAAATAAAGGTCCATCTTAGCTTCTGTACCTCAGCAACTGTATACCATTTGTTCTATTTCAATTCTCTTTACAGAAACGTAATGTCAGGATGTTAGACTCACTAACCCAGTCTAACAAATGTCATTCCCAATTATAGGGTTGACCTGGCATTTTTATAATTGAATTAAATGACAAGGTGGGAGCATCGCTGTTGTCAGTATTAGAAGGTAGACAACACCAGCCTGACCTTTTGGCTTTTGACTTTGCTCTGTATACCCATCTCTTTCTGCCTTGCTAGTCTGTAATTGGGTAGGGTAAACAGAATAATTTAATTCCTGAGAAGGCGTACAATGTAAATAATCACATTTTTCTTAATCGTTTTTAAATGTTCATTATTACCCCGAGGCTGATTTCAACTGCCTGATGACTGCAATATCCTCAAGTATGTCTCCTGACAGTCTTAAAACTGTTAATAACTCATTTGGAATCATGCCAGGTTCAAAATTTCCCTTGCTTGAGTGTGCCACTATAAGAATATTATTAATTTAGGTTTATTACTTGAACTATTTTATTTGCATTACAGCATTTACGAGTAAGCTATCAAGTGACAAGGCTTCTTGCCTATGATATAAGGACACAACAAGATACAGCCTATCATAAATCCTTAGCTTTTCTTCTATTATTCCACATTAGTAACAAGTTGAAGAATCTCATTAAACTGCCATAGAGTTTCATTTAATACTATAACAAACTAATGAATTACCTTCATAAAATTGCCTCATCTGTTGGTGTTTTACCCTGAATGTAAAATTGTGCTGATGGTTCATTTAATGCAATGGTGGTGAGTGGCTTTTAAGCTCCGATCACCCTTAAAGACATAAAACGCTTTTGGCTAAATTAAATCGAAGTATTAATTAATTTGTAATTAATTATGAAGTTAATGAATACATTCCATGATCAAAGAATTATGAAAGACATCCATTTCTTTATCAAGCATGGGCAAGGCAGGCCATTTTCTATTATCTGGAATCTACCAAATATACACTTAAGGGTGATTATGCTTTGTGTGACCGTATGACCTCTAATTAATGTGGGCAGAAGGATAATACTGAATTGGCAGGTTCAGAGAGGACTATCAAAAGCAGGCAGCATACATGTATTTATACTGCATCAGTATGACTACAGGAACAGCTGTCGATTGTTGGGTATTTCTCCCATTTTTATATGCGCAAATATGGCACCCAATTACAGACTGATTTCATTTTTTTTGTTTTTCATTTTGAATAAAATGCAAAACAGCTATAATCTTTATCAGGTTTTACTGCTATTTCTGATTCCCATAGATATGTTACCCCTTGCTATGTGTCTCGTTGATCCCCAGTGCAGCAGAGGAAGCTGCTCAAAGCAATTTAAAACTAGCTTTTAGTTACCAATTTGATCACACCATGGATTTGACCCAGTATTCACCATTTCAGTGTAATTTACACAGTTAACTGCTGTTGACTGTGTATCTTATGTTCATATTGACAACCACAAACCATTTGTTGTAGACCCCTTGATAAAGTATACTACAAACCACATCCCCACTGTAGACGGTAATATGTCAGTGCTATATAGGAATATAACAAAGCATACTAATAAATTGGTGCTAACTGATTGAAAACTCCCATACCATAGCAAATGGCTCATAGCTGATAATTATATTGCCTTCCAAGGGTTTCCAACCAGGTTCAGCAAATCTGGAAAGTTTGCCAAACCCAGGGTGAATTGAACCTAAGCAGATTTGCCCAATACTATTTAAAATTAACAACCCCTCCCCTTGTCTGCAAAACAGAAGAATGATACATAGTAGATCTAAGTGTTCACAGGGCCACAGAAACATGACATGACAATTTGAAGAGATATATTTTATTCTGTATTCTGTAAGAAGGAAGTAAAACCTAACCAAATAAACAGACTATACAAATAATTATCACAAATAAAAAATCTAAAAACAAGAAACGAAATACATTTAGATAGAAAAGCACCATAGAAACATGATACACCTAAAAAGTGCAACACAGCCCTATGTAATTTCATACAAAATCACACTTTACCTTCTCTAAAAGCTTCCCAATATTAGATCCACATTCACCCACAAAGAAAATAAAGGTCCTTGTCATTGCCTTATAGAGATGGATTATAGCTGAATGGATGCTGGGGTTGACCTCGGGTGCTTACTTAGCCAGCAAAGTCATCTGGAATGGCTTAATAGGAAGTAGAGCATTTCTCCATCAAACATTTGGCTAAAATACACCATACTGAAATTTAGTATGTTTTCCCAAAAAGCTTTGTTTGACTGAAGTGTGTGAAAGCCAAAGAAGTTTAGTTGATTGGTTGGATCCTCTAATCATATTACTATTGATAGCCCAAGATAAATGAATGTGTGTATACCTAAATTGGGTAAAATAGGCATATTTTCACCTGTTTGTTTTAATGCTTTTACACAACACTTTAAAGTTTAAAAATGTATATCTAGTATAAACAGTTTATCTATGTCCTAGTTGTATAAATGCCATCAAGAGAAAACAATGAATGAGTCCACTTTGAATTGGCTGTACAATGCAATGAAACATATGTGCAGCTTAACCTTCCATTTCATGACACTGAGCAAAATGACTTTCCAAACCAGCCTAGGCATTTAATTGATGTGTTTCTGTTAACTGATTAGCATTTTGATGGACTTTTGATGTTCCTAGATATCCGTGGAATACAAGAGTTTTTGGATAGAGTATCTCAGCAGGGAATGGATGTAGCCTTGCAGAAGGTGGAAAACAACATTAATAAGATGATCACGGGACTCTTTGCTAGTCTACGCATTGAAGAGCTAAATCGCTACAGGGACACGCTGAGAAGAGCCATTCTCGTTATGAGCCCAACAACTGCCAAATCCTTCATTACTGAGGTAAGAAATAACCTAAACTGTTTTTATGGCTGCCTGTTACTTTTTTCAGTGTTTCAATTTGAGCTCATGGTGCTGCAGCTAACGAGCCAGTTTAGTACAAACGTGTATACCAAAATTAACACTCTTAATTGTGCTCACAGCCTAACCAGAACATACTTTATGAACAATCTATTGCGCTGACAAACATGTGTATTTATGGTAATGAGCGAACTCCCAAGGATGATAAATAGTCTGCTGTTCAGTCTCTGCACCATCTTTCAAAAAGACATCTTAAGCAATGGAGGAACTAGATATTGCAATTTACATTAGACAATATACTCAAAACAAGAAAGATTAGAACACTTCAAAATTGAATTTCTAGAAGCTACTTGCGCTTTCCTGCAGTGTTTTATTTCCTCGCTAAGAGGGGCAACAGGCTTTTCATTCAAGATCATTAATAGGAGTGAATATTAAGAAGTTGTCCTAGCTCAAGTATAGCTCTGTGGGTCATTTCAAGGACAGTCCATCTAGATGTTTTAAGTGCTCTGCAGAAATAAATTGATTTTGCTTTGGATGTACATTTGCAGATATGAGTCTTAACAGAACCCTGCATTATGTGTGCATGCATAAATACCACTTTATGGTAATTTAAATAAAAGTTTATGTGGAGTTTCCAAGAACTGAGTGCAACTATGGAAAAAAGAATTGCACGCAATTATATTGGATGGTAATACAGTACATTGTAAAGTGGAACTTATCCTTTTACTCTACATATACTTCTTATACCATATCTGATGATTGCATTAGTTTCTGTGTAGCTTATGATTGATAAGAACATCCCAGACTTACTATTTTCCAAAGTTTCCAACACAGGAGAAACAGGCAAAAGGACATCTAAACATCTATAACATGAAGGACTCCCACGTTTTCTTTAGGTCTCCTTTACTAGCAGTGCTAAAATGTTTTACATCCAAGGTCATTTCAGAACATTTTTGCATTGGTTAGGTCTGTCAAAAATTTAAAGCAGAAGTAAACAATAAAATCACACTTACCTTCAATCCCGCAGATCAGTCTGTCCATCGGGAGGTTTCTTCTATTTGGTCCCGCGTCATCCAGGTATCCTTCTTCGGCCAGGCGCAGAGGGAGCACCAGGTGCCAACATCTTCTCCTCTCTTCTTCCATGTTCCTCTTCCTACGTCACCTGATCTCGCACTGTGCAGGCGTGAGATCAGGTGACAGATTGGGAAAAAACTTGCCGATCTCACTGCGCATGCATCCCTATTAATGAAAGAGCTCCCGAGATGCTCGGGCAGCCAAGAGCTTCCCGGGATATGTGACGTAGGTATCCTGGGAGACTCTGCACTCCTATTCGTTCTCGATCACTTCGGCAATCAAGAAATAGGGGGGCAGTGCTTCACTTAAAAAAAATGCAAACAAACAAAATTTTTACTTTAAATAAAAAGGTTGTCTACCTTTTTTGGTAAAGTGAAAATTCTAAGTTTAGGTACACTTTATGTTTCCCCATCTCTGTAGATAAATTAGGCATAATACAAATTTGTGTGATGTATACATTAGATTATGTATCTTTATCAACTGAAAAGCATGTGTAAAGACAAGAGAATCTATTAAAAATGTAATATGCTCTGATCACTGTAAAAATAAAATAATGGCAAAAACAGAGTCAAGTAAGCAAAGTAAATTTAAACCCTTTGCAGTTTGTAAAAATGTTGTGAGTTTATTAGAGGATGCAGGAATGAGAAAGAGAGTAAGGGACAAAACTACACAGAATTTGTCCATCAATGTTTATTGACACAGGCTATTAGCTGTCCTCTTTACTTAGACATCAGATGGCACACATGCAATTTATGTTCCATGGACCTGGAACAGATCTGGTACAGGATTGAAAATGCTTACCAACAAATAGCAAATTAATTTTAAGAAATCCATTGGTTTGTTGGATCCAGGTTCTTTCATGATAGTCTAACTTTTCCAGTCTTAAAGGACTTTAGGAAATCAGGCCCAATCAGCCTTCATGACTGTGTACTAGACAGTATATTAGCAGTACTATTCTGGAACCAAACAAAACCAGTTCAGAAAATTTGATGATAGACAGCCAATGACATGTGTTACTCCTATTGGCGCTCAAGGATTTAAACAAGCTCATAAATCAATTATTCCCTAAAGGGATCTAGGGTCCTTCTATACAGAATGTCAGCAGGGGACAGGTTTTTCTACCTATGGAGTGGATGATATTTAGGAAAACAAGCTGTTGTCTTTTAGTGTACCTGCAATGTATTACCCCTTTAACCTAAAGGTTTAATTGGGTTTTAAACCATAACATTATGTTATGGAGTTTTACCAAATGTGTTGTAAACATTTACTTAAATTGAATAAATTATTAGAAAAAGCACATCTATATTATTAATTTTGTCAATTATATTTTTCTGTGTGCATTTGACATTTACTGTACATGTTATCCAGTATATAAATTTGTTTAGCCATAGAAAAATCAGATACATCGGTCTTGTTATGAAATCCTGAATTTACAGTTCTGCACGGTATGATTATTTTTCTGTCCCTGCACATGAATTCCTCAAGGTTATTCTCCAAATAAATTCTTCCTAAATTGAGCCCTTGAAGTTCACTGCACATTTTTATGATTAGTGAGCATGTTCTTGCAGAAAAGAATAAACAAGGAATGAATTGAGTGAATAGTCACATAATACACTGTGCATACACACTCAATTTATAACATATATTAGATATCATTTGTCTAGCTCCCTGTAGTGGTAGATTTTTTTTTATTTGGTTAAAGCTTCAATTCTTTAGTGGGTGTTCCTATAAAGGAAAGGAATTAATATATTTTGGTCAATATTGTGGGTACACCTTAACAATTGTTTCAATTTCCATTGGCAAATCACCCATGGATGCTACATATAGCAGTTAAAAAACCTCAAACTGCCTGTCAAATAAACAATAATGAATGGACCAATTGAACCCAGTGGTAATGATTTTCAGTAGGGTAAGCTTAGTCTTAGCCATAGTTATTTATTTTTGCAGCTTTGATAAAACTATTTCTCTGTAACACACAAAGTCATGCACATTAAGCTAGAAAGAAAAAAAATCACTTTTTTTAAAGCATAAATCCTAATATTTAAATCTTTAGGCAAATAGGATATTCTAAAGCTGTACAATATAATTATAATAATTCTTAATAACCGTCTTTTAATCTATCTTTATGTCAGTTTAGGCTGATATAGAAGGGAAGTGAAGATTGTATTATCGGTTTATTAGGGGTTCCTGAAGGTATCAGTGGAATTATACTAGTAAGAATTTAAAGGCTCCATTGCCTTGTCTGAAAAACTCACTCTGAAAATACAACATTTCAAGTTGTCTTTGACTTCAATATTTTATCACAATTTAAAGAGAAACAAATAAAACCGAAAAAGCAAAGTCCTATTTACATACTTGTTTAAGGCCAGTAATAGCACTAGATAGATGCTTATGACAGCTTTGTCTTATTCAGACCTTACCACTTGAGATGGTAATGAAAAAAAAATCAATGATGGAATGTAAAGGCAAACTTCATGTAAACAGCTAAATACTCAAATGAAATACAAATAGGAGAGCTTGTTTACTTGCCAAAGATTTTGTGCTTTTATCTATCAACTTTTGTGAATTAGGCAGCCCTGCCAAAGAGCAAAGCCAGGGGAAAAAAACATTTTTTTCTTTGCAGAACAATTCCATCCCTAGCCTACTGACTGGACAGTGAAAAAGCAGGTGTTTCTGAAACTATGAATATTTCCATTCCATTTACGATTCAGGCCTTGTAGTGTGCAGGTTTCTTGTATTTTGGTTGGTACTTTCTTGTACTTCTTTGGGTATATTTACTGTCTAGGGTATTGAGGTTGTTTGGGTAGTGATAAGCTGCATTTTCATTATTAAGCTGTGATATCACATTCTTAACTAACACAACTTTGTAATTACTATAAACAATGGGTTGTATGCCTGTTATCAATCTAAATGACTTTGAGCATTGGCTTCTATGGACTCCAGAGGACCACTAGTCATGAGAACACTTACAGCCATACACCATAGCAAAGGATGTACAGTGGTTAGAAGTACTGGGGAGCCTGCTAAAAAAAAAGGTTAAACCAAGTTAGCGTGAACGACAATACTATTCAGTTCTTTTAGAACTGAGCCTTATGTTGGATGTTCAGTCTGATTTAATCAACAAAATGAGCAGCTAAACTTTAATGAGAGAACGTTCCACTATATAATGTTTCACATTATCTAGATGTTCTACATCTTCTACTTCCAGATCAGTTGGAACAACTGAGATCTTTTGTGCTTGCCAAATGTTGTCTAATGCCACCTTATACATTGTTTTTTTTTTATTATTATTATTTAAACCAATGCCCCATTTTAGTACAATTTGATTTCCTTAACTTTTCCTATTTTGCTCCCTTCTCATTAGAAAAAAAAAATATATCCATATCCATGATATCCATGATCTCTAAAGTTAAGCAGCAAAGTAATGACATATTTCTCCCAAGATGTTCCTCTCAAGCAGGCCTTAAAGATTGTTCCAAGGAACAGACACTTGGCTGAAGCTTATACAAAAGGAAATTAGCTTTTACATGTACATTGACTTATTGATATGCCTTCTTGTAATCCAAAAAAATCATTTAGCTTGTCTTTCTTAGATTATTGTGTATCTAAATGCAGCCAGGTTTCACAGAGTTCATTACAATTGGTTTTACTGCTTTCTGGGCTGTGAAATTTCCTTTTTTGTAATATGTCGCCATTTTATTAAAGCTCTCCAAGGCTGGAGAGGATACACTTTCATCAGTGAAGCTGGGTGATCCAGCAAACCTGAAATGGTTTTCTTCAAATTCTTAGCTTTTTGCTAGCAATTGTTTTGGATCTTGGACCAGGTTCAACAATTCAAGGTTTGCTGGATCACTCTGCTTCACTCATGAAAATTTATTCAGCCTTGGAGAGCTTTAATAAATCGGGGCCTGTATGTGCTCTATTTATAAAACAGGGAAGCTGACATTCCCTGAAACATTCCCTGGTGAGAGTTAATTACTGCCTTTGAAACACAGGGACCTGGTGGATTCTCAGAAGGGAATGTTTGAGGAAATGTTGGATTCCCTCTTAGAAAGACCTATGTGGTTAATTTACTGAAGTAGTGGAGACAAGCCAATTAGCAAAGTTTATGTTAGTTTTCAAATGTAACATTGTCCTAATTCCTTATTCATCCATTCACATTCGGAAAAATCTTCTTTTTTTTCCTTTTTAAAATCTTTCTCTTCGGCTTGATTGCCCTTTTAAAGTGTAATACCACTGTAATAAATAATCTTCTTGCAAGGTGATATATTTCAACACTTCTTTTAGTAAATCAACCCCTTTATTTTAGCAACAAATCCTCAGTGGATGCCTTTAGAAATATATTTCCTACATTACAAATAGATAAGCAAATATAACAATACCTAGATGAAAAACCACACTGCTGTCTATCTTTAATGAATGCTTTTAACTCTAGCTGATAACATTCTTTTGGCCACGATTATCCAGGAAGTATGAAACTCCTGGCCCTTTCCCAGTAGAGTTTCATCCAATTCTGCTAGTGATTCATGGACTTATTTTAGTTTGTTAGGATACAAACTAATGATAACAGCTGCACTGAACAGAAATAAAATTGTTTTCGTCAGCAATAGAATAACTAGAAATTGAGATAATAAAAGCTATATTGTGCCTCTTTATCAAGACTTTTTCAACCCCAGCCTGCTATCATAATCTGCTTATGTAGAATTTCCTTTTCAGAAATTAGGATAAGTTATTGGAGTAACATTAAAAGAAGATATCACAGCAGTTTGTGACTATTATTAAAAATATTATGAAAGCTTTATTTTCATTTTTTTACTGTTTTGTATGTCTACTATAAAAATTCATGCAAAGTGTTTATAAAAATTATATTCCAATTAAATGCTTAATATGCCCTGAGTAAAAAAATCATTTTGGAATGCTGTTAGATCAACCATTTTACTTTGCAATTGTCTATGGAAATTGCTGCCAAGTATGAACTTATCAGGTGATATGCAAGTCATTGCTGCATGATCAGTGAACAAAAACTGATCCGGTCTGTCCCTGAAGGCTCAGTTTTTTTTCCTATTTGATTTTAGTCTTCCAGATTCTGTCACATCATAGAGAAGGTGAAGCCAGGTTTTCAATCACAGCTCACATGGTAAAATTCCTTTGCCTTTTCTTGTAACAGATATGTGTTACTGTTCTCTGCATACTTCTATGGCCGGAGAGTTGTTTAGAGATAGGAATATGAGGAAAATCCACATATAAATATAAAAGCACTATGAATTATCATTATTATTAATATTATTGTTAATAATAATAATATTAAACAGGATTTGTATAGCGCCAACATATTATGCAGTGCTGTACATTAAATAGGGGTTGCAAATGACAGGCAAATACAGGCAGTGATACAGGAGGAGCAGAAGACGCTCCCCCGAAGAGCTTACAATCTAAGATATGTAGTGTGCTAAGGCTGTATAATTTGGGATAGGTAGGAATTTATTTAAAACATTGAATGGAGAGAATAATGATTGGGAAATGCAAAAGTTCTTTTCAAGTAAACTCACACATAAAAAACTGCAGTGTTTATTCTGATAATTTAGGATATAGATATCTATGATGGGGTATAAAAAGTTTCATTAGTGCAATACGTACTTTCAATATGTACTTTCCACAGCTGGTATTTGCTTTTGCTCTCACAGTTCTGGAACTTCACAAAGCTATTCAGCTTAATAGGAGTAATGGAAAGTGAGTTGAAGTTTGAGCTATTAACTGTCAACACACACCTTCAGATGGCTTTTCTAATAATTTAGTCACCTCAATGTACAAACTTGCACCCAGCAAGCAACTGAGAATAATGGAGCCCAAAACTATATTGAGAAAGGGTAGGCGTTTTTATTTAATTCAGTATCAGCAGAAGGTGACAGCACTTTTTGTGCTATGTTTTCTCTATAGCCACTGTATACCTCATTTTTTATTGCATTTTCTATGATATATTGCTGTGGTATTTTTTTTTTAATTTTACTAACAATACTAATTATTATTTCCATAGGTATTTTGAATGAGAGTATTCTTATTAATATATATATATATATATATATATATACATATATATATATATATTTTATTGTTTGAGAAAGCTGAAACTTTGTATATGGCACTCATTAATCAAGCTGTAGACGGACTAGTTGGCAAGATGAGGCTGAGCAAAAAGATTAGAATGAATATAGGTTATACATTCTTACTACTGTAATATTTCCTAATTAGTACATAGATATGAGAAAGAACACTACACAATGCATAACTGTACCAGTAAATGTAGTATTTTTTTGTTTAAAAAGCCTGATGTAAGTGTTACATTTTAAAATTAAATTTCACCTATTTATTACATTTTACATTCAGAAAAAACAAAGAGAGTTGGGTAGTATTGCGTATGTGGCATTGTTGGGCCCAGCACACACCCCCATTGCTAATTCCAATTGCTGAAAGAAACTGATAAAAGAATATGTTACACAGGAGCTTGGAATGTGCATTTTTCTACTCGGATTCCTATTCACACATTTCTGACCACACAAACTTACATCAACTCATACAAGAATTAGACCAAAAAAAACAATTTTTAAACTATTCCTTTTACACTTTTATTTTAAACTATGTATACTATTATTTATCATTCATAATAATTTATTATTAAACACATTATTGATTTGCATGCAAGAACAGAAGAACTTTTGGTTCTTAAACTTTTCTCATCCTAAATGGTATTTCTTGAAGTCATAAAGTACCAAAAATAACATTCTACACCGAGCTTCATCTTTGATACAGGAATCATTTTTTATTAGCATCACACTTTAGTACACCGTATAAAACCTTTTCCACCATTTCCATCCTAATCCTTACCTAATAGGGGCTCTTTGTAAAAAATATCAAAATGGAAAGTTTACATTACCTATAGCAACAAATCAGATTTGAAGTGTTAAGTTTTTCATGCTTATAAAAGCATCTGACTAAATATTTTCTAAATGCTTTTCTATGCCTTGAATGTGTGTGATTTGTGAAGTTGTGAACAAAGAGGAAGTACTGAATATATTTCTGTCTTACAATAAAAGCCTAAAATATTGTCAGACATTCTTTTTTAAAACTGAATACAGGAATGTATTGTTTACTTCTAAATTAGTGACTCAGACATCATTTTCAACAAAAGAGGACATCAAACACATACGTTTCTAAGTTAGCCTAAGTTGTCATAGCAACTGACTTTTATAAAATTTACTAAAACATATGGGATGGCTCCTATGGTAAACATTGTTGACCTTTATTAACAAGATGTTAATGCCTTTTTAGAAGCAGAATTTCATAATTATCAGCACTGTTACATCAGTGGATACAATAGCAGTATAACTAATCAAAGACACTTTGTGTAAATTTAGCCACAGAAAAAGTTTTTGTCTATAAGGACAAGAGGAATTTCCTTTAATTTTCCCACAGGATAGAAAAGAGAAAATGTAGCTGGTAAATATCAACTCTGCTTTTGCTCTCTAAATCTTTCTCTACAAATAGGTGACTATTTATAAAGCAGTGATTCTGACATTCAACAAACATTCTCTGGTAAAGAGTTTACCTGGTCCTTGTGTTTCAATGACAGTGATTGATTCCCCACTGTTTGGTGAATGTCAGATTCACTTGTAAATCATAATTTGTACCCCCCAGTTTTGAAAGCTTCTTCTTAATTGTGAAAAGAGTAGAAGGAGTTTACTTTACTGCCATGATTTAAATTCGACTCTTTTGATCTTTGACTCTTTTATAGAAATATGCACTCACTTCCTGTCCCTGTGATGCCCTTTCTCTTTTGAATTCTCCTGAATGTTTTCATTTTTGGCAAAGTACTAATTGGAGATGGGGAAACATTCCCTAATAAAGGGAATAGATTAAAAAATAAAAACTTAACAAAGGGCTTCTCGCCTCTTCCTTTCTCTTTCATATCTGACCACCCTACTTCATATACGTCTAGGCAAGGTACACACTAGACTACCATAGCATTTGCACAACATTCCAAACATTAACATTGCCTAAACAAAAATTATCCATGTTCATGTGTAAAAAAATTTAAAAACCATATGCAAAATGATCATAGAAACATTTTAAATAATGCTAGGACATAATTTCCCCCATGGTCACCCTATATCCTGCACTATTAATTGCCAAAATTTTTCCCTATCTAATTGTGTCTTCTTAAAAGTAGAGATTGGCTTTTAATCTCCCTAGTATGTTCTCTGACAATTTAATTGTATAGAAAATAACATAGTGTGAGCAGTGGCAGGGAGTTTATTCATCTGAGATATGTTTACAAACATCCCATCACACATGATTATCTGGCATAGGATTATAGCCCAGTAAATAACTGCTGTCCCTGCATAACACTCAAACTAATTTGCTAGCAGCCTTCTGGTAGTAAAGAAGGATCACGGTATTGTCAAAGAACACTGCAATATCTTTGAGGGGTAATAAATATTAGTACATAGTGTTTAGGTGTGTATCATGTGAAAATAAAGCTGTTGACTGCACATTCTGCAGTTCTTTTAAAGAAAACTATAAACTAATACTTTTAGTATTTAGTAACTAGTACTTTTACACCATGGTGTTCACTTTTGTTCAGTAGTCCCTCAGCTGTATGACTCTGTAGAGCAGGGGTACCCAACCCCCAGTCAGTGGCACACGAGTGGGACAAGTGACAGGTGGGCCAGGAGAGCACGGAGACCAGCATTGGTCTGCGGCCCTGGCCGATGCACCCCCCCCAGCGGGGTCAGAAGAAGGACCCTACTTGGGGGGGCGCACCGGCCAGAGCCAAGGAACAATGTCTCCTGTACGCATCGCAGGCTCGGGGCTGTGTCCATACACACAACCTGCCCACTCTCCCATTGCAGGCATCACAAACCTGCGATAGAGTGGACAGGTATTGCCATCATGACGTCACTCTGATGGAAGTTTCTTCCCCTTTGAGTGACACACGACACCCCGTGCATAAGCAGTCCAGAGTCTGTAGATCTAGCGGTCAGTGAGCCCCAAAAGGTTGGGGACCCCTACTGCAGAGGGACAAAGTCTGTGTTTATCTGGGTTGTTGGGTGTATCCTCTCCAGCCTTGGAGAGCTTTAATAAATCAGGCCCAAATTGTCCAAAGGTGGATTGATATGCCTAAAAAGGAAAGGTTTCATGTTTTACATTAATAATATGTACAAGTAAGGAAGAATGTGAATGTGATTGAAACGAAAAGTTTTACATTTACAAACACTGAAACCTGATTCTTTAATATTGTTGACCAAAAAAACATCTTTTTAAACAGTAATTTGCAGCATTTCACACTAACAGCATCACTACAATGAAATGTTCTACCCTTTAAAGATAAATGTAATTTTGAGTCATTAAAAGACAAATTTTCATTTCACTTTCCCTACACATGGACATAGGATCATTATCACTGAACAGATCTTTTAACACATCTCTGACCTGCTGCTGTATACCATAATTAAAGCAACATCTCAGATGTTATACATCGATTTACAGTTAAAGGTACAAGCTATTTATAGCAAATAGCAAAAAGCTCTGACAACTGCTTACCTGCTATGACACTGAAGACGTAAGTCAGGGCACATTAATATACATTCCTCTGACTGCAATACATAAAATATTTTTTTTAGTGTCCAAGTAATTAAAGGGCATTTGACAACCTTTATCTGTTTACCTTAACCACTGGGACCTTTAAGTCTTGTAAATGTGTTCCGGTGTTCTATTTAATGAAGATTACAAATAGGGTTATTAGCTCCATCACCCTCTAACTAGAGTATCTTCTATTTTCTCCGATATCTATTTTATCTTGTTATTCTCTTGACAAATTCTCATATATCCTGTAAATCTAGCTATAAAGAAAGTCCCATATCTATTTACTGACATATGGTTATTCGATTGAAAATCATCAAATCATTTTTTTTCTAAGAACTATTATGCCTTTAAGGCAGGGGTCGGCAAACTTTTATGGCCACTAGGCCATTTATGGGGTGGGCGGGAGTACACTAGTCCGGACTCTGAGCCACCAGGCCCCCTGAAGTGAAATCCCTCTCCTCAGTATGCATTGCGGAGGAGATGGATTTACCTTCAGGGAGCATTCCCTATTTACCGCGCCGGCTGTGGTAAATAGAGGAGCAACAGCAAGGAGGCGGCACCAGAGCTCCGGCGGCTTCGGCTCCGGTAGTTCCTATCGCCCCCTGGCAGATTTTGGCATTATGCCGGAACGAACTACTGGCTAGGCCGTATCTGGCCTAAAGGCCAGAGTTTGCGGACCCCTGGTCTAAGGGGACCATTTACAATATAATCCTTAATTAAAAAAACAAAACTACTGTAGGATTCCATACTGTGCAAGCATTAACAGTTTTAGACTTAAATTAAATTTATAATGCTTTACCCACTGATACCACCCTAGCAGAGAATCAGTTTATTTAATTTACCACTGATAGAAGTTCTTACAACTGTCAGCTTTTTTCCATATGATTTAAACCTTTTTTTAAAAAAAATAGAAAAGCATTGCTGTAGTAACTGTACACATTGGGCCTGATGTAATAAAGCTCTCCAAGAGTGCAGAAGAACGACTATGGGAGAACATGGGTAATCCAACAGACTTAAAATGGATTTAGTTTAGGATAGAAAATATTTGCCAGCTAAAAGCACATGAATATTTTCAAGAAATCAATTTAGGATTTGTTGGATCACCAAGGTTCTCACATAGTCTATCTTCTCCAGTCCTGGAGAACATAATTAAATCAAGCTCATTGCGTTAGCTGCTGTTGGAGTAATTTGTCTGTCTCTAAGTTATCAAGTACATGTTGAAATGTGGTGCCTATTCGCAATTGGACAAAGGTCAGTTAACTGGGCTGCAACAGAACTCTCTTTGCTGAATGAAACAAAGAGAGCTTTTGATTGGAGGAGAGATGATCATGTTACTTTAACAGGTCACATGACTGAATATTCTCCAATCACAAAGCTCTTTCTCATTTATTAAGTTTTCTAGGACTTTTTTTTTTAGTTAACTTGTGATGTTCCAACTTCCCCAAAGTAAGCGCATTGACCAGATGCCATCACTCATGCACTTGTAGCACCTCTACTGCACACAAGTGGGTAGGCCCTTATCATTTTCCAATATTGCCTGTGTTCTTTTTTTAGAATTGTACAAGGATTAAAAGAATTGTGAAGGTTACTGAGTTGTTTCTTTTTATAACCATGTACAGTATGTACAATATTTTTACATCTTGCTAAAGATTTAGCTGCAGTATGTCTCTAATTTTTTTTTCTGCCTGCTAATGACAAATTACCTTTCCATGTTAAATTATTCAGGTTTTTCTTCAGTGTGTGGTAAATGGCCATAATTACTTTTAATGTGACATTCAATATAGTATGTGTTTGTACTGTTCTTCAAAGATGAAGTGACTTACTAGTTGAAAAATATAAATTAATTGTGATTATGTCAATGGACTTTAATGGAATTTTTCCCTAGTTAAGCTATTTCTCATCACAAGGCTCTTTTGACTAAAATCTTTTTAATGACTGTCATTACTTTCTCCTTAAACTTGTGAAGAAAGTCAAAAACAGATTAGGTTTGAAATAGTGGAGGTCACAGGATGTGAGCTGAATACAGGAAAAAAACTCATACTGCCATCCAAACTCCAACATGCTTTTATTCTGAGTATTTGTTTATGCTCAAATTTTCATTGAAATAATTTTTTAAATGATTTTTTTTGCATGTGTATCACTCTGCTACTTAAGTAGAATAGGAATGAAAAAATGAAGAACAAGATTGTCTATTGAAGACTTAGAAACTCATAAGTAGACTTGATAAAGGTGACGGTTTGAAGGCATTTTGATATTCTCTTCAGAAATGCATAAAAAGCTATATTTTGAAAGGGATGAAGGTCACTGAAAAGTACAAAAGACAATGTGCAGTTTTACAATTGATAGAACATATCCTTACTTTTGAGTGTCCTTCACAATTTTTCTATAAAATTGTTAATATTAGTTTACTAATATACCTGTTGCATAGTATGGTGTTGCAATGATGTTCTAAGATGCTGAATGACAGATTAGATAGGCCTGGAGGTGGAGATGGAGGAACAAGCATGGTGCTATCATGACAAGGGCCAAGATCATGGTGGGTTAATGGTAGGTGTCGATGTGGCATAAGGTTTAGTGTTGGAGGCAGAACAGTCTGCATGATGAGACAGGGTAGAGTCCAATGCCTGATTGTCAGATGGCATTCCTCAACCACACACCTTTAATTTGCTATTTTCTAGGTTGGTATGCTATTACCTAATTTAATTTTTTTAATGTAGGTTGCCGTATCTGGATGGGGTTCTAAAGCACCTAAAGGGAAGTATTAAATCTAAGTTTATTACAGTGCAGTCACCCCAGGTATGCCCCCCTTTAATTGGAGTTGTTTTAAGATTATTTCAGTGGTTGGTACAGTGAAAACCACTACATTTACTCAGTGTTTTGGCTATCGGAAGCCTTTTATTGTATAGGTGAGGATACAACATGTTTTTTCAGAACATTTTTTGTCTTTGTTGACATGTTTGAATATTTGGCATTGTTTTTTAATATAAAGATGACGTTTTTAAAAGGGTGGTCTTGGTATAGGTTACATTACATGAGGGGGGTTGGTAGAGGTCATGTTAAAAATTATTAAGAAAGCCAATGTTATCTACAATACAGCAGACATGCCTCTTAATGTAAATGTTTCTATACCATTCATTTTCACCTATTTATTGGAGTGGAAACAGGGAGTAGTGAATGGGCACTGGGACTGGATGTGTTAACTATGTTACCTAAAGGATATTTTACCAAATATATTTCCTTTATATACTTGTTACAGTTCGTGTGTGTTGTTTTTCACAAAGTGTACCGAGAAAGACCTTACCTTGTTCATAGGAGGTTAGCCCAGAGTGTCAAACTGTCAAGGATCTGTACAAATGAACATTTTATACTTCAGTCTGAATGTCTTTTTATCCTCTTTTTGAGGAAATGAAGCTGCAGCCAAATGCAGGTGTTCAGATATTTGCATATGTGAGTGTCTGGAAATATTTGCAATATGTTTTCTTATCCTTTGAATTTTTTTCTTTATTTAAAAAATGTTTTATTCTTATATACTAATCAATCAAAAGGCAACTGCAAAGGCATTTGGATACATATAAAATAGATTAGAATAAAGTTCAAAGATTGTTTTTAAACATAGAATCTAGTATTTTTTAGAAAAGAAAAAAGTAAGAATGTGTAAGTTTTGCTGTTTGGAGGCATTCCTCCTTTTCTGTTCTAGCACAGTGCAATGGTAATACTCCCAAGGTGCTCTATGAATCCTTCTTTGGAAGCCTAATATGTTAGCCTAAGAAGAATATCTAATTCCTGGGACATTAACACTGTATACCTAAGTCACATGGTTTATCTCTTTTAAGGCCAGTTGTTCATTTTCTATTTAAACAAAAGGAAAACGGAATGATAAAAAAACAGTTTGGAATATATTTTTTCTCTAGTATTCTAAAGTTATTTACTTTATGTTGAAAAGAGATATGAGATATGTTGAAAAGACTCCAACTGATTTGCTTATTTTTTACAAAGAGAAAAAGAAATGATGAATGTTAGCTTTTTGTTAATGATGAGCTTCATTAGTGTCTATACACTTACTGCTGTGCTGTTTATTTTTCAAATGACATGTTTTTTTATGTACAATTTGCATGGCTGCAACTGCTTATTTGTTAATATAATTAACAGCTTCTAATGAATAGTGTGTGTGCATGTGCCTGTGCACACCTGCTTGTTAGCACCTCGGCATGTGTATACTATGCACAGATGTGGTGCTCAAACAGACATATACATTAAGTAATGATCAGGGCAGAAATTAATTTTTGGAATATTTTGTACTTGTTTCTGTTTTCACTTCTAGCATTTAAATATTATGATCAGAGAGAAATTCTTTAACAATTTCCCACTTACTGAAATTGCTATGTAACCAGGAAATAACTAGTCCTAATTCTTTCCCCACCTTTTCTATCCTCAAACATTTTCAAAAACTGTTTTTGATAGTGATTTGTAAAATCAGTGGTTTTATTCTAATTTCACAATATTTTCTAACAGAAACACCACATTTACACATCAGGACAAAACATTTGTCTACCTTCATGTCAACATTGCCAGTAATGGTCCCACTGACTGTGATATTTTTCATTTGTTCTCCTATACTATCAATTCTATCAAACATCATTGTCATGGAATGCAGCACTAAAACTCACAATTATACCTTTTTTCTACTACATACTTCTTTTATAATCTTACCCCCATAACAATAGTACAAGAGAAGAAAGCCATGAATATCAGTCTGTTCACATTAAACCTATCTTAAGCCTTTCAATATATCTTCATGAATGTTGTCTGAAGGGATCAGAAGCAAATAAAATATTTTTAGTATCAGCAAAAGAAAGGGTAGCTGCCACTGAACTTCTGTGTTGTATAACTTATTGGTATAAGCGGAGTGCTTCAGGGCATCTCACCAACCAGCAAGTCACAGTAGGTAAGCAAAAAATAGGTCAGACATAACTTCATACTCAGGTAGAAGCAGGACACTGCTCATGGATACTGATTTCCAACATTTAACAAAATGACTATTACAAGGCAATATATAAAATATACTATGACACCTTTACCTCACTTTTCCATTGGATATATTCTTCGTATTATCCCCCCCCCCCCCTCTTATAAATGAATGTCCTCAGCTTACCACCACGGCACACTAAAACAATGTTGCATCCAGCACTGCACTAAAAGTAACAACATTTCACCTATGCTCAAGTGCAAGAATATATTATATGCCTTCTTTGCTGTATATAAAACTTTCCCATACCTATCAAGCTAATAATTAAGAACATTTAAATCAACTAAGAACGATTTAAATTGGGATTTCCAATTTGTTTTACTAGATTATTTATCACGGATTACAACATCAGGAGATTAAATAGCAAAGCCTATACCTCTCAAGATACTCTTATTTTCCCCTTACATCAGCAAGCGTCCAACTCCATATATTTTTTACACCCCGATCCACAACCCACTATCCCCTATCACTACCATTCAAGGATAATAAAACAACCTCCATTCTTATTTGCAGGGCCAGCCTGAATTGTTCTTCATATTGGAATTTTTGGTAAAAGATTTCTCAAGTAGTATTTGGCGTCAAGTCTTTTCCGAACAAAGTTTCAGTAATATCACTAAGTCCCCCCAAAAAAAACCCTGAAGAAGCCCTTGCGGGGCGAAAAGCGTCAGGCGGGAAACAAGTTTTTTTGCTGTAAACAGTATTTAACACTCCAAAATACTACACATGTATGTTTTTGAGATGAGGATACATATATTAGTTTAGCACTAGTATAGAATACTTCTGTCTAGTTTTAGGATTTAAAAAGCAAATAAAGTTTAGTTTTTTAAAAAAATATTGTGCCCCACAAAAGCCCTTCTTTCTCTCTCTTCTCTGAATTCTCTTCTTCGTATTAGTTAAAGTGGAACTAAAATTTCACTTCATAATCAAGCAAGGTTTATTGCAGAAACTGAAAAGTGATGCCCCTTCTATATTAAGTATTCTTACCTGCCTGATCGCTTCCCATAGGTCAAAATTCCTGATCAGCATTGGTTGCTGGGGATACCCGGAAATCCCAGAGCTGGGAATAAATGTGCCAATCAAGTTGGCTGAAGATCAGAAGAAGTAACTGAAGTAGGAAACAGTATGGCTTTACTGCAGCCATAACCCTGGTTTACAATATTGCATTTCTTAAAGCACAGAAGTGTAATTTACAAAAATGGTATTTATTTTGCTTGCATCAGGAATAAAACAAAATTGTCCAGACTGCATGCTTGTGCCAGTTCCAGAGGGTTTGCATTTGCAGCATCAATGATGATATCTTCGAACATCCTACTGGATCAGAGGTAGGACTGACCAGACAATTTACCTTAAATTTACCTTTTTCCAATTTATCAAATGGTTTAATATTTCTGCACAATGCGATTCAGATTAGTTTTGTGAATTAGAGAGTTGAGTCTGGGATGAAAAATGAGAAATGAAGATACAACTTTGAGGACATGTAAAATAATTAAAGCATCTTCGTGAACTGGTGCTTTTTTGTCATTGTGCTTTTAGGACTTCTTCAACAAAAGTACAATTCTTTTTTGTTATAGTGCTCTAGATTACTCAGCCACTTCTGTGACAGCTACCATCTTCATGGAAATGGAGATCTGAAAATAGCTATAATATTTAGTCATTTGGAAAGATTAAAAGTGACCTATTAGACATTTTGTACCAAAGAAAATGTTAGAAAGAAAGAAGTAGCTACTCAAAATAGCTGTCTTTAGAGCTGGGACATTTTAAAAAGTTAACACACACATATATATATATATATATATATTTATATAAGCACACACATACATATGTATAGCTTATAGCACATGAATACACCACAGGAAGTTTGCAGCACCATCTGAACGTTTGCACTGCTGATTCTGATTGAATAAATGCAACCAGGTTTATCGCAGTTTCCCGTGGTGTGCATGAATATATAATAATATATATACATATATATATATATATATATATATATATATGTATATATATAAATATATATAAATATATATGTATATATATATATATATATATATATATACACACACACATCACATATGCATTAGGCCTAAGACATGATTGATCAATCAAAACAATCTACTATGAGCCTACAAAAGGATGCACCTGCTCCCTAATACATAGGGTGTTTTGCTCTGGCATGTATTCCCCATCCAAACAAATGGAAGCTGGCAGTGAAAAACGTAGAAAAAAAATAATTTTGGTAAATCAGTTTGCATTTCACTTCAAATGAAAAATATTAATTCATAGAACTGATTGAATGTTTCTATGTAATCTTACTAATAATAAACAACAAAACAGTTTATTCCCCCATTTCAAAGGAAGTTTAGAGACTCAAACTTTGTTTTAAAATTCACATATATAATTTATTATATTTTAGATAACATGATTATATAAAAAGAAAATTTAGTGCATTAATATCCATTTGCAGTGCAACAAAGTGTATTTCACATCACCATCATCAATGTGGTGAATTAGCCCAACCATTTACTGCTGCTGGCTGTTTCCATTGTGTTGTATGTAGTGTAGCATAGGCAACCCACACATCAGCCCCAGTATCCTCCCCTTTGACTGCTGTGTTTTGGAGCATCACCCCATAGAACAAGGGGAGATGAACATCCCCTCACTATTGAATTTTATAAGTTGTCAGAATCGGGTCCATCCTGGACGCTACACCGCATGTGCATGGGTGGCCTAATTCACCACATTGTGATAACAAAGGTGATCCGATGAAGCAGATGAATTCTGTGAAAAGCGTCATTACTATGAATATTGATCAAGTGACAATGCTTTTGTATCGCTGGTGATGTGAAATACCCTTTGTTGCACTGTATATGAAATTTAATGCCCAAAAAAATCTTGTCTAAATGCCCAAAAAATGCCCCCAAAAAAATGTCTAAATTATAAAAAATGTGAATTTTGAAAAAAAAATTTGTGTCCCTAAACTGCCTTTGGAATATGGGAGTAAATTATTTTGTTGTTTATCAATAGTATGATGGCAGTGGGATTGGGCCAAGAGTCCTGTTTAAATATATTGTAGATTTTATATCCTGGAAAACCCTTGTACTCCCTATATACAATAGTAATTTTACTAACATGCATGTATTTAATTGAAAAAAAATATTTTTTTGATGACATATTTTATTTTAACACATTCCCGTGCTGTGAAACACACAACTAATATTCAGTATCTAGTCTATTTTACACTGCTGCAGTAAAGTATTAGAGGTTACAGGAATAGCACTGGTTTTCCATAAATGCATGTGCATGTCAGCACAAATAGTTCACATTAAACCCTGACTACATATTAAAATACACTAATGGTGTAAATGCTAAGTGCTTTTGATGCCAAAACCATAAAAAGTAAAAATACATTACCCACTCTAACGTTGAAACAACAATGATCAGTTGGAAAAAGAATAAAACATTATAAAATTCTTCTATTCTACCTTGAAATGATACTGTCTTGGCCTTTCTGCCAATTCAAGCATTTCAGTAGTTTGCTATTTCTTTTCTTCAACTTTTTAGATTCTGTATTTCTATTTGAACAAAAAGGTCTTGCAGATTATTCTTAAGACAAGCAAAAGTTCTGGAACAAATCTAAAAGCAATGATATATATATATATATATATATATATATATATATATATATATTCAACATGCATGATTAGCTAGTCTACATTAAATAAAATTTTGCCTCCAATTGCATACTAGGATATTAAAAAAAGATGAGAGTAATACTGATATGGGGAAGTTCAATGCTCTGAAGCTTTCAATTGCATTAGGATAAAATAGCTAGGGGTGCTGCATCTGAAAGCAAGCATCTCCCTGTATAATAAGGAAACCCAGTAGACCTTGTACAGAGTGCTGCTGGTCTATTACTCATTTTGACTGGGTTGAAAAAAAACAATTATTTAAAATTATTTTTTTGTTTACATATTTTGTTGCTTTTTAAAAGTTTAAATTACTTGTATGTAAAAATAGCAGTGCCAGAACTGCCCAATGACATAAAAAACTGCTGTTTTTGAATTAACATTTAAAAATATGAAGGGGTTAGATAATTGGATGTTCTTTTCTCTCTCTAGAGATGATATCATTTTTCTTTGTGTCTCTATTAATGTAATTTCCCATGAATTCCATACAGATGGTTAGTTTTTGTGGCTGAAGATGATTATTTGTGATTGTCCCTGGACCTGTACTTTTGTACTTAGCTTTATTTAATCAGCTAAGTTCCCAACCATTTTCAAGAAGCCACAGAGTTTCCCCTAATGGAACAGTTTACTGGCATGAGAAGGCAGTCCCTGTACCTTAACTTCATGGTCAGTGTAAATATGTGGAATTTTTAATGTTTAGTTAAAAAAAATATTTCAAAACTAAGATCACATTTTTTAACTTAAAGTCAGTTTAAAGGACAGGTAGAAAATACCTCAATGCTATAAGACATCATAAAATCAAAAAGATGTACTCTTCCTTCCTACCTAAGCTAGTTCTCTTGGCACAACTCCTATTCTCATCATTTGGCTAACCGCATATTAACAAGACCTGATGCCAAAGGAACATCACAACTGGGGGGTGGGGGCAGAGAAGGCAGTAAAAATGGACCTCCCTGTGTTAGTATACTGAAAACAATAAAAAGTAAGCAAATTCTCTTACTCTTTAAGCAGGTTGGTTCCAGGTCCATGTATCAGGATGTTCTGTAAGTATAAGGTTTGCTATTCCTAGCATGTCCTAAGCCTTGGCCCACATTGCCTGTATAAAATGTATACTTATTGCAGCCCTATCTGCCACATCAAAATGTCTATGATGGAAAGGCATGTAATAGCTGTATCAGACCACAAATTTGGAGTTTAGAAGCTGTACGCACAGTAGAATTATTCTGGGGCAGTGTGACTGTAACTTTTAAGCTAAAGTAAAATAAATTGGACAAAGGCTTCCCAGTACTGTACAATGAAATTACATCTTGGAAAAAATTGCTGAAGACTAGACAAAAGCATTCTATACCAAATGGGTCATGATGACTGACTTTGCCGAAAGAAAAGACTTTTCTTGTACTATTATTGTCAAATTAAGAAAAACAAATTCAGTCATCTATTGTGTTTTCTGCGTGCATAAAATAGCTGGATATTTTAAATAATTGATATGAGTAGGTTGCACTGTAATGTTCATTCCTTTTTTTTATAATTTGATTTTTCAAGTCTAAGACTATTCCAAAATCATTTAAATGGAAAAAAAAGCAATCTGTGATTTAAAACTCTAGTGAATGAAATAAAGGTTTGAAAACCCGGGTGGGCTGAGGCATGAATAGCAGATGTTTTAAGACATAAAAAGTTCATAAGTTTTAATTAAACATCTTTTTTTCAACTTCATATTTTTAAACTGCTGTCTCTCATTAATTGACAGTAATGATGGAGAAAGAGATGTGGTTGGAAGGAGATATTGTTTGATATCACAGAACTAACAAGTGATATCATGTGGTGACAGCTGATTTAGGAATCCACAGTTCTTCCCTTTATTTTATTTTGTTCATTTTAGCTTTGACTTTTCTTTCCCAAAACTCTTATTAGAATTCTTTTTTTACCTAGGAAGGATTCATTTATATCAGTAGTGTTTCTTAAATTATTATTTAATCTCCTTTTCCAGGTTTATTATTGCCTGCATGCTTCTGGTTTGATGAAGTCTATTTTATATAATATTTGAAGTCCATGTATTTCTTTTAACCCTAGATCTTAAAAGGGAGTAAATCTTGAAAGTAATATTTAGGGTGTCATAGCACATACTCTTTATTGGCATTTCTAATTGTCTAGCTGTCAGGCTAACACCTTTATATCAGTTATTTCTGAGTCACTTACCTGAATCAGGTATATAAATAAGGCAGTTTGATTTTGCCTAGTTTGGACTATGCACACTATTATCCTGCACATTGCAAACACAAATTATTTGTGTGACTACATTATAGTCAAGTGTGGATAAACTGTGGTTAAACCTGAACTCTGGAAAGTGATTAAGCGTTACACAACTGTTTTCAGAATAGGAGTCCTTGGGATACTGTTCTATATCCACTGCTTTAGATGTAACAACTACAACCATATACAGCTCACATTTAGCATGTCCACCGACTTACCTACTTAAAATGCCTGAATTTTATAACCCTTCCTTAGCACCTCTGTTCCTCAGTACAACACCATTGGAAGCATTCTGTGCAGTGCTCCAAGGTTTTAATGGTGCTATTCTTAGAGAGTATAGTGTGTAAGTGCTGCAACCTTCTAATGACCGTTGTGCTAGTTCTTCAGATGCGGGGAGAGCAGAGACACCTGTAATCACTACAAGAAAGTTGTTCACGTGTCATGCTCCACCAGAAATACCAAGAAGTTGAAGGTTAAAAGGGTATTTATATATTATTGGGTAGACATTCATGGCTCTGCAGATGTAGCTTTAGCCCCAACTTTTGCTACTCTTGTTAAAAAAAATATTTGAAATGCTTATTTGAGATTAATTTTATCTACCAACGGATTCATATAAAGCCAATTGTTTGATTCAGCCTTTCCTACCAGACAGTACACCCAGAGCATTATGTTAAAAAAAAAAAACAACTCCCACCCTGTTGATAGGACAATGTGGGAGAAGCAACACTTTCATGTGTTCAGCCCTCTTCTAAGTTTGTTCTGTTGTTCTAGCAGCATATCCATAACCAAACAAAATGTATAAAAATGTAAGTTTGATTTCAACTTTAAAAAACTAAAATTTAAATGATGAGTTCTAAAAGAAACAAATGATGCTAAATCAGTTTAGGAAAATGTTCAGTTTTCTAAGAGAAATAGAATGATTATCCATAAGCCTGCCTGTCAAGTGATATTATAATTTGTAAGTAAAAAAGAATGCTTATTTAAAACCAGGTGTTAGATCTAGGCTTTTATTGCTTTCCGTAGAAATTCACACTATTTTAGTCCCAACAGTAGTCATAGCAAGGCAAAATGTAATGGGAAATCCAACATTTTGCAACTGTGGGAACATCTGTTGTGATAATAACCATTAAGACTAGATTTCTCCATACTTTTGCTTTTTGTGTCACAGGGATAGCTGATTTAAACATTACAAAATTTGTTGAAAATAAAAATAAATGTTTAAGCTTTAGATATTTTAGATATGTAGGCTTTAGATATTAACATGTTCTACTTTACACATCTTTATGTGAAAGTATTCATGTGTGCCCCGGCATTGCTTCCTCATGTCAGAGCAATCTGACTGTTACTGAAGATCAAAAATGACTTATGTAAGAATAATCAAACAACAGGAGTGGTTCACGAAGCACAGTTCTATTTAATAAATTAATTTGGGAGATGCTGGTCTACAGGTCCTGAGGTACAACATCTTTTAATTTCCAGCAAACTCTTGTGTGAACAGTAATCAGCACAGTAGTAATGCAGCAGATGTACAGCAAGCTCTATTTTTAATGTAATACTTAGGCACAGTTACCATTGCAAGATGTTTCCTATAACATAAAAACCTGCACATTCTAAGCATGGATCACCTACAATATTTATATATAGTATATACTGAATAATTGCATTTGTTTATATATATATATATATAACTTTATATCACTTTTACCCAATATTCCAAACATATTTTTCAAACCAAAGAAATTATCGGCAAAGTTTATTACAAATAAAACAAACAGAATTATCCAAATAGCAGTTATGAATTAGTTTCAAGTGTAGCCAATCCCCTTCACTTCTCACAAGTTAATTGCTCTCCCCCTGAGAGAAATTGTTGGGATTTGTGTGAACTAAGATAAATTTAGCAGCTCCTGCAGGTTCCAAAGAATAAGAGGTTTCTAACTATGATCGTTGTGTGCTTTATTTTACTTCTATTTTTATGCATGTACTTTAGATCTAGAAGTTTTTTGCATTAAATAGGTCACATTCAAAGTAGAAACTATTATGCAGATAAAGCAATGAAAGTAAAACAGTCCAGCTGTCTATGAATAATCCACTTATTTATAAAGTTTGATTTACATTTTAGGTTGTGTTATTTCAATTGACAGTAATGCACAACCATTCACAGAAATGTCATATTATATATTTTTAAATATACTGTAACTAACTAGTGGTTTTTCTGTTATTTGAACAAAAATTTGTTATTCTAAAGCTAGTCCAAAATAGATATTAAACTGTCTTTTATTTAACCACCTAAGCGTTACACTGAGGTCTAGATTTCTGTACCAAAAGTGATCCACTGTTTTTCATAAATTTTTTTAAATTGTAGACCTGTAACTTACAGAAATATGTCCGAACAAGGGTTCTAGTAGATAATATGAATATAAAAAATGTTTGAAACACACAATCATGTAAAAAAAAAAAATTACTTTTAATAAAATTAAAGGAAAAACACAAAAATCAGCAATGTAAACAAATCATAAATACTGAAAATACTGAAAAAGCAATAACTCTGTATATTGTAAAGTACTATATTATTCTAAAACACCTCCCTAGTGTGGCAATTTTTAAAACTTTGATTGTGTATTTATTGGAGTTTGTTTTGAATTATTTTGTATTTGATTGGATACGGGAGTTTGTATCCAATCCAATACAAAATAAGAATTTGAATTTCCAAGTTATTTACTTTTATTTTATTTTTTTTATTTTTTGTATTGGATTGGATACGCAAGTTTGTATCCAATCAAATACAAAATATAAATTTGAATTTCCAAGTTATTTACTTTTATTTTATTTTTTTTTATTTTTTGTATTGGATTGGATACGCAAGTTTGTATCCAATCCAATACAAAATGACAGTTTGAATTTACCAGGTATATACTTTGTAATTATTTGAATTATTTTGTATTGGATTGGATACGCAAGTTTGTATCCAATCAAATACAAAATATAAATTTGAATTTCCAAGTTATTTACTTTTATTTTATTTTTTTTTTTTTTTTGTATTGGATTGGATACGCAAGTTTGTATCCAATCCAATACAAAATGACAGTTTGAATTTACCAATTATATACTTTGTATTTATTTGAATCATTTTGTATTGGATTCAGTACAGGAGTTTGTATTGAATCCAATACAAAATGAATGAATGAGTTTCAGTTGAATTTCCCGCACACGCGCCGACGTCATCACGCACGCAGGGAGGAGCCGTCCGTTTTTTTTTTTCTCCGCCTGACGGCTTCTCCCTGCAGAGATCATCCGGCGCTGGAACGAGGAGGACGTGGGACGATCAGCGGGACCAGGTAAGAAGCCGGCCGGCATCTTGTGATCCGCTGGCCCGGCGGATCACAGGATGCCGGCCGGCGGAACACAAGATGCCGGCCGGCTTCTTACCGGTCCCGCTGTCACCCGACGAAGGCACCCGACGCTGGAGAGATCGGCGGACGATGATCGATGGAGGCCGACGCTGGATGAGCACAGGGGGACCAGGTAAGTAAGGATGTACAAAATCTCGGGCTTAACCATCCTTGCAATTTTTTTTTGCCTGAGCGAAGGTCGGGCTTAATTGCAAGGAGGTTAAATAAAGGTAATATGTCGGCAGTCCTAGAAGTTATAAATTGTTCCCCTTGTAAACTGGCTCCATCATGGTTCATGTTAAGAGGTAAGACAATTAGCAAATCTCATTCTAGCTACAGTAGAATGAGATTTGATAACTGCACACAGCACACAAGGTCACACCACTTTAATTCATATAAGTACATTACAGGGCCACACAAATATTTATTTTTTACCTAATAAATATATACATAAATAAACAAAAGATTAGGAGGTATACCAAAAGGTTTGTAAGAAAATGTTCCTATAAAATGTTTCTGACATTTCCCACATGAAACCAAGGTGTACATTTTCCATTGTTTGTAGGCAAATCAGGGGGTGAATGCTGGGTAACATGGTGACCAAATGGATATAATTAGCCGAATAATAAAGGAAAGCACAAGGGTTAAATTTGAAGTATAAAATTGTTGCTTGGGAAAATCCTGTTTGAGGCTATTTATGCCAGATGCACTTTGCTTCATTGTCACTTTTTTTAATGGAGGGAATGTTGAAAAGTAATTCTCAGTCAGCACAGCAGATGATTGACAATATGGGCAAGTATCATCTAAAGATTTATTAATTCACCCCTTGGTATTAAAAAGTTGTGATAACAGATTCACACCCATCCACTTACTGTACAGTTATACAATACACTATTAGTTATAAATATTGATATCTGTATCTGCAGATAATTTTAAAATTTCTTCAAAAGTCTTACAACATCAACTTATATATTGACATTTTTACTCATTATATTATTATGGTATACATTATTGTATGCCATGTTTTATGATTATTTATTTTCAATATTCCACACTGAGTACATCTACTTCAGAATTCTAGCTACTTAAAACAAATATAGCAGTGAGGAAAATGCATTTCCCTTAGTAAATCCCATTGCTAGCACTTTGGGCAGCTATACCTAATGATTTCTGCTTCTCTAGATGTATTGGGACCTTAAGGTCTCAGGGCAAGACCCCCATTTCTCTGCTTCTAATGTGAAAGGGGTATTGAATTAAACACAACAGAACTGGTAAATTGCTATTTAGCCACCATTATTTACTATTAGAATACCATTATTGTTTTATAAAATATGCTCTTTTTAGATTTTAGGGAAATAAAAACTAAGCAATCATCAATTTTATGTATTTTGCAGATATATTTTCTTATATTAAGTTGCCCAAAAGCTTTGTAACAAATAGACATACATAAATAATATGCCCTTATTTGACTCTTTTAGCTACTTAAATAAAGAGTAGTAAATCATGAAGATACCAAGAAAAAATTGAGGGGTAGATACTACAATCTTTTGTTATTACATTTATTACATTTTTCAAGGAAAATTTCTGTTCAAATAATTAGGGTATAGCCTTTTAGTAGGCATATGAGTTTAAAACCTAAAGTAATGTTACAGGGCAACTATAAAATAAATGATTCCTTAAAGAAAATCCATCCAGTCCTAATACGAGGTTGTGGTATGTATGGCCAAGTCTTAGGAATGTCTCCATGTTAAGGGTATCTGGAAATTAGGAGAAACCGTAACAGGTAATGCTCAATATCAGATAATCTTTTTTTTCTATTTAATTTATTTAAGAAAACTAATGTTATCATTATTTCTTACATTATTTCCCTCCATGTCTTTATTTATTTCTTTTTTTTTTTTAGTAACAGCAAGCATCAAACATTGAATCTTCTTATTCTCACCTAGTTTTCAGTAATTCACAAAGCCATTTACAATGTCTATAGCACTGCACAGCATTATTCAGAATCACACAAAAAAAGTGCCCAAACAATTTGTCACTTGTCTGGGATTCATCAAGACCATTAATGCTTCAGGTGAGCAGTGCTGAATGTCTAACAGACCAGGAACAAATGGCTGACAATACTGATGTTTCTGAATGACTCCATGGAACACTTAGATGTTCTGAACATAAACTAACTGGGGGCAAGATGAAAAGTACTTTGCTTTGTGCAAACAGGAAAGGTTTTTTGTTCTAATTTAGCAGTTTTTAGGTGTTATATTGAAACCTCAATCTGTTACAACATTGCTCTATGAACCCATTCCAATGGGGTGTGAGTGATCAGATGACATACAGGCACATATGGAACTAAAACTACTGTAATCTGGCAAGATATTTTTAAGGTACAAAACAAAGTTACTAAATTTCTTTTTTTTTCATTTTTAAGATGAAACTTGGAGATATGTACCTCCCACACTTTTCTTCTAGTTCACAAAAAGCAGTTCATTTGCATTTATTTTCATGTGGCAGGGTTTTTTTTGTTAGTGTTTACAGACTATAAAGCAACTGAGTTTTTGACCTACCATGCCTAGTGTTGTACTAGAGTTTATTTGTCAGAGAAGCATAATTGTTTTCATAAACCCTAATGTGGTTAACTGTGTACTTTTATATAGTGTTGGTTGAATGTGCCTTTGTTTGATTCACTAATAAATTGGCCCCAGTGTTCAAATTGGGTTGGTAGCTGACTCTGAATACCATTGAAGTTAATGTGGAAGATAAGATTTGTATTCTGGTCTGTGGAGGGCTTGTAGAGCAGCCAAATAGAACAAAAAACACATGTGTGCAGAACTCAAATAAATAAATCATTATAAGGGTGGGGGTGGAAATCTATATAGCAACATGGGAGAGATTCCAGTCCTTCAGCTTTACAGCTTAGTGGGGTACCTCTTTTTATATAGAATTTTACATAGTTACCATAGTGGGTCAGGTTGAAAAAAGACATAAGTCTATCAAGTTCAACCTCTAGGGAAATAAACATATCCCAGATATAAAACCCTATAAGACATAGTTGGTCCAGAGGAAGGCAAAAAAACCTTGGTACAATTTGCTTCAACAGGGGAAAAAAATTCCTTACTGATTCCATGAGGTAATCGGATGTTCCCTGGATCAACAGTCACTGTTATTTTTACAATAAAGCCCTAATACCCAGTTATATTCTGTGATTCTAGAAAAACATCTAGCTTTTTCTTAAAACAATCTATAGTAGTTGCTGAAACTACTTCCTGAGGGAGCTGATTCCACATTTTCACAGACCTTACAGTGAAGAATCCTTTCCTTATCCGGAGCTTAAACTTCTTTTCCTCCAGACGCAAAGCGTGCCCTCTTGTTCTTTGTAATGATCTCAAAGTGGATAATTGGGAAGAGAGTTCTCTATATGAACCTTTTGAATATTTATACAGGGTGATCATATTCCCCTTAAACGTCTCTTCTCAAGGGCGAATAGATTCAGTTCAGCTAATCACTCCTCATAGCTGAGCTCCTCCATTCCTTTTATTAGTTTAGTTGCCCTTCTCTGCGCTCTCTCCAATTCAACAATGTCCTTTTTGTGAATTTTCTTACAATTAGGTCTTAAAACTGCAGGGACAGGTATCAAAGTAATGTATGGTGAATTTAACAGCTATCAAGTAGAATTTTTCTAGAATCATGTAGGAGAATTATTCTGCTAGTACAAATTCTACTTGATTCTACTTGAATCGTATTTGAATGTCCTTACCGTTAGACAGTTGAACCAAAGCTAGTGACAGGTACATTGTGCAGCTCAATTAATCTAGCTGGAAGCCAATGACAATCTGTCATCGCCCGCCAGCTGGATTTGCTGAGCTGTACATTGTGCTTGTCACTGTCTGTGGGCTGGATTTGCTGAGCCATTCACTATTCCTGTCATTGACAAGTGTAGCATACAGCTCAGCTAATCCAGCTGGTGGAAGATAACAGGTATAACGTACAGCACAGCAAATCCAGCTGGCAGCCAACGCCAGTAACATACAGCTCCCCTATTCAAGGAAAAAAATATAAACATGTAGGGGCTGTGTTTAATCACTGAACATTGGGGATGTTTGGCTTTATTGACTGATGTTCAAATCGAACTTGACACAGACCCAAAGCTGAACACCAAGATAGGTGAATTTTGTAACCAAATTCAATTCTCAATGTATGAAGGCATTGGAAGCCCCCCCCCCCCCCCCACGTGTGTTCAGAGCTCAGTGAAATAAAAAAAAAGCGGGGTTATAGTCTTGAGAAAAGACAAACTAAAGCTTAGTTAGCTCTTAATTTTTTGATAGAATTTTGGTAGAAATAGGACTTCCAATCACTGGGACACATATTACAGTAAAAAAACGACTACCGACAGCAAATGTAATCTTTAGAACAGCACTGTTTTCAAGCAAAACTTTGGAAGAATCAAATATCAGAATTATTAGTAAGCATTCTATTGGTAGAAAAATTCAGCTGTAGGTAGAATATTCTATTAGTCGCATTTTTTACAGCTGTTCAAGTATTCTACCAGTAGAAATATTATACTAGCAAAAGGTCTACTTGTTTTACTTAGATTCTGCTTGAATGATTCGACATCAAATGGTTAAACTTTGTTACACCAAATACAGAAAGCAGCTGTACTTGGCATTTGGAGGTAAACTAGGCACCATAATCCTAATTTCATTTATGAATCCAACCAATTCAGGTGAAATTACCAATATTTGGGTAAAATTTGAGCAAAAGCTGAATACCAAACCTGGTTCTATGACATAACATTGCCATAACAATAATATTTTAGATTTTTTTGTCACTTTCTGTCCCAGTAACAATGGTCATCAGAATAAGTGTTCAGTGAGGGTCCACTTTCCCAGTGATAGCAATAAAACTTTACAGAGTTTCTAACCCAGAAACACACCTGTGACAGTTGGCGGGTGGAGCAATAGTGCACAGTAGAAGATGCAGGCATTTTTTATACTCAGAGGTGTCCAATGGTACAGATACACATAGAAGCAAAGATCAGAGGCACTGGTGGATGGACAAGTGTGCATCATTAGCATTCTACTTTCCATTATGTAAGGACTTGTAGTAATGTGCGTTTTGTTTGCATTAAGCCTGCTTCTCCTTTTATAGAAGTCAAAAGAAATGCACAAGGCTTATGCGGCTTTAAAAGAGGTCAAATTTAAGTCAGATGAAAACCAGCTGAAGGTCATATGGTTCTTTCAATAAACAAGTATAGACAATCCTAGAAGCATCTTTAACTGATCTCAATGCAAGTTGGTCTATCTACACAAACCAAGGCCCACTAAATACCACATCCTAACACTGCTAACTGCTTAAAATTCAGGTGTTTCCTGCCATGTGTACAAAGCCAATGCAAAGTACTAGTAAATCTGAATTTTTTGCCTACTGTTATAGACAGAATAAATGGGAGTATACATGCTGGGTGGGGCCCCAGTATTTTATATCTGCATTCAGTTGTTTAAAGTTGATGACAATAAGTTGTTGGTGTAGACAATTACAGATCCCTTCGATAAATCATGCAAAATGAATTTAGAAAACTCTGCTTTACAACTACTAGGAATCAAAAAGAAAACAGTTTGTAGCTGACCATTGAAAATACAGGCGCAAGGGCTTGAATCCTAGTACTAGCCTAAATCACTTAACCATTATGGTCTGGTTTTTAATAATTAAAAACAAAGAAGAATGGGCCTCTAAGAGAACACCCTGGTTGGTCAATACGTTTTAGCTATAAAACACGCAGAAACAGAAAAATGTGTAGTTGTGTAGATGTCAAAACCCCCCAATTACTCCAAATCTGTATCACATACAACACCCTTGTAGACCCACAATCACTCTTTAAAGATTGAAATAGGTGTACTAATATACAAAGCTATTAGAACCAGTAGCATTTCAAATAACTCTACTGTCAAGTGCCACAAAGTACTTACCACCATAAAATGACTTGGTTCTATGCTATAATAATTTTTATTGACAATGTTACCTGTTTATAATGTGTTTTAAAGCGGTGCTACACTACTTTGTTAGGATGAGTGACATGTAACTGATCTGGAACTAACAAAAATACATATTTCAGACTTGTTTCAGGTCAGGGATTCCCTAGGCAATGAAGATAAAATGCTAGGTTTACTTCATGTGCACAATATTCCACATAGCGAATAGCAAAAACAACAGCTATTTGCATTTCTTTTTTACGGTTTTATCATTTATTTATCAATTATTTTATCATTTTTTTTCGATGTATTATTTTTATGTGGAAATAGATGATTTCAGTTATTCAGCAACTCTACAAGAAAAGAAACCTCAGATTCTCCATTTATAATGCAAGTATGCTTGAAGATTACCTTTATTCATGATTTACTTGTCGGAAACCCTAGTTTTTACTCAAAAATTCTTAACCTCACATCAAGACTGTTAATAAGCCAAGCAAATATTTTCTCTAGATCTTTCAAAACAGGACCACCTATGGCCTGCATGTGGATGGCTTTGATATTAGAGTAACTCAGCAATAAAACACAATCTACTTAAAGTAAGGAATTACTTTTATAGAACTTTTAGCTGTCTCTACACACAGAAAACACTTCTCCCACAAAACACAGTAGTGTCATCAAAGTAATTAGTATCCTTATACAAAATAATGATGGGTTTTAATGGCTGAAGGCCAGATTTATACTTTATTTGAAAATGAACATGAAAAATATGAAGATTAGTATAATTAATCTGTAACTGCTATGAACAGACATGCCTATTGCAAAATATGCAAAAGGTTATTAAAGTGCAGGACAGTGACAGAGGATTTAGAGCTCTGCAATTTGCTTTAACAGATGTCATTAGATGTATTGTACTTTTTTTCTATTATGTGTAAAAATATCCAGGGTAAATCATACTGGAGGTTCATTAATAAGTCCCTAATAAGTGAATGCTTTAAATGCAGGTTGTGTTTTTAAATTGGTCAGGGTATGCATACATTATTGAAAATGGTTACAATGTATGTAAACACTAACAATAACCATATTGTTAAAGGCTTTTTGTTATATCTATTCGATAAGTGCAAAAAATTATTTAATTTTGTCAACAATTCAGAGCTGTGCCCTATACAGCTTGTCTATCACTCACCTTTGTCCATATTGTGTTTACAACACATGGAAATTATAACTCATTGATAGACACCCTTTTTAGTAAATATTTAATGTGACTTTCATATTGTTTAATATTTAATATTCATGTTTCATATTTCATATACTCTTTCATAATTTTGTAATTTTGCTGTTATAAATATATAGATATATCAAGCTATTTGGAGAAGATATCAGTCATAAAGGGACTGCATGGTTTCCATTTACCTCTTTCCATCCTTGTTCAATTCGGCTCCAACCCCATTCTCATAGATAGGGCGGAATGATCCAATGTAAATGGAGACAATTTGGGATGAGTGTAGATTCCTTTCCCAAGGACACTTCTAATTGATACATATCAAATAAGGAATAGTGAAGCAGCACTATTGTGTAATTTGATCACTTTTACTATACTTTTTCTTTAACTCTTGAGTCTGCTCTTTTTAGTTATATGCACCTAATGAGTTGACCAAGCTTCTATAATAAGAAAAATTATTTTTCTTTTATGGTAAATGTTAAGGAAAAAATTGTGCTACTGTGATTTCATTTTTTTTATGATTTTCATGATATTACCAATAACCTAGAAAAATTGCACACAATTGTCACTATTTTTGTTTTTTTCCTGAAGCAAATTATTATATTCCCAATTCACTTCATCCAATAGAGGAAAACTACTACCCAAAATCCCAGTTCAGGTGAATAGTTTTATTTCCTAAAATTTCCTTATTGCTTTTGTTATTTTGACCTGCAGATGTGTTATGTTGATCTTCTTCCATATACGCTTCCTATTTAATTGAAATCTACACAAATGCCTACGGCTCAGAAAGACAGAGGATTTTCAGGAGAAGAACGTTAGATCGATATGTGAAGCAATCCTTTGAATAAGCAAAATATATGTTACTGAAAAAATGTAGGTTGTATTGTTATGTCTATATTTGATATTATAATTTAGTTGCACATTACTTATTGGCTGCATGCTAAAATTTTACTGTCCCAGCCCCGGTGAAGAATGGAAGTGATTCTGTTACAAAAATTGTCATGGTAACTCGACTGGTGCATGGTTAGGATAAATCAGGGCAAGATAAATTATTCAATTACACATAAAATGTAGAACAGTATTCTATAGAAAGTTTTTCTTAATTGAATCAGGAAAATGTTACTATTTTTACCTATTTCTAACTATATAAATGCAAATCTAATAAATGTGCACACTAAACCAGTTCCTTATACTTTATCAGGAGCAGAAATAGATTGTGTTTAACAGAATTAAAATTAGACCATAAAATGAAATGGTTTACTGAAATTGTCAGTGTTCAGCAAGATTAAAGGTGAACCTAAGGTAAACAGCTAAATTTACATATAATATATATATATGGCACCTGTTTTATCTGCCAAAGTAATTGTTTTCTGTCCATACAGTCTTGTAACTCATTCAGCTCTCCTCTTTCCTAATGAAGTTATGATATGCAACAAGGGGGTCCATTTAAAAGTAGGAAGTAGATAAAGTAGAGGGTCACCACTTATTTCCTCCATTTTTAAATTCTGATTGTTGTTTTTATAATAGCATATTTATGAAAAGGGGTTTTGTTTATTTATTTATTTATTTTTGCAGTCAATCAGTAATTTATTATCTTATTGTAATTACCTCAATTGGTGATCAGGAACTCCATTTGCCTAAATGAAATAGCAATTGCCGTAGCCATGTAGCAGCTGTGAATGCTTACTACTACTACATCTAAAAGTTCAAAATTGGTAATCAAAGTGTTTGAAATTAACACTTATTATAGTTTGGAGATCAGACTCAGTATCACTCAATAAATCTCACTATCATTCAATGCAATACAGAATTAGGCATTCCTGCTGAAAAGTGTCAATTTTTTCAGCTAATCGCCACTTTTATAAATAGGGTGAAAAAATCTGCCCTTACGTGTGCATAAATAACTCCATTATTAATGAACAGACTGTTGCTCTTTTTTAAATGAGCCTCTAGATATCTATTATGCCTTTCAGCCTATAATTGGACAGGGCAGTAAAAGCAGCGGACTTACAAGCTCATCTGCTCTCTTTACTCGTCATCATGTTCCTTGTTAGCACATGAACACTGCATTACAACAAACCTGCTCCTTGTTCTGCTTCTCTAAGTCCAACACCTGCTAAAAAGAAGACCTAAACTTATACCTAAAAAAAGAAAATACTTATACTTAAACTAAGCCCTAAACCTATCTCTACATCTAAAACGTAATCCTATTCTTTAATCTAAGCCCTAAATCTGTCCTTTATTTATTTTGTTAATCTCTATCTTAGCCTAACCACTAAAAAGACCCCATTCCATAACCTAAAAATTATGATGACGTTAAAAAAATATTACAACATAAGCCGGTGTCGTAGCACCAAAAAAAAAAAGAAAAAATGTTGTATCAGAATTTTATTTATATAGCTTCTGCACCAACAAACCTGTATCTGTAGAATCATGGTAAAAATGATTTGACTTTAGAAAGGTGAAAGCATTCCCAATACTATTATTTGCTAAAGAATAACAATTCTTGAGTATTATGTAGAAAAAAGTGTTGTCTTGTCCTGGTTGTGGAAATGTTATGAGGATTTACTCCCAGGGTGAGAGAATGAAATGCAAGCATAATTTATGAAGCAACAATGATTTCCTCTGCTGGAAATTCTGGTGCTTAGAAGACAGCTATGCTGGGAAAGCAGCGGGAAAGTAAAGGTGGTTATACGGTGTGACAGACTTACAATACACTATCAGCATGAGTACCTGACTGGAAGCAATATCCCTGGCTTCTTACCTCATGTCCAGAAATATATGGGGAAAGATTGCACTTTGCAATATAAATATATACTGCAACAACACAGAGATCCTGCTTAACCCATACATCACTCTTAGACTTATATGAGCTGCGTGATTTTCACAAGCCAGTTCTACCTAAATTCACGGTATAGAATCTCATTCATTAAAGCAACCTTTGCGTTGATCTAGACATTGAAATTAAGCTGTTCCCTGTATAAAAGTAATGTAAATGCTTTATTCCCTAAGGTCTGCTTAGAAACTGGCGAGATTGTAGTTCACTGGTATTTCCCACCGTGCTTTGTGGTTCTTCCAGTCGGCTTTCATTACTGTGTCCCAAATTAGGAATTGAAAAAAGATTTTTCTGCAAAGAAGAAAGCAAATCCTTCAACCTTCCACTGCCAGTATTGCCAAAGGCTAATGTAACGTAGGGAAAAGTCACTTGAAGGACCAAATCTAGCACGTGTTCTCTACTGAAATGGGGGTCAGCAGGTGGAACCAATGGTGGTTAGGAATTTCATGGACTCCTGATGTGTTAGTTTTTAACATAAAGGGAGTATAGGAATGTTAGACAACAACGACCAGCAGGAGGGGTTAATTTTATTATTATTACTAATGTTATTGCCCAAGATTCAGCCAATTTTTTCAATTTCTAATTGATCCTAATGTCAAAATTTTGTTAAAATTTGCCAAATTTTTGGGTAACAACATCTTGCCGTGCTTTAAGAATGAAGACTTAAAAAATGCTTGCCTTAAGAATTAACACTTGTAAGGAAAAACTGAAAGTGTTTAGAATTTAGCTCCCCACTTTGGTGACAATCACTTTAGTATTATACCTGGCAATCCCATGTGGGGGATCAGGTACTTACCACTGTAGGCTGCCAGTGCTTTGTCCATGTCTTCCAGTGAACTCGCCATGGGGGGACTTGATCAGGCACTTCCTGCTATAGGCTGAAAACAATATGTCCATGTCTTCCAGTTTTGCTTTGGCATTGTGGTTCTGTTTCCTGTAAATTACAGGTGACTGTTCCAGCAGATGTAATAGAGACATGACCCACCATTGTTCCCCTTCAGTAAACCTTTGCAATGAAATTCAGTTGTTTCTAGACTGCAAGAAATAATCAGTACTGAAATGTAACAAATGTAGTGCTGTTTTTTTTGTTGTTGTTTTTTTTGTTTTTTGGGGGGTGGTTATATGAGATGACTCACTCTAAACAGGCTTTATAAAAGTTTACAATAGAAGGAAACAATCCTAAAGAGTGACATCTAGTGGCCTTTTACCACATTGCTCCATATTATTACTATTGCTTTGGTAGACTGTGAAACAGCTTAGAAGACATTTCCATTATTAACAAGGGGCTACACAAAGAATAAATAAATCTGTTTCTGGCTGAATTACCTTTGTTCTGCTTTTGTCTAAAAGTTAGAATAAATCTTAAAACATAGTTTTGTTTGTTTAGCCGGGAATAAGTGTTCATTCGTAAGGCAAGGCAAGTTTATTTTAATGTTTTTTTTTATCTGATAGGTTTTACTGAGTGGTCAGGATTATTTAACAACTTCATCTCTTGTACCTGTGATGTGATACATGTGATGTACTGAATGTGTGCGGAACAGACTGAAGAGAGAGGCAGGGTCTAGGTGATATGCTCTAGAAACTTCGTTAAAGTTTTTGTAGAAAATATCTCTTACCACCAGGATCCTTCAAAGGTGACTGTGTTGTATTTTTTTAAATTTTATTGCATGGAAAATAATTTTTCAGGAAAAGATGCTTATATATGTTAGTATTGCAAATAATCTATATATGTTTATTGACTGGTGATTTAATAAATGTTCACAAAGGTAGGTGTTTATACAGCAGTAACCAGAGGTACTAGGTTGTAACACTCCTACTGTGAACCTGGCCCTCAAGTTAAAATTTGATTGTACAATCATTTTCAGATTTAGCAATAGCTATGCAGTTCAAGGGTTTACCTGATAACATATAGATTAAATAGATTGTTTAGTTATGCCCTTTCAGTTGCTACTAAACCTAAAGAAATGTACACTAATAATATAACAAGACACTAATGTGAGTGACGAGCCTTAAAATGTAGCACCTTAACCTTACCATATGCTGTCCTTCCTATGGTTAACCAATAAATGACATGAATATATTTAGTAAGCATTAAATTTTTATCAGCTCAGCAAAACTCTGCTAACTTCACCTAGTAAAGAGAATAATTTTTTATGTAATGACTGAAGATGTTTTGAGACTCATGCAAGCTTGGCCAACAAAAGCTAAGCAGCAGTGGTGCTAATTTTATAGTAAAATGGAATACAGATCGCTAACTCAATATCTCTAGGTAAAAGCTATGCGAGGCACATCTCACTGGTATTTTTGAGAAACCATTTTCCTTTATATTCTCAGCCTATTTCACAGAAAATGGATTTCTGGATTGCATGTCCAGTCATGTTATACATTGCTATTTATTTTTATAATACATTGCCTCAGTCTTGCCTATCATTGCAATGTCTGGCATGTCATGATGGCAGTCAACAACTGTATAATATATATATATATATATATTAAATTTGTGAAATAGGTATTCCTTGACGGCGTTCCTTTGCTATTTCATTTATTTTATGATATGCTGGATGTTATTCTATAGAAAGCTCAATAGGGAAATACCAAAAGAGTACATTAGAATTAATTAGGGTTTCAGCACAGACAGTTTAAAATGATAAATGTAAACGGCAGCTTCACTAAGGGTACACATTGAAATCTTAAAACAAAAATTATTATCCAGCTGATGTATTTGGCTTAAACATGCAAGAAAGTATGACAAATGAAATTTATATTTTAACGTTGTCCAGTTTTTTCCTTTACAATATTTTTATCAGAACAAAGAATATATGAAAGTTAGGAATGGTTTCCTTAACAGTGTCTTTAACATTTTATGTCCCTTCAAATATTAACTATTTTAATCACAACAGTGATTTTTGCAATCAATTTTAAGTCATTTTACTATTTTAAACTGCTTGTAAAAACATTCAAACAGGCTTGCTTTTTTGGCTTGGGTTGTAGACTTGAGTTGGACCCACTTGCTTAGCTAGTTTTTTTAGGCATTTGCAAGCAGGTTCAAATTTTAAAAAGAAACACCAATTCGCTAGGCTTTGCAGCCACTCATGAGTGCCTAGCAGTTGCAGTTAGGTGCCTAAGAGTGGTAAATGCCAAAATGTGATAAAGCTAGTCAAAACATATCCTTAAAATATATAACCTGTTTTGTAACCACCTAACCTAAAATTTATATACCCTCCCCTTCCTCAGATTTACACTTACCAGAAGCCACAGTTCTGTCTCTTTGTTTACATCCAATGACTTCTGCACATTTAAGTCACATAGTGTTTTGAAGCAAGTAGATGGAGCAGATAGCCCAAGTAAAACTACATAAAATTCTATTGAGCTTAGATGAAATGTTTTTGTGCTGGAGTCCCCTGTTGCTTATCAGGTCAGATTATCACCAGGTTACTGCAAAATTAGCATGTACCAGCATCCTGCATGCAATGACCTAAAATGAAACCTTAACCTGCAGTTCGCACAAGTACCTAAAACAGCAGTAAATATTGACCTCCAACACATACATTAAACATAAATTATATCTAAACACAATCACTAAAATCCCAAACCTCAACATGTAAATGTAATTTTCAATGTTGATTTCAATTCTAAAAAGCTTTCATTATTAAGAACAACTGATGGTCTTGGTATTAAGGCTCTCGTTATCATATTTCCTTTTAGGACTGTATTTAGGACTGTATTGTCAACTGGACACATGTATCCCTGTAACGACTACATGGTGAAAACAGTATTAAACAGAAAAAAAGCAAGTATTTATGATACATAGGGTCTGATTTATTGAAGATCTGATCTCCAAGGCTAGAGAGGATGCACCTTCATCAGTGAAGCAGGGTGATCCAGCAAACCTGGAATGGATCTGGTTCAGGATTGAAAACATTTTTTAACGAATAGCAAATGACTTTTGGGAAATCCATTCCAGGTTTGCTGGATCAATTAGCTTCACAAAAATCATCAAAAGCTAAACCATAGAAAAAAATGAAGAGAAATTGTTGCTAACAAGCTAAACCCCTACATAAACTCAATCACTAAGCAACTGTGCTACAAATCACTGTAAAATATGTTTCAGATTCCACATAAAATATCTATGATTTCCTAGACAGGATAAAAAAACAGATTGCTGTGAATAATTTCTTTCTGACATAACTATAACTTTTTCCAGTAAACAACCACCTGAGTACATCCTTTCTCAACCTTTTTTATTATGAAGGATACCCTGGAATAACTTACAGGCCTTTATTGAACCCCTTCTGTAATCACTGTGTCCACAGCTCACAGTATATTAATGTGGAGATCAGTGGGAAGAATGTTAACCATACAAATAACCAAAAAGATCATTGGTGTCCCTTAAATTGACCTGAGAGGCACAAATTCCTCATAGATCATGGAACCCCCAGCAACCTTTGGAAGTACCCAAGCTGAGCAACACTGTCTTAGTAGATGTCAAAACTATTAACAATAAATGCTAGCATGTCTGCACCTAGCTCTCAACTAACCAAGACCCCAATGAGGCATCCACTGATCCTTTGTGATACAATAAATACTGGAAGAACAATACTGATCATTTTTTAGAAGACTGAATAAAGAATGTATGTGCATTCCAAAACTCATTCAAATATATGTATATATACCTAATTCTGGTAATGCATTAGAAACATTTACTATGCTTATTTGTCTTAGCTTTCATTGTGGGATATCCAAGTGGAGTCTGTAGAAATATTTACATATGTCTGTTACAGTGACACTTTTATTTAATGGACCTAAAGCTATAGTTTCTTGAATAGTTAATAACATGCTTTTATTATAAAAATTGCCCACATCTTAATAGTACATGTTTCATTTTATCCCATTATTCCCATTTAAGCTATTCTTATTCTTATTCTGCTTTTCACATTTTTCAACACATACTTTAAATATTTCGCTACGAGGTTTGAAGGCTATTGTAATCAAAATGATGCAACATAATGTGTATAGTGTATCAAATTGTATTTTCTATAGCGTTTTCTTTAGTGAAAATAGCCTTATAATTTGCAAATGAAGAAACGAAACAAAAAGCATAGGCTAGAAGACATATATAACAACTGCATATGTCCTTTTTGTCTAACTGCTATCGTATCCTATTTTCTATACAAGCATGTTGTTTTTCAGTATATTGCTACGTGCTTTCTACTTTCCATTAAGTTGACAACCATACGGAGTAGGTACATTTGATTTAAACATATTGTAAGACTATTGCTATCACATTTATCACTTTGTATTTAAAGTAATGGACTTTGTTCCCATAGATGCTCTAAAAAAAGAAGGATAAGCCTTTCAGGGAAGTTTTGCTTGTGGCCATACAAACTCCTGCACGCTAAGCTGAGTGTTGGCAGACAGTTTTTTGGATACGATCTTGTAGTGGGTTTTCCAGCTGGAGAAATGAGGTAGAAGATGCCAATGCATTAGGGTGGCGAGCAGATACTTGGACAACAACACTGGTATTTTGCAGGACGATGCCTAACGGGACTGTAGAGAGGCTTAAATAGACAGATTTGTACATGGCAGCCACAGCTTGCACCAGCAGTTGAAAATATTGCTGCAATCTGTTATGTTACAGAAAGATAAAGCCAAAGGATTTTGTATTCCTTTGTTCAAGACATCTACAGATAACTCTGCTTTTGTTTTTTTACCTTTGCTGCAGTTTATACAGTTTAAAATAAATCTTGTCATAGCATGCATGCTGCTAATGACCAGCTAAACATTTATTTAACATTAATTTCATGAAAAATATGTCAGGCATATCCAAAATTAATGATTATCACAGGACTGAGTGTCCATCACATCTGATTTGATTCAAACAGGACTGTAGCCTTATTGCATGTTGTAATTGGTTCATTATTTCATCTGTACATGTGAAAGAAAGGACTACAGTAAATCAAACATCAGCTTATTAAATGTTCACATGAATTTGAGATAGTCTAAATGATTGTTTTCAATGGATATGTTAATGTTAGTGTTAGCATTTATTTAATTTACTTTAAAAAATGTACTGGGTTTTCTGCTTTCGGTAGCAAACTGGCAAATACCTTCCTTCCCAAGCCACATAACCTTGTGTGTATCAGTAAAAGGCTCATTGATTAAAGCCAAACATTTTGAGTAGTTTTGAAAAGAATAGGTTTGTGATTCAATACCAAAGTGTTGCCTTCTTCTTGAAATGATCAATAAGCAACATTTCCTTGATAAATGAACTAGAAAGTAGAATATACACCAAAAGGCTTTATGTAACCACATCAGTGATATTCAGTCCCAGAAGTGTTCAGCCGGGAAAACTTCAGCCGAGATTTCTTTTTACAAGATCACCATTTGGTGGCATGAGCATCCGGGAGACTTGTAGTGGTTTCAACCCTTCCCCATTTTACTATGACAGAGCACGAATGGAGGAATGATTCACTTTTTTGTTGCAAGCCTAAAAACATTTTCATTGGTAAAGAAAAAGGGTTAGACAAGGGAAAAGGAAACTTCAATTGCAGGGGAACTAATCAATAGCCATGAGCTAATTCCCCATTGTAGGCAATGGAAGGCTATTTTCAGTGGGCAATTTTGTTGTTGCCAAGGTATTGACCATAGCATGGAGAATAAGGCACTGGTGATGAAAAGATTAGTATTACTACTATTGTTATTGTTTTAGTTTAGTAAGGTCCTAGGGAACTGTATGTGTAGATAGTGTTTCTAGTATTATTAGACTATTTTCTACCATGAAAGTAAAATGTTTTATATGAGTTCAAGAGAGCAAAGCAACTCAACCGCATTCCCATATACTGCCCAAGGAAAGAAATACATATAATAGCTTCGGAGATAGTTGCAATATGTCAAAAGATCAGGAGTCCCTGTCAATGACCGATATATATTTTCCATTTACTTGTCTCTTTGACAGCTCTTTTCTTATCCTTCCAATTTACCACAGCTTAGTCTAGGGCCACAAGAATCCATTCCTTTAAAACAAACAGGTACGCCAATTGGAAAAATAGCTAAAATGTAATTTTTTATTTCTGCTTAGTAACTATGTAACTTGTTATCTAGTAACTATTTGCTAGAATGCATTTAGGGGCAATTCCCTCAATCATTCCATGGTGGGAATCAATTACTAACATTGAAACACATTGACCTGCAAGATTTTCCAGGAAGAGGGAATGTTTGAGGGAAGGTCTAATTCCTTGTTTTATAAACAGAGCCTAAATGGTATTGTTGTTTTAGTTTTTAGGCTTTACTCCTTTTGCAGACATCTTTTGAGAATTTTAACAAGTCTATGGCTTGTACATTATTACTTAAAGTTAAACTAAATTGTATCCCAAAAATTACAATATCTACCATATTAGAGCTCCCTGATCTGACACCTTAGGAGCAAATGGTGTTAATTGTAAAATGCTTCTGCTATGTAAGTAGCCTCAGTGTCCCCAATTTGTATTTCAGGCTCCTAGGATTATGAAAAACAGCAACCCTGATGTTTATTTTCTCAAGTTTTTAAACTTGTGACCCTATATGTATTAATATATACCCTGTGTACCCTGAAAATTTCAAGTTGTTACAACCAATGGTTTAGGAGATCTGAAGGTTTGTACACAGTGAGTTGTTAGGCTGCAGAATATACAAGCAGCTTTTACACTCACATACAGCTATCGCACTACTGCTGATGATGTTGTTGCAGACACCCACATGTTCACGCCCCTCGAGATTACCCATGCCCCTCGGGATTACATGTTTTATTTGATATTCAACAAAGGAGCTGCTCTTGCCCAGCTGTCATCTGTTCAGATGACAAACTACCGCTGATGAGGCACATGCTGTAGGTGGATCGCCCGGAAGAAAGCCTCTGAGGAGAACTATGGACGGGTTCAAAGTTGTAAATTATTATTAGAACCTATTGAAAATTACCAATTCTGCCCTATAACTGGACAGTGTATGGGTAATTTATATGTTCACTAGCTGCATTGTGATTTCATGGTCCACTAAGCTAATCATGCTGAATCATATTCACACAGATGTAAGTATGGGACTGGGGAAGTAAAAGCAATAAGAAAATATCTAGCTACAGTTAAGAAAAATGCAACTGCTGTTACAACAAAATCCATAAATTCTAAAAGCTCTGGTTCTGTTACTGTCATCCTAACCATTAACAAAACATATATTTTATCACATTAGCCTGAGGGCCTCGTTAATTCTCCAAAAACATGAAGGATTTATAAACAGAATGGTTTTGAGAAAAAAATATGCCGCAGTGTACTTATTAAGATAGATCATTATTATAAATTCAGAACAGTCTAATTAAATTGTCAAGGGCCACTCACCAGCCAAAATTTCCGTCTTTTTTAATTACTATCCAATTAACCAATTAGCTTAGCTGCATATACAAGGTCTTTTGATTCTGTATGTATACTGTAGCTGGGTACCCCCCTAATCTACAACTGAAGTGTTGATATATAGATTGCATAGCTTCGTATTCCAGCTCACATATATAGCATATTGTTGAAGGTGTGTGTCTTTTCTGAGACACATGCGAGCATGGTTGAGGGTTAGTCTCTTCTGAACTAATGTGCTTAAGTCTGAAAGTTTGATTTTTGTTTAATGATGTACAGTGAGAGAGGCAGAAGGTTGTTTCAATGAGTTTGGATTCACGTATAAGCTAATATGAATTCAACTCCAGACATAATAAATAAACTTATCATCTAAAGGGAAACACAAGAGGTGTGCATAGGTGGGAGTTGGCACAAGCTAGGAGTATATCATTTCCTTTCTTAAAACATCTACTTTCTTAACCCCCCCCAATTATGCAGGCTATCTCCTACATCCTGCAATGCAGCTGTTATTCACCTTGACTAGGGCAGCTCCCGCAGTACTTCTGGGCCACTTAGATTTAGGTGTTTAAGATCTCATATACCTCTGTTCTGCAGTTGTGTCTCTGTCTCCCACTTCTCTGAGCCATTCCCAAAACTTACAGCCCCATAACTTTTTTTTGTGAAAGGCACAAATAAAACTTAAGAAAATATTTTTGACTTTAAAATTACATTAGGTAGTATGACTGGAGTTTATTAAATATGGTTGGTATGGTATGAACATTAATGACAGACAAAGCAGGTATAATGTGCACTTTTGTGAGCGGCTATATACTGGCCTTTGTGTAAATACCTGTATATTTGCATGGCCTTCTGTAAGAGTCAAAATGTGGGTACAGATTACAATGGCGCAACAAATAACTTTATCGCTTTCGTCTTTACTTCCTAACAAATGATTTGTCTATTCCTATTTCTAGGGTTTGGACTAAAACAATTAAAAATATAAATATGAAAAAATCAAAAAGTTTTACTCACACGTTGCAATTCTCTGTATTTTGGATAAGGAAAAAGTTATTTTTTTAACCAATTGTCAGTCTCTTTTTACCAATCAGTATAAATACATGCACTGCTCTAGTTTCGTAATAAGCAAAGATGTGTGTTGCATAAACATTGTTACCTGCTTTCTGTCTCTTATGTAAATTTCCAATCTGGCCTCCTCATTTATGCTTTCAGTACAGTGCAGCATGCCACCAAGCCAACAACGTAGGCGTATGAATTCCAAATGTGCTTAGCAGTTTGGACCAAGAAACTATCTTTTCCACAATGTTTTTTTATGTTTTATGTGTTCTAATTATACTCTGTCTATGGTGAGGTTCTTTTTATTGCACCCCAGTGTCATATTAAATAATATACTCACCAATCTTCCCATCGTGATGCAGAATGATTTCTGGCACACCACCAGTTAAAGCATAGACTGTATATACGAAGGTCGGCACAGTGGAAATTCACAATTGCCAAACATACGCTCAGTCATCCCAGGAGATTCATGTTAACCACAGAGAAGTTCTGAAGTTAACAAGAAGCCAAACAGTCCTTTTCTAAGTGCTAAATTTGTCCAGCATAAATTTAGTGGAAAAACTGCAGCAACTGCCTGCAATGCGAACATTTTGTTCTTGCTAATTACATGCTTCCTTGTATCCCACCTACCCACATATATATATCTCTATTATCCTCTATTTTACTGTCAGCCTGTAAATAACCACTCTGACACCAGGCACGGGCCTTTGCTCTTTAAAACACAAAGAGCAGAACTCTCAGATCACACTTGTTATCATGTGTAACAGCTACCGAGAGGTTTTAATGATAACCACAGATAATGTTTTTCACATTACAGAGGTAGGTATAAGCTTATTTTTACTGGCAACTATTTTGCATTTACTTATTCGTCTTTACTGTACTTAAATACCTGTGATTATATAGCAACAATGCCTTCTGATATAGAACAATATAACCATATATTCAGATATATACCCATTGACTTCAGATTCAGAGCTTAAAGGGGATATAACATGTTTTTCATTTATTTAAAAGAACACCTAAAAGAGATCAGTATGATGTTAAGACTAAATGATGATATATTCAAAGTAAATTGTGTAATAAATATGTGCATGAAGGCAACAGTATTTGATTATTAATATTAATAATATTATTACCTTGTATATATAGCGCCGACATAATACGCAGCCCCTTACATAGTCCACAGTCATGTCACTAACTGTCCCTCAATTTAATGTCCTTACTTTATTCATATGTCATGAACATGTTGTCTAAGGCCAATTAGGAGGAAAGCCAATTAACCTAACTACATGTTTTTGGGATGTGGGAGGAGACTGGAGTACACGGAGGAAACCCACACAAACCCGGGGAGAACCTGCAAACTCCATGCAGATAGTGTTCTGGCCGAGTGTCGATCCTGAGACCTAGCGCTACAAAGGCATGGCATAAGTAGCCTTCCAATTTATAGCTCAGCTAAACCCAACAACAAACAATACAAATTCTTAACGCAGGTATGTTGATTTAAGTAAATTATAAGTATTACCTTTAGAGTTGAACTTTACAAATTCAAAAACCCATTGTGTAGCTGTGTTTGGCTATAAATGTGCACTTATTCACACAGCCAGGAGTCAGCCTTCTCCTTCACATGTAGACACATGGTTTCCATGACTGTAATGTAGGGATGCTGAGAAATGAAGTCTGGCAATTGTTATAATTGCTATTAGAATTTGCCTTGTTTAATATTGGGTTTAGTTGGGCTTTAAGACTGCATGCAAGCTAGTATGGGGAACCTTGCAAATATCATCTGGAAGTAAAGATGATATGAACTTTTATGTGCTTATGTTTGCAAACAACCACATCAAACAAATTAGTGCTATCCTAAAGGAATCTTTACTCAGAGGAATAGGTTCACTGATTTTTGCAATTAACTTTACAGTACATAAGTAAAGGCAATAATCAGAAGAAACAAATGCAGACAGCAGGTGGACATACAAAATCAATAGGGGGATCAGTGGGATTCTTCATGCTAACTACAATACCAATACTTCCAGCTAAAAGTAGATCACATATTAGAATTTACTCTGCCAGATCAGGAAGACTTTAATTAAACTGGTTGCTTTGAACTTTACACAACAGAAAACAGTGGGAATTATTTTGAAAATTAAAAATTACAATTTGCACCCAATGACAAAATAATTTTTTTGTTTTGTTCATCTACTTCTAGATGGACACTTGCCTGTACTAATTCAAAAAAATGGTAATTATTTGTAAATTTAAAAAATGCAAATGGCACACAATGACAACGTTACATATTTAGTTAGGTTGAAAAAAGACATACGTTCATCAAGTCCAGTCACTAGGGAACCATTATTTTTATGTTTAGTCCACCTGACTCTAGATAGACACTTGCTTGTAATAACTCATCTAAGTACAAATATTTATTTGAATTACTACCAGTGGTGTGTGCCACCTAGGTGCATTTTCGTTGGATTCTTTGCTGTGGGGTCATTAGAAATGTTTCATGCAAACATTTCTTATAAATGTATAACATGGTCTTAAGTAAAACTTTACTAAAGCCACTATACAAAGCTAACAATAAATATTTTGTAAGGGAAATAGTAACATGCACAGTACACCATTTTAGAAGTTTATATTTAGCAATTACAGTACATTTCATTGTACTTCCTAATCTATATTGATAAAATACCAAATCTAATTAGTTGCTAACAGTTAGTGCATTTTACAAGGTATCAATAAAAACCTTCATGTATATGGTATATTATGGTACAACAGGTTAAAAGTGGAAAAGGATACATTCAGAAAATAAATGTCATGCAGTTCCATTAGCCCTAGAGTCCAAAAAACCTTTACTGTGTTCCTGACACTTATGAGGTGAAACATTTACACAAGATCTTCTTTTCAAAAGTTTGGCAAAAATTAATTGGACTTGAAAAGTCTAGGACAACATAGAGAACAAATCAAAAAAGGACATCACAACATCACTGAGCTACAAAAGAACACAGAAAAAGAAATGCTGTAATTACACATAAAGGGAAAGGATGGGAACTTTTCTCAGTGGTAATCATTCTTGACATACCATGGTATCCAACATTTCTATATATATATAGAAACACACTTTCATCGGTGAAACTGGATGATCCAGCAAACCTGGAATGGATCTGGTTCAGGATTAAAAACAAATAGCAAATGACTTTTAGGAAATCCATTCCAGAATTGCTGGATCATCCAGCTGCACTGATGAAAGTGCATCCTCTCCAGCCTTAGAGAGCTTTATTAACCTCCCTGGTGGTATTCACGAGTGTGGCTCGGGGTGGATTTCCCATACCAAAAGTGGTAACCCCGAGCCACACCTGTGGTGAAAGTTTCCGAACAGGGTCCTACTGATTGCTGTAAATGCTATATTCATTCACTAGGCAAAAGCGTATAATGTTGTGATATTAGTGTGTGTTCCACATATGTTTATTAGGTGTCTGTACTTGCAGCATGCAACATTTAAATGTGTCAACTGTTTAACCTAAGGACAAATTAATTGATTAGCTCCAACCACATTTTATTCAGAATAATAGTATTGAAGTTGTATGTGGAAATCAGGCTCAGGATTTCTACTTTTTGCCGGTTAAAAATATAAAACATACCTCGAGATTGTAGTATATACACAACAGATTTGTTTTTAACTTGTGTTAAGAGGTTTATCTAAATTGAAAAAAAAACATCTTAACCAGAAAAAAATCATATTTCATGTCAAACCATCTATCACACATTCTTGGTATGAAAATTTTTGTGATTCACACTGCAAGCAACTCAGTATTCTTTAATGAATGCCAAAGGTTGATAGTCTTTCTTCAGATGAGAGATTCTGCTAAGATTCACACTGAGAACTGTTCCTCTACATTACCCCAATTGTTCTGTTTTTCTGCAAAACAATGAAGCCTGTAACCTTTGCACACCACATAAGCTGTGCTATTTAGTGCTTAACGTCCTAATCAGCTTTTTATTTCTCTGCATATTATTTCTCTTTTCTTCCTATCATTTCCTGCAAAACATTAAAGGAGCAATATGATTTCTCAATTTGTTTAAGGGTTAATGCCCACAGAAGTTGCATCAAACCTTGTTATGCATAATGACTCTGCAACATCCTTTACTTATGTTTATGTGTCATTATGCCTTTGTCTTGTGATTGGAACTTTTTTTTATTAAAAATATATAAGGCTTACTCATAACCCAAATAATATGTCTATGGATATATGACTATTAACCAATTAGGATTCAAACATATTTGCTATTACTGTTTAAGGAAAAAGACGAAGGGACTGCCACTGCTTCTGCTAGACAACTAAGCATCAAGAATAATCTTCTTTTTTTATAGTGGTATTAGCTGTCAGATGAACTAGTAAAGGTATTGCACATGTAGACAAAGGTGTACCACAAATTCTTTATAACACCCACATTTGTAACTGTATGTCACTTTTACAAATATTACAAAACAAAAAAAAACAATATTGTTGTAATTAGGCCCATATTTGTATAATTGTATTAATGTTATAATTGTTTTAAAATAACCTAATTTCACTCCTAAATGATACCAACTACCCATACATTTTTATTCCTGCTATTCCTATGCACCTGCTATATTGAAACTAGCTTGGTATGGGTTTTAAATTAGGTTCCTTGATATGATTTCTGTTTAACCTAAAGAGGACACAGTCCAAATATAGAAAGCTTATGTGTAATTTATTTGAAGGAACATATATGATACTATCTCTGTAATGAACTGTTAAGGATTTGCACAGATCATATACTAGCTTATTACACAAAATAAAAGATGACATAAACAAAAATAGGCAATCCCTCATTTAGCACTATAGCAGCATAATGCAAAAGTTTAGTATCCCAAGACTTTTCTACTTACTACTTTCTCCTTTTTCCATTGTCTTTCTTTTTCTTCAAACAGCCTCTCACAGCCTTAAAAATCTCTCTTTTCTCTACGCTCTCTCTGAGCAGCTGCTAAGCTACTACTGACTGGTCCCCTAGAAATGATTTATCAAATTTTTAATACCAATAGATCCACAAGGAAAGTAGTAACAACACAAACCTTTAAAGAGAGATAAGTTGTACTTTATACCATCTCCCAGGGCATCAGTAATGTAGGAAACACTGTACCCACTAGCCCTGTGAGTGAATCTTATTTTTATGGCATCTTCCTAATGAAGTCATCTCATTCTTAAAGAGCAACTCTAACTTCATGGAGCCAGGAAGAGGACCAGTGCTGGGTTGCAGAGAGGTAAGTCTCCAAGAGTGCTTTGGCTAGGGTGAGTATTGCAATTAAAAATGCTCCTTTATTTAAATCCCAAGTACGGGATGTAAACCCCCAGCAAACCAGGAATGGATCTGATCCAGGATTTAAAACATTTGATAGCAAATAGCAAATTACTTTGAAGAAATCCATTCCAGGTTTGCTGAATCACCCAGCTTCACTGATGAAAGTGTATCCTCTCCAGCTTTGGGGATCTTTAACAAATCAAGGCCGGAGTACCTGATTGCTAGGAAGCAGACTTTAGGTTAATTAAATTGAAAAGCTGAATTTTAATGTGTAGCAATTGCAGTTATTCACTGAACTCTAGTAACAATAATGTCACGCAATATTTAGAATTTTGTGCAACTAAATACACAGTTAAAAAGTTAGCAAAATAAAATAGACTTTTTTGGACTGGAAGTTGCTTTTATGATTTCTGATTTCTCTTTGTCATGATTGAAGACATAATATGTCGCTTTGATTTGCTATATAGATTGGGTCAGGCAAACACTGAATATGGTGTATGTGTAGAGTAGCTTAAAAATAACACAATCCTGCATGTTTGTTTTCAGATAGCAATAAGTACCGTTTTTTTCGGACCATAAGACGCTCCGGACTATAAGACGCACCAGGTTTTCCGCACAAGGGAAAACAAGAAAAAAAAAAATTGATTTGATTTCCCCTGAGATCCAGCGTGCGGCACTTGTGCCCGCCCACCAAGGCGGCGCCAATCGGCATTCATCAAATCAATCGGCGCCGCCTTCGTGGGCGGGCACAAGTGCCGCACGCTTGAACACAGGGGAACACAGAGGAGGAACACAGACACTGGCTGCTGTCAGCCTCTGTCTGTTTTCCTCCTGTGTTCCCCTGAGATCCAGCGTGCGGCACTTGTGCCCGCCCACCAAGGCGGCGCCAATCGGCATTCATCAAATCAATCGGCGCCGCCTTCGTGGGCGGGCACAAGTTCACAGAACAGGCAGAGATCGGCGCAGCCGGGGACCGGCGGGGACACAGGTAAGTAAAAAAATATGCCCCTGTACCTCTGCATTCGGACCATAAGACGCACCCTGATTTTCCCCCCACTTTAGGAGGAAAAAAAGTGCGTCTTATGGTCCGAAAAATACGGTAATGCTTGTGAATTGATAACTTTTATAATTTTGATTTAAGCATGTTGGGCCCAAATTTTCAATACACATTGTGAAAAAATAACGTATTTACACAGTACATGTCTGGCACATGCTCGTTACATCTGCCAACACACACGCCAAAACCTTAATTTTCCTTTTTAATGTAAAAAGGGCTACAAAAGCAATTCAAGCCCTACATTCTGGGGCACTGGGATTGCAGCATAGGGTCATTACGAGTGCAGCATGTTCCTTTCTTTTTTGATATAAAGATATATCTATATATATATATATATATATATATATATATATATAAAGATATATATAGAGATAAAGACTGGCTGCAAGTCATTACAGAATAATATAAACATTAAGTTTTAATATTTAATTCACATAAAAAGCTTTAAATCTAATACTCTACTAAAGAAATATCCCAGCACCATATAATTTATCACATTAAGAAGCAAAAGTCAAAACACAGAAAGTTGGTCAGTGAATTACATTCTAAGATACCCAAAGGGATGCAATGAATTAGAGAGTTAATAAAATATAATTTTTTTCTGGATAAAGTCTTCATTTTTATTGTTTAAATGTAATTGGGGTCAGTCATGCAGAAATTGGTTTAGGTGGAAACATTTTTATTAAGTTTAATTGATTATGTGGAAATAGATTGAACAGATTTAGTGCCTCGGCATTGCTGTGAGATGATATTAACACAAAAACTAAGTGTCTCCTGTTCTTTAAATGACACTAAAAAATTGCAGCAAGTTCACAACTCAAAGGGTTCTTTACAAACATTTAAATGGGCAAAAAATCTATGAATCTGGCTTTGATTCATTTGCAATATTTAGCATACCCAGATGGTTGGTTAACGTGTGGTTTCTTGTAAAGGTTAGACCCTAAATCTAGTTGAACTTACATGCATAAGTAATTTACATGCAGCTATTGAATGCACAAAATCATCTGATGCCTATGCAGTAACAGGTTTGTCCAGCATTTCCCAGAAGGTGCATTGATAATAATTGGAGTGAGTGTCAGGCATGACCAGATAATAAAAGAAAATGAGGAATGCAGCAGAGCATAATGATTTACTATGGGCTCATATTTATATCTCGACTCTATCTCAACTATATAAACTCACTTTGCGGTCAGATGGGTTTTGGGCAGGGGGTTACATGCTGCTATTCCGCCCAAGCCTACTCTGCCCTCCTAACTTCCCTTCTGTATTTAAAACAGCACCCACCTGGTGTACAGTAAGTGTGCAGCACTAAGTTCAAAACACCTTATCAACCATTTAGTCACATTCACTGCCTACTTAACCAAGAAATAAAAGTAAAAGTAGAGCACTTTCCACTTCCTCATTTCCACAAAAAATGTTTTATTGTTAACACCACATAGGACAAAAGAACAGCACAAGATTTCAGGCAGAATCAACTGGTATTTTCTTTTAATTAGACATAACAAAACAAGTTTAATTATAAATTTTACAAATAGACCAAAAAAGGGAGCAAATACCAGTGATTAAATATACTTTTTTGAAAGATGATTTTTATATAAGAGTTTTTAGAAAGAGAACACATATCCATAAATAACAGACAGATAAAGCACAAAGACAAATTATAATGTAAACATAAGTATATGTAAGTATAATGTAATGTAAACATAAACAATAAATCCAGAAGAGAAAAAAAGGTAAGGAAACCAGCCAACAACATTAGCATAATAATAGGGTATAATAAAACTCCTACATTTTAAACATGCATCTAGGTTGGGCTAACGAAGAAGACCATGAAGAAATATGCTTTAAAATGTATAAAGCTGTGTTTTAAAAATAATAGTTTACAGACATTCAATTAAAGAATGGCAATTGGCTAGAAACATAGTTTGTAATGAATATGGGTTCAGCCAAGCCTTGAAATGCTGCAAGGTAATACTCGAGGGCAATTTTGTCAGAAATACCGAAATAGCATTTTCACTGTAAAATAAAGTGCAGCAAAATTTAGCAATCATTCGTATCCTTGAGTATATCATTGGTGCTTTTCACCATTCTTACTTTAGGCAAACAAAACAGGTGATATGTGTCTAGTCAATAAAAATCATGAGTCCCACACATAAGAAGAGAAAGCCTTTGGTCATATATAATGCTATTTACATGTAAAAATGGTCTCTTCACCATGCTTATTTGACGAAAATCAAAGAAAACAGGTTATATGTTATGTGTCTAGTCTATAAAAATTATAAATTACACACATGAGGGCAGCAGAAGCCGTTTGGCCATGTGTTTTACGTGTATATATGGTCTTTCTAGCTGAACCATCACATAATGAAATTACAGTTGTACAGAAAACGCCATGGGATGCGTTCAATATTGTTTATTGTTGCCTTGTATAGCTTGCGATAGAGATCATGCACAGAATGGTTGGAACTTACTGTATTTAATTTATTGTGTATGAAAGTTTTCGTCCTTATCTGTATAAAGATAGCCATACGTTACATTTTTGTAAGTGTTTGAAGTGATCCAAGTAAATATCCCAGTGTTCATAACGTAAATAAAAGGTTGGTCAAATGGAAAAAATAGTAGTGCATTTCCTGGCATGTGCCCAAACACCCCCTGTAAATCACAGGCATTGCTGCTTCTGATTGCTAGTGATGTCATTACTGCACTGTTCACTCTTCTTCTTGCCGTATTCTCTACATTCTCTTATAAACAAGGCATATTGTCAGTGATATAGAAAATATAAGCTGTAAGGAGACTACAGGTAATGCTGGGGACTAGCTCTTCCCTCTTTTGGGCACAGCTGTCCACAGACATAGGATGTGTAGACGCAAAAGATCTTTACTAAAACATCTATGCTAAGGTTAGGCAACAGGTTAGGAAGTACCAGTGGAATTGCTTGCAACTTAACTGTTACCAAAGAGAGCTAAAAAGATGATCTCACATTTGTAGGTAAGTTGAAGGGGCTATAGAAAGGCAAATGACAGAGAACATTGGACAGTGAGAAAATTACTGGACTTGAAAAAGAGCTACCCATGCCTTGCCAGAGCAAACAGAAGAATTGGCCCAAATATTTTAATGGCACATTAGTCATGAAAGCTTTGTTCCATTTTTATTATGTTATCATGAAGATTAATTTTTACATGTTGGACAATCTTTTTGCAGAACAACTACATTTTACATCAAAATGTGTTTTTTCACCTCTACAAGGCTGGACTACTACAAGTGATTTTCCTTATTCTGCACATTACGTTTATTGACTTTTGCATGGTCACTTTTGTAGCTCTTAGGGATACAGTTCATGTTTGCTTTTATCATAGGTTCATTGTAAATTCTGTAGCCAGAAATACCCAACAAGCTTCCCACATCCTTTAATTGCCTATGGTTTCATGCTTTTTCTTTATTAGTAGATTGCTTATAATCCCTACAAAGGGCCAGGATTGACAACAAGATTTGCATCCTATAGGCTTCACATGCGTATGACTTAGAATTTAAAAATGTTGAGCAAGATTAACGGAACCATTTGTGAGCTGAACCCAGGCAGGTTCGCTTGTGCCCAGCTCTAATTATAATCCATTAAAACTTACCTAAATACACTGGAATTTTAAGCTTTTAATTTGCATCTTAATATGATATGATACTTATATGTGACAAATATTTTATGAAGAATCATTTTATGCTCTAGACTTGACATTCTGATCCTATAGAGAAGCCTGTAGGAAGCATCTGTAACAATCCATTGTCTGGAAGGCTGTATATTTGTTTGCATTAGCGATGGAGATTGATATGCACAACAATTCATTTATCATAATTACTGCTAATCAATACTGATCATCAGGATATCTTAAACAGACTACACCAGATGTGATTAGCTGTCAGCTCCTATTGAGTAAAGACACATTGAAGAGATTCTACAGTAAGCTAAAGCTACTCGTGTAATGCCTACAGATGTTTTCTAGCCCTTTGTCATTCAGCACTTGGAATTTATAATGAGCTAACATGCTGCTATGTTATTAAGTTTAATTCTATTTAAATCTATTTCACTCAGAATGAAATACAATGCTGAAAAGATTATCTCACTTTCAAGTGAGCCCTGGTTCATAAAATTAAAGGTACATTTGCACATCAAACAAATACATTTGAACTGAACCTATTTTACCACCAAAGTTTTTCTTTATAAAGGGTCACTCAAAACACTTTAAAAGTGTTCATTACATATATTGTACAAAGGTCCTTTAGTACTTGGTAAACATATGGCACAGAATAAATTGCCAGTGTACTTATGGCTTTAGGTTCATATGTTAACTTGGCAAGCATTGACCACTAATATATATATGTCCTTGTAAAGTGAATCTGTTATTTTGTATTCTACATTTTTGATGCTCTTGCTATCAATTTCCAGTAATTAATATCACAATTATCACAAATAATAGGAGGTGCACAAATGCATGAGAATTGAAGGGTTGAAAGCACACCCCAGGATGAAGGAGTGTTGTTTTGTATATTATGTAGTGCTAAAGCTGTCACTGTACTGCCATTGATCTGCAGGTCTATGGGCTTGCAGTGCTAATTTCTAACCATTGAGGACAAGCTTGTTTGCATCAGGGACAAACCTTTACATGAGTAGCACATTTACATGTGCGTTCTCCCCTTACTATTAATCTCTTTCTTTGGGGCCCTATGAGCCCTACCATATGAGGCCTACCTTAACATCTGACTCCCCTTACAATTAGTATCTGCCTCTTCAAGTCTGGACTACATTTTCAGATTAGAGTCCCCCACTTCACATCAGTGTCACCAACTTTAAATCAGAGACCCCTTTCTCATAAGAGGCCTTCTTTCGTGACAGTTCTCCCCTTCACACCCTTACTGGCCAAGCACTGTTGTAAATGGAACCATCAAAGGAGAATTTCTACTACTTTTGCCATACTCTGACAGATAACATCATCTAATGCAGAGCCAGGAAGAAAAAGCCAAAGGTGGAAGATCTCGATGTACAACAGTGAGGGGCCATACAGTCATTAGGACCCCTGCAGGCTTAATGAGTAGGGGGCCCAGGCTTGATTGAAACCTCTTCAACCCCTCTTCCTACACTACTGTCAGGAATGTAGCATGGAGCTGATCCGCAACTAGTTCAATGCTTTATGAGGTTACTTTCATCTGTAAAATATTCAGCTTTGAATTGGTAATTGTTCAGTGTATTTAAAAGAAGAAAAATAAAATCAGGTTATCTGAATTCCAGAGCTCTTCAATCCTTTTAATGACTAAAAGCTTTCCTTATTAGATGTGTTTTTTACTAATAGGATGTTTTTTTTTTACAGGTCGTTGAAACAAACTTGGTTGCCTTTGATTGTCACTGGATCATAATAAATGAGGTAAATACCATACTCGTCTTACTGTGAAGTGCTGATCTATTTGCATAAAGATAGACCATTCTACATGATGTGAGCGTAACCTGTGGTATTATAACAATATGACTTTGATAGTTTTTTAGAGTTTTTTTGGGTGCTAGTGACTAGGTACATATATAAACTTTCTATATCTCCTAGAAATTTAACTTCTTTATGGTAGTGGTAAGGCTACAGAGAAGTTGTAGCCATTCTTAGTTGCACAAGTGCAGCCTCTATGACCCTAATATATGGTGCACTTGTGTGTGTTTGCTGTGCAATTTGGGTTTTCAAAAACTATAAAAAATATTTTACTTTTATAATTAAATTTCTATCCAAAGATAGATTTGAGACCTTTAATAAAATAACAGTAAGCAGCAATGATATTGTGCTGCTCCTTTGATGAATTAACCATCGCCCTGTGCATCACAAAGAATGAAAACAAAATAATTTATTTATGTTCTCTAAGTTTTCTCAAAATATGTTTTTTTTTATTTATTTTACAAATTCTGATGAAATTGTGGTTTCTGTGGAAGGACAAAGCAGCAAAATGCTGCAGGTGGATCAGAGCCAAATATTCAGGTAGGCAAATAGCCGGCAGAGTACATTTTGTGCAGCCAAAATAGAAGAAAGCATTATATTGGAGTGGATTTACTAAAGAAATGCCGTTCACTTAACAATGTGAACTATCCATTGCTTAAACTTGATTGGATGAATTTTCCCCTGCAAGGAATAATTTATTATACTGTAAATAAGATATATAGTATATATTGTATTTAATAGTATATAAGTAAACAGACTAAATTTCATTTTAGTAAATTAACACACTTGTGTGTCCTATAGAAAACATTCAATTTTGATTCCATTAAAAATACAACCTATTACCACTTGATCAATAAATACCACTGTAGGCTGGCTGTGACTAAGTAGTCAGAACAATACATTGAATGCAACCAAGTTGGGTATAATGCATTTCCTGGCCTGCACATTGTACCCAACAATATGAAAGCATTAGCAAAGTTAAGCTATTTGTTTCAGATGTCACATGTTGGATTATATTTTTGCTGTGGTCAGGAAACCAGTCCACATACAAACATTTCTGGCAACAATCTCTCTTCTTCATGGTATATCTCTTATGGTCTGTAGAGTATCTTTCAACATAGGACACCTTCATCTACAACATTCTAAAAAATAATCATTTACAGTGTTCTTCCCAGCTACTTTTTGCCCGGCGCACCACCTGGAACTTTAGTAACCACCTGGCTCTTTGTGGGTGGTTACTGAAGAGTTGGGGGACAATACAGGGGCTGCCACCCACCTACAAATCTTTTCCCACCCAACTTAAAAAATGCATGGGTTTAACACTGATTTACCACTTGTGTTACTATTAATGCCAACAAAACAATCATGGAAAACACCCAACTTTAAAAACAGAATCGTGGACATGATGAGCAAACAGAAGCCTAATGCTATGTTACTAAGAAAAATATGTGGTTTTCTTTGGTGAAATACATTTAGGAAATACATATTTAAAAATATTGACATTTTTTCTATTTACCATAGCTTGCCCTTGTTCTATTTTTTTTGTGTTTACCTTTTCTCTTTTCTCCTCTTTTTGCTGCTCTTGTGTCACTTTTGCATCCATTCTCCATTCTCCATACATTCCATGGTACTTCTACTTTTACAGCCTCTGATCTGGGTAGCTATACTTTCTATACCCTATATAACGATTTAATTACTAAGCTTACCTTAAAATAATGATTGTAGTGTAGTTATCTTATACCTTTGCAAATTAAATTTTTTTATATAGATATTCCTTATTCAATAGTTCAATCAAATATTATCCAAAATTCACTTTTTTACACTGATCTCAATAAGAAAGCTTTCTTTAAAATTCAGCATGTTTAATTCCCCAAACCAATAAGGAGAACAACTAGTCAGTGATAAACCACTTTACCTGATTTTAGGTAGTTTATGCTGATGTAGCACTCATAGGAGCAGGAAGGTCATATAGTACAGCACAGAGAGAATTTATCAATACAAACATGCAGAATATTCTACTCAAGTTAAGTTTCAAGAAGAGACATAGTCACCTTCACTGTCACTTAAATAGTGTCATCTAGGCAGCATTTGGCTCTTTCACATAATCAACCTAGATTATGCTATATCCAATTTAATCAAATGAGCTCAAGCCAGGATTGAAACCTTGTATTTCAACCAGGTGTTTTAAAGGAACCATGAGGGTATTGTAGTATTGTTGAGTTTAGAATATAGTTATTTGAACATACTGACACTTTATTAATAGGGGAAGTTTTATTCCTAAAAGCAGAGAATTTAAACAGGTATAACTTTGCAATCTGAATTAGATCCGACCTCATTAAAAATGTTTGTTTCTCTCTCTATTTAGTTCAGTTTGTGTTGTCCTTAGAAATGGGATTTAGGACTGTAAATTTGCCCCTACCTTTCTTTCTAAAGATATTTTTGTACCAAATGTAAAATTACATTTTTTATTAGGCTGGTGTACAGATATGTATGACCTTGCTGATTTACAGTTTACCTGACACACTTAGCTTAGTGGCCTGTCTAGAATCAACCAACTTTTTGGCTGCTTTGAAACCGCAAGATGCTTTCCAATGCTTAGAAAAAACACCTATCATAACGATGACTGACACTTTTCTTTCATAGCTGACACATACCGCTAATTATCACTCAACCTAAGATGAATCATGTTTACATCTGTATTTATAATTGTGATTTATCTGCTAAAAATGACATTGTACACTGCAATGATAATAGAAAAAAGACTACCAGCTCAGGGCCTAAGTTTTATTATTCAAAAACTTTTGTAGGATACCAGACTACCCCCAACATTTAAAAGATAAAAAAGTAGAAAACTTACTTTGCAAAAAGAAATATACATACACACCCACTGAAGTCCCTGGGTGTCACTTCTATAGAGAGAGGCTGATGTATCATACTAACAAATTTACCATGCTTCGATTTATACTTGGTCATATTTAAACCTGCCCAACAAGTAGGAGTCTGATTGCTTGATAGATTGATTCATCAACAGAGAGATAGGTAATTACACAGTTCAGGCTGAGTAACTGTTCGATGTGGTTCCAGTGAATTAGGTACAGTAGAATGCAGAGTTAAGTAATTTGGCTCGAATTTTCAGCAATTGCTTGACAGTAATGATGGGTGACCTCCAAAGTTCAAAGCCAATTTAAGTTAAACATGAACAGATTTTTACCTTGCCAGCTGTTCTTCCTCTGACAACCACCATTTAAATACTGTCTGCTGTTGAATTTTGGAATAAGTTTGCAGAAATGGTAAGTGGTGAAATGATGAAGTATTAAACAAATTTATGGTGGGTTTAAATGTAAACTTCATCCCTATTAGACAAAAATGGTTTTGCCTAAATTGTCCCTTAACTGCTTGTTTTCTGATGCAATGGACACTTCCAGAAAAAAAGACGTTTTCATGACAAAACCTGTCACAGAATATATATTATATTTACATATAATTATATATATATATATATATATATATATATATATATATATATATATGTGTGTGTGTGTCAGTGAGCACTGCAGCCCTCATTCAGTAATTTTTCCTGGCTAATCACAGAGTGTTTTATATTCTGTGAATGTCGATTGACTGGCTAACAAGAGATGGGGAGTACAAATAATAGAGGGGTGTCACTGAATGAAAGCCTCGGCTCAAAGTCAAAGCAGAGCTGTAGTTTGCATCAGCATTAAGCTGGGGATGTTTCTACTTATCCACACGGATGGGGACAGTGAGGGACTGGGGCACTAAAAGATGTAATTTTTTATGGTTAAACTATTTTCATTTTAATAATTTCTTTTTAAAAGCTGGACTTTACTTTAAGGTAAACGTAGCTTGTTATACATTTAGTTGGCAGGTGTCTTCATACACTTGTCTCTGTGATTGTCATTTTTTCATTGTGGCCATTCTGATTCTGATCATTCAGTAACCAAATTTTGGTGGGGTTTGTCTTTTCTTAATAGGCACATTTGCTCCTAACAATATTAGTAACCGGGAGTGCAAGATTATTACTATTTATCTTTGTTTTGTCAACAGAAATAAGAAGAAAATCCGATTAAATATTACATTTCAAAGTTATTATTAAATATGTAAATTGCAATAGACTTTGAGAGTTCACCAATATGAACCTTCATGGTCCATAAACTTGAACATTTTTGTGAGGAAAAAAATGTTTGTTTGTTTGTGTTATGTTTATATATATATATATATATATATATATATATATATATATCAAACAAGATAATTAGTACAGCATAAATAATAAACATCACAGAATAGTTATTTCTTTGCAATGAAGTACCAAAATATTCCAAGAGCCGGAGTTAGGATTCACACTAAGTCCCTTCTGTGCTGGAAAAAATTTTTATAAAGCAGTAAATCTGACGTTTACTATTCTGGTGGAGAATCAATCACTCCTATTGAAAATACTTCCATCATAGAATGTTTGATGACTGCCAAAATCCCTGCTTTATAAATTAACCCAAAAAGACAAACTTAAATAAATGTTCTTTACAGGGGGTAAAAAATACAGCTGATCATTTTTTTATATAGAAAGTGTAATACATACATAGCACTACAGAATACACATGTATTCAAGTATAGATACCAGCTGAATAAAATGTATAAAATATCTGATATTTGGTTGCAGCAAGCTTAGTGCTTTGTCCTAACGTGTACACACGTTAGATTTTTGTTGTTGGAAGGGTTCTTTCACGATCCTTTCCCATGACAAAAGACTGAAATAGGAACGAACAAGTGCATACAGCTACTCTATAGAGAGGGGAGGGCGAGAACGAGCGAGCAGCACACTGCTGTGCTCTCACTTCTTCACTTGTATTACGATCGTTCATTGTTTGTAGATCCGCCAGGATGGATCTATGAACGACGTCAGACAAGCGCTATACACACATCAGATTCTTGTGCGATACTAGCCCTGAAGCAATAATTGAACAAGTTAGAGTTGGCTGCTTTAGATATTGGCTGCTTTAAATCAATATTTACCTGTTTGCAATCTTTTTTTTCAAAACTACACTGAGATGGACGGTAGAGATGAGCGTCTAGAATTCTCACGAACATTTCCTCGAACTTCCGATGGGTCCATCGAGGAAATCACTATGATCCCCGGTACTAGAGGTTAATTAACTTATAATTAACATATAGTGCCCGGGGATCGCAGTGGAACTGCAGATGAACTCTCAATAGAGTTTCTGTGTACCATCTGCAGTACAAAGCTTTCCTCAGCCAATCAGAGAATGTTAGAGGTTTTAAATGGGGATACTTGTCCCCATTTAACCTCTAGTGCTTGGGGGATCACACACTGAGCTGATCAATGAATGCATTCGGCACTGCATTCATTGATCAGCACAGCTCGCACATCTTTTTTTTATTTTTATTTTTTTACGTTATTTTTTTTAAATTTGATCTAGTTTGGCAACTTTACACCAGCCATTCTCACTTAGAATTTTGGTAAGCGGGAACATCCGAATTCGCCGCGAGATTGAGTTTTAAAAACTCGCTTGCTCATCCATAATGGACAGTATCCTGGCAGCCTGGCCAGTTATGTCTTCTAGGCCTGGCCAATCTGGGTGGTCAAAGATCTGACACCTGGAAAAGGACCAGAAGAAGATGATGGCAGTTACGAATAAAAAAAAATGCATTTTTTTTCATGAAAAACTGTGATCAGGCAAGTAAAGGTATTTTATTACAGAAGGGACATTGCCTGTGCCTTCTGCAATAAAGGACCTGCTTAGCAACAGTTGTTTATTTTTATCCTTTGGTCAATACCCCAACTGGAATTTAACTTTAAACATGGCAACATATTAGCAAATACTGATCAACCCAACCAGGTTGGGACTTATTAAATTCCATATAGGAAAGCAGATTAATTATACAACAATGAATGAAAAAATTTATAATATATGTGATTTATTATTATCTCAAATGCTTTTCCTTTCTTGAAAATATATGTATAAAAGAAATCCACTGTCCGTAAAATTTTATCACACAGGCATGGTCTAATATATCTTATTAATCAGCAAAAGTTTAAATGCCTTTACATTATGCGAAGGGTTTCTGAAGAGGGCAGATGAGGATAAAAATTAAAATTGTATTCTAGTCATGAAGGCTCATATGAATGCAAATCGATGCAACAAGATTCCTGTGCAACCGAAAACAGGGAGACATGATTTAAAGCACAATGATTGCATCTGAAAGATTTTTTATAACTATTTAACCCAGCACAAGTACAATCTAAAAAACCTAAAAAATGATTACTGTCACTGTGTTAACTGCATACAAATTTACACCAAGATCACAACAATCTCATATTATCCTAATCTTGTAATGTACTTTTAAAAGTCATTATAGAAAATGCCTGGGGATCCTGCCCTAAAACTCATTATTGACACATTGGGACTGATTTATTAAAGATTCCCCAAGGCTGGAGAAGATACACTTTCATCAGTGAACCTTGGTGATCCAGAAAACTTGGAATGCATTTCCTAAACAGATTTTTGCTATTTGTTAGCAAATGTTTTCAAACCTGGACCAGATCCATTTCAGGTTTGCTATATCACCCAGGTTCACTGATGAAAGCATATCCTCTCTAGCCTTGGAGATCTTTAATAAATCAGGCCCAATGCGCCAGTAATAAATTTTGTCCTTGTCTGCCAACTTTCCTCATGTGTTGTCACCCTATCACATGTGGCACACGCTGTATAGCTGTTCCACTGTTGTCAACTTTTAGAAACCCACCCTGAATAATGCCATGCAGCCATCACTTGTAGGTAGACAGAAAGTGGTTGAAATAAGATAGGCAGTGCAAAGAAAAAGAATCATTTTTTATATGACAATTCAAATTATTCAGTTTAGATGTTTGTTTTAACTAAAGTTTTTTTTTTAAAAGGTTTTTTTTCTTGCAGAATGGGCAAGCTACGTCTATTCTGCAATAAAAAAAAAACTTACCTGCCTGATTTCAATTATATAACTAAACTAATTTTTACCTTTATGAGCACCAACACCTTCACCTGGTCCTGGGTTTGGAATCTTTGGTCATCTTGATTGACCATGCCAGAATGATGTGCAGTAACTGAAGTGCAAGTTCAATGTTTGGGAAAAACAAGATCATTTCATTGGTTGCTTTGGATAACTATACAAAACTCCTCTGAACTTGTAACTCCATCATATTCTGCTAGCAAGACAGAATTGAAGCTATATTTATCTATAAAACATGCCCAGACTCCAATGATTTTATTAACACCATAACATTTTGAACTTTCCTAAATTATTAGATGGATACCAATCTATGAACATGTTGGATTTAAAGAAAATTAAATTAAAATAGATTTTTGCAGTGCTGATATGTTGTACAGCAAACCTCTATATTGCTATTAGTACCATGAAGGACATCAGATTATCTATTAGACAGAGGTACTAGGCATGCCAAGCTATAATCCAGTAATAAGAACTACATTTTTTTTTTCTTTTTCTTCATTGTGATTTCTAAGTTTATGTTGTGTTTAAATGATTGTTGCCTTGTACAAATATACATTCAATTCAAATGAATGTTATGAAACACAAGATTGTACTCTGCGTTATTGTGTGCAGTCATAGGCATTGAGTATCCAATTAACTTAAACACGGCTTTTTTTTGATCACCCACATTGACTTTTTTCTACCACTGTCTGAGTACAGAAACATAGTCTGGAAAAATTTTTATTTCTGTGTTCTCTCCTCTGAATTCAGTTCTTTTGAATTTAAACACATCAAAACCCAAGACAAACCCAAGACACCCCTCCAGACCTTAGATGATGTGGCTGTATTAATATTCAGACTATTCCCTTTATTTTTGCCTGTAATCCTGTGAATAAAAAACTTAACATGCAATTTATTAAATTTTTGTTTTGGGGTTTAGAAACGCTAGGTTTGGATGCAACTACAACATGCAACTAACAGCCAAGCTCTGTGTGCACTAAAAGTTCTCGCCAACAATTAGATTTTTATATAAATTATGCATAAAGCGATTGGCTTTGTCAGCAAAATTATGTCTGCAGCAGTTTCCATAATTTGATTGTGCAACCAAAGCTTGCAAAGCTTCTTACAAACAAAGCTGTAACACCTCCAGTTAGTGCTAAAGCTTGCTGCTACCTCCCATGCATGCACATTCCTACTGATGCATCAATATAAAGGGCTGCCCCACTGGCCAATGGGAATTTGCTAGAGGCAGAAAGGGTCAGGCAAGCTGTTAGAGTAGGGTAAATTCAACATTTTTTTTGTTTTAACCTCCCTGGCGGTATGAATACAAAGTATTTTTAAATGTTAAAGCGATACATTTAAAAATACTTGCTTTTTTAATTTTCCCATCTGGTCCCGCCTCCCAGCCACACACTAGTGAGCGGATGCCCAGTCGGCACCTGCTTCCCCTGGCCTCGCGTTCCCAACGCTTACACGCCGGGGATGCAAATGCCGGCCCGGGCATCGCCAGGTTACGCCACGGGAAGAAGAGGACTGGCATTGCTAGAGGACACCACAGGTACCGCTAGAGGACGCCGTTGGAATGTGGAAGCCAAGTAGGACTTTTAAACTGCCTGGAAATTCCACCCCAAGTGTGGCTCTGGGTTACCGCTTTTGATATGAAAAATTCACCCCAAGCCACACTCGGTATTACCGCCAGGGAGGTTTAATAAGAACATTGTTTATTTTATCTGTAACCCTTCCTGTTAAGTTTTTTTTTATTTTAAAACTAACATAATCTAAGTCATCAAGGAGCATGGCTAAACTAGGTACTAACAACAGCAGGAGATTGGGTGATATGTTTAGCCTATTATTATATGGACACTTTTTTAGGTACACCTGTTCAACTGCTTGTTACCTATCTAATTACACGATAAATATCTAATCTAAACACATGGCAGAAACTCAAAGCATTCAGGCATGAATACATTGTCAAAGTGACTTGCTGAAGATCAAACCCAGCATCAGAAAGGGAAAGAAAGGTGATTTATGCCTGGTTGATACCATAGGTTCAGAAAAAAATGGCAAGACAAGTTCTAGTACAGAAAGGAAGGCAACAGTAACCTTAATAACCACTCCATACAAACAAGGTATGCGTAAAAGAATCACTAAATGTACAACATGTTGAATCTTGAAACAGAGGGACTGCTGCAGCAGGAGCCCACACTGGATGCCACTCCTGTCATAAAATAACAGGCAGGCTACAATTTGCACAGGCTAAACAAAAAATGGACAAAATAAGATTGGATAACATTGCCTGGTCTTGATTTCTGCCATGAAATTCAGATGGTAGGGTTCTAAATTGGTCATCAACAACATGAAATCATGGACCCACCTTGTGCCTTGTATCAGTGGTTGGGCTTCTTAGCAGCAATTGGGCATGGTTATAATGCCACAGCCTACCTGTAATGTGCATGGGCACACAAACCACAACCAACTCCAGATTTCCTTTAATCAGGCTTTATTCAAAGTCATAAAGCACAGCAAGGGTTAAGTCCAAGCAAGCGAAGTACAAGAGGGTAAGGCAAATACAGGTCAAGAACAATCCAAGGTCAGGGCAGGCAGCAGGCAGAATGGTCAGTAACAATCCAAGGTCAGGGCTGGCAGAGTTCAAGCAGAGTCAGTTTCAGACCAGGTCACTATGGAGATGACAAAGCAGGTAAACTTTAAACCAACACAAGGACGCACCCAAGCACACTGTGTTAACAAAGGCTTATGGGACAGGACAGGCTCTCCTTAAATGGCCAGAGTGACCAATGGCCTTGCGTCACCTGGCGCCGTCTGATAGGAGACTAACTGAATCCCTGAAACTGAATTCAAACTAACTATGTCCCGCCCCGGGGTGAGGCAGCCGAGTGCCACGCCCTCGGGGGGTACAAGAGGGACGGATTGTAGCACGCGCACCTCTTCCCACAGCACCCCTAGGACATGCATTACTTTGCACATGCAAAGGAGTGCTGAGAGCAGGAGATTCAGTAACCACATCTGAAGGGATGCAAGGGATGCTGCCTGGCTGAACAGTAGTTTGGCCAGGACGGATCCCTCCGCCTGCAGAGAGAGACAAGCTGTGAGTAGAGCAGCAGCCTCGGCCATGCTGCCTGCTACAGCGGCGTCTCCCTCTGTGGCTGGGATCCCCAGGAACACCGCGGGCTCGCAGGACGGGTAAGTTCCTTACACTACCTTAGTAATGTTTCTGACCATATCTATTCTTTGTCTGCAGTGTACCCAACTTCTGGCAATGAGTTCACTGTACTGAAATTGGCTCCACAGCCACCAGACCCTAATCTAATACACAGTAGAACCTCTATTATCTGGCACCGGTGGAGGTTACTCTGAAACTGAGGTTTCTTAGCCATTCAGCACTAGACTTGAATGGGGAGACTTGTCCCAATCACGGAGCGAGGCGGAGCTCTGCTCTCCTGACAGCTCCATTCTCCTGATTGCTCCCGCAGCGGTTATTGGATGCAGAACATATGCCAGAGCTCTGCTAGGGCTGCAGGAGCAATCAAAAAAGCAGAGGTGTCGGGTGCCAGTTATCTGAGTTTTACGGTTATCTGAGTTTCCAATAAACAAGGTTCTACTGCAGCATCTTTAGGATGTGGTGGAACAGAAGATTCACATTATGGATGTTCAATTGACAAATCTTCAGCTGCTCTATAAAATCCCTAAGGAATGTTTTCAGCACCTTGCTGAATCTATAAACAATTAAAGAACTTAAAGGCAAAAGTGCTGGTACTGTGTACCTAATAAAGTGGTCAATAAGTGTAATTCTTTAGTTTTAATTACAATACTGGACCCAAAGTTCTGTCATTCTAAATATTCTGACATAAGGCAAAAGAGTTTCAGCAGAACAGTTCAGGCATGTGTCAAAAGACATAGATTATTTCAAACAGAGATATAATTACTGCCTGGTTAAAGTATGAGTAAAGCTATTCAGTGTTATACTTTCTAAGGGCTAATTCACAGCGGTTTTGATTTCATAAAGTTTTTAGCATTTTTAACTGAAGGCAAATTGCCATGGTACAGTTTTATCATGTCATCATGACTTATTCTTACCAGAGCAGTGTGTATCAAACTGAAAATGTCATGTGTGCTACAGTTACAGGTAATGTCCAGTATTCCATTTTAGCCATATAAGCGGTAAATAATGCAAAGTCATTTCTGATTTATAAATGTTTGAAATTGTGTCTGGTAGAACTAGACCTAAACGTTTTATCTACACAGGTATAAGACTAAGAAACAAATTAGGAGCTAGGAGCCTTCCCTTGTGCTTGTCATGGGATATTGGTACCTAGAAGGATTTTCTGCATGTTGTCATTACCATCATAGGACATTGTACTTTTTTCTCATCTTCTGGACCATTACTATTAAAATTCAAGAAAGTGTTTTTGCTGCAACAGACCAGCATTTTATACCAAGAAAGAACATTATCTATGGTACATTACGGATTAATCGACCAGAAATGCAGGATATTACACTGAACCTGGCAGATGCCAGGTGTTATTTTGCTTCAGAAAATCTATATTTAATTCAGAGCATAAATGACAAATGAATGAAATAATCCATCAATGTGCCTTGGGGCTGTACAACGCAGGTTTAGTTTATTCAAAAGACCAAGGAAAAACAGCTAATATACCCTTTCAAAATGGGATCTCAGCAAAGCCTCAGAACTGCTTATCTTCTGTATAAGCGAGCTAAACTTCATAAATTGCAAGCACAGAATGCACTGACGTACATATCAATTGATTTACACAGAGAAACAGAAAATGAAAGAATAGGCTTTTATTCTGTAAAACATAGATTACATTTCATCATACAAAGAAATTTATACCTTGAGATACACAAAAGTTTCCTTTATTTTTAACAATATCAAATGTCATTAAAAAAAGTGAAAAAAAATAATTTAAAGGTGTTATCTTTAGCAAAAAAAAAATAACTTTCACATTAAAATTTGGGTGAATGGAATTGCTGAACTGTGCTTGTAAACAATATCTTTTTAGAAAAGCATGCCAGACCAGTGCAAGTTGAATGACAAGGTGAATGTTGTCTGAGCACACCTATTTTATAGTTTATGTGGTCACAAAAAAATCAAGTGTTGTATTTAGAAAAAAAAATAAACTATCAGGACTCCTGTGTGTTTAAAAACTCAGGAGTCTACAGTTCTCCATGCAGTATTTTTTACGTTCATGAACTTTATTAACAGAGTTGATTCAAAGAAATACCTGTGTGTCATTCTCTTACTGCAGGTAAATTTATTAGGCTGATTTCTTGTTTTGGGGTTTAGACAGATAATAGAAACAGTTCGTCTTTTGGATGCATGAGAAACAATTTGATTGATTTAGTAAAGGTATATAGGAATATGTTCACACAGCAATATAAAATTATTCCTTTGCAAAGGATATTTCACATTGCTTAGTAAGTCAACTAAAACCAGCTAAAATCAACTAAAACCAAACTCATTTTCTATAATGTGATTCTATGAAAAGTAAACTATAATGGCATTCACTAAGCTAAGGAAATCATTTGAAAGGTTATAATTCACCTTCATGAAAGGTGAACAGCCTACATTCTTTTCGTAAATTACCCCGAATGAAGATGTTTGACTTGTATTTGTGGTAACAATTCAGTTGGCAGAGAATACCAAATATATATATATATATATATATATATATATATATATCAGGATTAATAATGGCAACATAGTTTCACCTTCACTAAGCTAATTAAAAAAGATTTACACCTTTAGAATCTTTTTTACTTAGTCTCCATTTCAATAATGGGGAACAGTGAAGCATACATGTTTGAAGCCAAATGTATTTATAGTGACCTGAGCCAAAACCCATTTACCTATAGATTTTTATTGTTCCGCACTTCTGCATTTTGCACTCCAATATGAGGCTTTTGGATAAGTCTACTGGTTTTATTGTATACATGGTACATACAAGATGAGCCTTCATTTATGTGCACGGACATGAAGGTAGTGGTTTGATAACCGTTTCTACCTCTAATATTGTTTTTTCCAAGTCACAAATACTGTAAAGAATACTGACTTAAATATAATGCAGTGTTGATGAGAAAAAAATATGCTAAATAATTATGATTACCCCTATATCAAATTTTTTTCAACTTTGTACTAATGCCTTCTATTTGCCTGTTTGGATGACCTCAAGAATGTCAGCTTCTGAGTTTGACTTTTGGGTTGCTCATTTTCCAATTTAGAACTACATGCACAATCCTGTTGGTAGCTGAACGCTGATGAGTCCATTTAACTTTAAATGGCAGGGCTGCTAAATTTGAAAAAGTTCAAACCCAATTTCCATATTAATAGGTTAGAGAATGGAGTAGCATTAGACTTGACTACAATACCTTACAACTGAGTTACGAAAGCCTTTGATTCTTTTTTTCTTAAGTTTCAAATTCTTTCAATTTTATTTTTAGTTTGATGTGTGTTCTATTGATTTAGCACCAAAGTAACTTACTTAAGTTACAACTAACCTCCAATTTGCTAAATCTGAGACTCACTTCACACACTCTTAAAGATTTCAGCAGTTTTTGATATGGTCTTCACTCATGTCCATCTGGCTGTATTGATTAAATTCAGAGTTTTAAAGTAACTGCATGTTGCATTATATATTTAGTTCTTTTCTAATAGTATTTCTATAGAACTTTCCTTTCAGGCACATTTTGTTAAATTGTATGTATAAAAAAATCTTTTTTATAGAGTAGGAAAAAGTTAACAAAGTGAGAAAAATATCTCAACAAAGTCAGGGAAATTTCATTCCTAGGACTTGTTAGCAGGTGGTTAAAAGGTGGTTGCATCTACTTGCCACTGATCAACCACCACCCCATTGTTTTTACTACTGAAACAAATTAGACTATTTCAGTACGCGGTGGCAGGCAATGCCAGGCATTTGTGATACCTGCAAAACCTATTTTCTCATCACTTTTCTAAACTTAAAAAGGTGCTCTTATTTTTTAAGAATTAGACATTCTCTTAAACATTCCTTTGTGTGAATCTTCCAAGTCCATAAGTTTTAAAGGGAGTAATTGATAGAATTGGTGTGCCTTATTTAGTAGAACATGCTAGGCTTTCCTTAACCCTTGGAGCAACTAAAAGTTGAGCTTCGAAGTTACCTGCAATAAAAAGTATTATGGTCCCCTATTGGTGGTCTTTGCTCTATTTCAGCAAATTACTCTTCCAAAAATATTAGATGCTTATTTCCCCTACTATGCACTCTTCTTTTGCAACCCCTATTTCATTCTTGAGTTCTGTGGAGATTTAGAAGTCACAATCTTTTTTTAAATGTCAAATGCTGTCACGATTTTGATGAAGGTTTCAGCACTTGGACATTTAAAGTCCGAGATGCCCAAGATATGAGTATAATATAAAAGTTTTCGTATTGAAATAAACTTTTACCCTGGATTACATTAGTTAATATATATATATATATATATATATATATATATATATAAAGAAAGAAAGAGATAGAGGGAAAAAGAGAGGGAGAAATCATAAAATATGCATGAAGATTGAACTGACATTTTTAACTTTTAAGAAAAAGTAATCAATTAAGCTGGACATGCCACCATACCCATGAGATGAGTTTATTCTTACTGTTCGCCTGAATACATTTGAACTGAATTAAGCCATTGATTTGTTACAAACATTGTATATCAATTGATTTTTTTGTTCTTAAATAAGCTTGAATAGGAATTGAGCATAACCATGTGATTGAGGTTGCAGAATCAGACTTCCAATTGGTCTTTGTTAAAACAATCTGGCATAAATACAAACATTTGTATCATCTGAGATTGCATTGATGATGGCATTGTCTAGAGAAAGCATTATAGATTAGCTGTGAAAATCAATTTTTGGCATTCACTTGTTCTTTTGACAGTAGTCAGCACAGTAATGCTTGCACAATTCTGACTATTTAAAGACAATTGTTTCCCAATTCAACTGAAAAAAGACTTTTCAGGTGACAATCATCACATGTCTACTATAACACAGTGTATATGGATATGACAGAAAATTAGCAATATCATATCTGCCAAACAAAATTCAACTACCTCACTAGTCTCAATTAATAACAGGCATAAAGACAACTCAAATTTTGCCACAGACATCTAATGACAAGTTGAGGTTTTCTGATGTCTCCAACATGCATGATTTAGGTACTTTCATTAAAAAAGAAAACACAAAGAAAAGAAAAGGTAAAATTGGCAAACATTAAAGTACATAAGTGAAATGTAATGAAGAATGGCAACACTGGACAAAATAGACTTTCATGGGAGAACCAGGGTGATCCAGAAAACCTGAATGGATTTCTGAAAAGCCATTTTCTATCACTTGGTATATGTTCTCTATCATGGAGCAGATCAATTCCAGGTTTGCTGGATCACTCAGGTTCTTCTATTAAAGTCTATCTTCTGTAATCTTTGAGAGTTTTAATAAATCATGCCCATGAAGTCATCCTTCTGATTGTAAAGGGTTCTCCGTTATCAAAGTCCTGACATAGCTACTAGTAGTTAGTTACATTCAGCTGTAGTTCTGTAATGTTGAAGATGTTTCATTACTGTCCCGCGGCTGCATTAAAATAGCGCCGCTACTACGATTCCCGGCATCACTCGCATCTATATGGCCCCGCATTGGACTGTTTTATATAATGCCGGGAATTTTAGTAGCGGCGCTACTTCAATGAAGAGGGGGTTTCAGCTGCAGGCCACTCATAAGATTTATATATCAACAATATTAGTAACAATATTGTTGTTTTTATTGTTAGCCTTTGCAAAAAGGTTATCATTGAAATTTAACTCAGAAGGCTACAAATAGAGAAAGAGGCATAAGATTTTTTCCTAAATAAAATTAAAAAAAATGTTTTGCCTCTTTCTCTATTATAGGCTTGTTCCATATTGAATTTGAAGCAAAACCTCTTTGTTTCCATATAAAAAGGTTTTATATCTAATGAGAAGGAAACATTTCCTCAATTTTTTCAATAAATTTCAAGGTTGGCCTGCGACTTTGTCAAAGTTTTTGTCTTTGTCTTAACCTTTTTGCACAGGCTAACAATAAAAATAGCAATATTATTCTATGAAAATCCAACCATTCAAGTCCATGCCTTGGAGTAGCAAGGAAAAGTACAGTAATGGGGAGTGCTGGAAATGCCAGACGCGGCCAATGCGGAGCTAAATCTTATAAGTGGCCCGCCGCTGGAACTCCCTCTTCTTTGAAATAGCGCCGCTACTAAAATTCACAGCATTATTTGCGTCTATAAAACAGTCCAATGCGGGGCCACGCATAGGCAGAGAGCCCGCTGGTCTATAGACGTGAAAAATGCCAGGAATTGTAGTAGCCGTACTATTTCAATGCAGCAGGGGGCCAACTGCAGTTCACATTTAGGATTCCTTTGGGGGCCAAAAAAAGAACCTTGGGGGCCAGAGTTTGACACCCTTGCGCTAGGGTTTTATTAGAATATAATATACTTCTAAAAAAGACTTGGTTAATATATTTGATAGTAAGAGGGCCAAATTTAATTCAGAAATGTCAATTAGAGTTTCTATGATTAATTTATCCCTCTTTCTATCAACAGTTAACACACTGTTCCAGGTAATTGTTTTACCTTGTAAGTCCTTGTAATATGCATTCATTTTATCAGATCACAGTGAGGACAGTGCTTGTAATATATGCAAACAGATCATTTTTGTTTCAATTTTGTTTGCTAGCTTTGCATTTTTCCTAAACAGCTATCTGCATGACACAGTATTTTATTTCTTTATATAACTGTTATTATTTCAATGTTTTCCAAGATAATAGTGACCTATTTATATGTGTACCCAGACACTTGAAACGAAAAAAAGATTCACTGGGGGGGGGGGTTAATCCCAGGAGTTGCTTTTTTTCGCGGAATATTTATATTATATATTTTGTTTTCTTTTTGTTATATATATATATATATATATATATATATATATGAATATTTTTTGTATATTATATGTGTTGATTTGTTATTTATATATATATATATATTTATAAAAAGGAATATATGTGTGTGTATATTGTAATGAATATTGTGAGAAGCATCAAATTATCCATAATATTTCTTCTTCCCAATTTAACAGGAGATAAACGACTTGGATGTACAGGACCTGGTCAGAAGGTCGATTGGAAGGTTAACAATTATTCGGCAGACCTTTCCAGTGCCCCAGAATGTGAGTCAACGCTGTTTCCCTGGCAACCACCGAATATCTACTTCACTATGTGACCCAAAGGACCCATATTCCCAAAGCATGGAGGTATAACATTTAACTCATTTTTCTGCCTACTACTATGCATATTAAACTGGTCACCTTTGATATACACAGTCCATGTTGAGAGAAAGTGCTACATCTGAACACTTATAAAGTAAAGAATATTTATTCCTAAATGCTGTTTTACAGTTTACTCTGCTGAAGTTAGATGAAGTCTTATTTCCTACTAGTAATTACTGTATGTAAATCATAACAATAAACCTCGCTTATTTGCACCCTTTCTGGTTTACATACTACTTGACAGAATTTATTATATCTGTTCTATATACAAGATCTGTTTGTGCAAAAAATAAAAAATAAAAAGAAAGGAATTCAGAACTATTGTCTTTTGCACACTTGCTATGTTATCTCAAATAGTTCTTTTAGTTTTTATCTTGGACTATAGATTGATTAGTCCATAGAGAGCTGGGAGTAGTTTAAAAGAGGACAACTAAGCAGGTCTGAAAAGAACATTTTTGTGGAATGAATGTTATTGGGCTTGCCTAGTTATCTTCCTCTAAACTACTCAAACAATATAATTTCTCTATAGACTAATCATTCTATAGTCCATGATAATAACTAAAAAAATAACTTCAACCCACAAAAAAAGTTTAGAGCAGAGTGCACTTTTTCATGCTTGTAAAGTTAAGAAACATTTGGGAATGTGTATGTTCTGGAAAGATGCTCTTTTGTGACCTAACAAACTATGAGACTTGAGAGCATTTCAAAATACTATGAGCTCATTTCAAAATAGGAAATAATAAAAATAAAATTCACCTAATGTTTTTAGCAATAATGGAAGGAATTAGACCTGTGGAAGAACCAAGATTCAATTTGATACTATAAAGTGAGCTGAGATAGCAGACCATGCTCTGACATCTTGCACCAAGTCTGAATAGGCAGCTGCTTATTGTGGATTTTAGGATGCCTGCCTCAGGTCTCAGTATATAGGAAGCCGACAGGGAGAGAATGGTAGGGTGGTAAGGAAGCCCTAGGAATGATTTTTCTTTATTGGGAAACAGTTCCGCTACATTTATACAATCCTATTGCCCATACACAGCAACCCCTGAAATGCCATTTTGCAGCAATTGCAAGGTGAAACGACAAAAGTATTTAAAATAAATGAAATTGTGACAAGGCCAGGCAATGTCCCTTCCGCCAATAAATAACCTTACCTGCTATCTTGATTGGCTGTGCTGGGATAACAGCGTGGGAGTTCATTTAGTCCTGGTAGTTGCAGGGGAAGCCAGAATAGGCAACTTTGCATTTATTTTTTGACAGGAGCATAAAGTGATCAGGCAGGTAACTATGTTTTATTGCAGAAGAGATATCGCCAGTCCCTTTCTGCAATATAGACATGTCTAGTTGCCCATTTTCAAAGCAGAACTTTAGTTTAAGAAATGTAATTTAAGAAATAATGCATAAATCATCCATCACCAAATGATGTAATTAGTTATACTTTGATAAATAAAATGTGGTTCTAAACGATAATGTGCAAAGCAGTATTTAAGTTGGCAAACAAAACAACTTTCTATCATAATTTTCTTCTAAATTAATTTATCAGTGCAGAAAAAAACAACTGTTGCTTTCTCATCAGTAAAATAAATACAAACAAATAGGGTAATTATAGATCTGTTTAACATTTTATTCTAAAATTCTAATTGTTCAGTGCAAAAAAATTTTTTTTGCTTTAGCAACAGCTGTTTTAGTGACTTGAATTTTAATTAACCCTGCTGAAACTAGGGGATCCAAGTAGAAGTAGAAGTTTATGTCAAACTATTATTCAATTATGAGTGCATGAAATATTCTGTCTGCAGTGTAGTGTAGATAAGATGGATATATATTGAATAGGATGTACTGATGCAGTAAAATTATGGCAGGTGTTGCCTAAGGCTATGTACACACATAAGATGATTCTCCCCTGACACAAAACAGTCGCGGACAAGAATCTGACATGTACAGAGGTCGTCCAATGTCTTCAATGGATACATCCTGACGGCACATGGGATGCAGCTCACTCATTCTCCCCCTTCCTTCTCCAAAGAACAACACACAACAGTAACTTTTTTGTCACTGGAAACAATCATAAAAAAATGTTTGCAGTGACAATAATTGAACGTGTCTTTGCAGCCCTACTTGGTGTTAAAATCTAAATCATGTTGTCGTCTCCCTTTTTTGTTTGGGAAGCTTCATATGCGTTGTATAACATATTTGGAAATTTAAATAATTAGGAGAATTGACATTTTAATATTTGAAATGAAGAATAGATTACCAAAGAAGTTTATGTTTATTACCTAAACAGACTTTTATCAATTATTCACCAAACAGAAACAGTAAAGCAGATTTGCAATAGATTTTAACACTTTAGCACTTTTTTCATACATACCATCTCTTTTACTAATGACACAACCTCAAAGAAAAAAACACTTGCGCCTGACTTTCTTAATCAGGAGTCTGATGGAACATTTAAAAAATGTCAGCTAGCAAATTTTAAAATTAATATTTATAGGATAATAATAATAGGATTTTGGGAAAAGCTGCAGCCATCGCATTATCCAATTTTTCCTGTTATTTTCCAGTGTGTTTGAAATGGTAGTGGGCTTGGATAGAGAGTAATGTCTGAATCAAAGCCTATACTTGTCTGTATTTACACAGACTCAGGCATGAGGTTATTTAAAAGGTAACAGCAGCTATTCGGATTTAGCTAGCATGGCAGCCAAATGCATAATAAAAATGTCTCAGTGAAAATTATGCAAACAGCAGGTCAGCTGTGTCCCATAAGTACATTAAAATGCAACATTTATAATGTTTCAATGGAATGTACTTTTTACATGCTGGATATTACGGAATTTAAAACTCTGGTACTGCAGGAATATTTTATAGCACATATAATTGCTACACAGGCCATTTTAAATGATATTTTTAGTTTCAATCTACAGCCAGCTGAAGATTACAAAAATTCAAATGCTCTTTTCTTGTATTCATGGCAATTTTGGGAGCCCTGGTAATGTCTTCTCATGCTCATGTTAGTCTCTTACTTGTAAATGTTCTTTTATTATTGATACACTGGGGCACCCTAACAATTCATATAGTTTATTGGATATGTCTTTTTTCCCTTTTTTTTTTAAACCAAACTAGATTTTGCTTTAAAGTAGACTTTATTATCACCCAAAGCTTGGTGCAATGTTATTGTTACTCTTTTTTGATATAATATACTTTCAGGTATAATGTCTGTTTATACAGTATCTATTAGTTGTATTCATAGTACACACTCACTGACCACTTTATTAGGGTCACCAAGTGTTGTACCACCTTCCTAGTAACAAATTAGATGCCCTCCCCCGCCTTTTGCCTTGTTCATATCTTAGTTTCAACAAGGTGCAGGAAACATTCCTCAGTGTTTAGGTCCATATTACCACGATAGCATCACACAGTTGTGCATATTTGTCTGCTTCACATTCTTAAAGAGAATTTCCCACCCCATCACATCCCAATGGTGCTGTTGGATTATGATCTGGTTACTGTGGAGGTCATTTAGGTGCAGTAAACGCACTGTAGTGTTCAAGAAACAAGTTTGAGAATATTTGAACTTCGTGACATGGTATGGTATCCTGCTGGAAATAGCCATCAGAAGATGGGTACACTATATTCATGGAGTGGGCATGTCATCAACAACTTTAAGACAGGCTGCGGTATTTAATAGATGTTCATTTTGTATTAGAGGCCTTCCACACCATTCCACCACCACCGGAACCTTGCTTCAATACAAGATGGATCCATGCTTACTTGTTGTTGACTCCACATTCTGGCCCTTCTGAACACACCAGAGATCAGGCATGCGCAGAGGAAGCAGCCTCCTGAGATACATGATGTAGCTGTTCCTATTTTTAGTAAATCAGCCTTTTTGTGTAACTATGCCAAACAGTAATCTCTCTTGGACCCCTTCTAAGTAGGAGAGAGCTGATGAAAAGTGCATTGTATGAAAATAATAAAATTATTTAAAGAATTAACCACCTATTGTAAAAAGCTGCTAAAGTCAACTAACTGTATATGATGAAGTTGCTTTCTGAAAGTTTATGTGTTAGAATAGAACAACTCATTAAAAACTGGAACTTTCAAATGAAAAATCACGAAAACCAGCATTGAAATGTAAATTTAGTTGTAAAGCCCAAAAAAATTTGAAAAGAACTTCTAGCCAATTAGATTTATTATTGAGGGTCACGCAGGTAATTGTCAAGCTCATTGAAACTTTGCTTTGATCTTTTCAGTTTTACATATTTTGAAGCTCATTTTAATCATCTTTCAATTTCTTTAGTTGGAAAAAAAGTCTCCTAGTTACAAGACATTGCTTGTTAGAGATTTTTTTCTGCTCAAAATGACATGGGTTAAAAAAAACTTTTCTTACATTTTTTCTGCTCAACATGCCTTACTGAAAGTCTGATAAGTCTACATATGAATGGGCACAGTAGATATTGTTTATTAAAATTATTTTTTCCAAACCATGGAGTTTGTTTATAATTGATATGCTGTGTGAGTTACTCTGGATATGTTCTCTGGGCAATGGTCTGCCTGCATTTTACAGTATATTGATACCATTTTTCAAAAAATATTCATCTTATTCACCTATTATGCCCATCATCACATAACTTAACAGAGAGATTCTGCTAACAAACACGATGCATGAGCCATATTTAAAATCAAACTAGGATTGGCCATTAGCTACTACATTACACATAATGCAAAAAATTTAAACCAATGCTCATGAACATTCACTGTGTGGATTGGACAGTGAATCATTTATAAGTAGTCCCCAGGATACTACTATAATAAATGGTAATGGTCAATTTAAAGTAAAGCATAAGGTGATATAGTCAATAAATGTTTCATTTTTGTTTATCTGGTTGCCTGCTGAATTTGCTTATGGTTTGGAAAAAAGCATGTCAATCGTGTCCAAGAAAAAAAGAAATTGATTTTTCTATGTTTATGTAAATTCAACCACAGCATTCTAGCTATATTTTCATTCATGCATTTTTTATTATTTATGTTTTAGTTTTAGTCTTTTCCTAAACAGTGTATATAGTTTGTAGTCTTTGTAATGTAATCATAATGTAATCTGTAAAACAAGAAAGCTTTTAAAGCTCCTTTCCCTGTAAATTACTTGACATTATCTAGTCTTTGTCTGTGCTCTGCCTTTTTTATTCTTTAGAACCTGTGCTGTGCTACCAATCTAGGGAGTTTCAATAAATGTGCATTCCTAATAATGTTAAAAGCAGATTCTGTACCTTATATACTCCCATTATTTATTTCTATGGATCTTTTAATCCAAAAAAAATGAGCTCCAGCATAGATTTTTCTCCGGAGACATCTAACTGCATTTCTGACAGCTCAAGATATAATGAAAACTTTTCAAACCATACTCTACTGCTCCTACAATTATACAGAGGCAGATTTGACAATCTAAGTAATCCTGAAAAAATCAAAAAGGTCAAATATTATAATTATTATATCTAAACACATATGTTTTTTTTACCATTTTCTTGTACTGTATCTAATAAATGTTAAAAGTTGGTAGATGCATTTATTACAACTCTTGATAACAAAACATATAGGAAGTTAACAGTATAATACAGTGCTGTCATCAGCATGGGGCATGACTTCCAACTTTAAATGAAAATGCTGTAACTACTATGTAATCACTGCAGCTTAACTTTAATAAAGCCCTAAACAACAGCTGTCATTTCTGAAATTTTTGAAGAATGAACAGTATTTCTAATCTGACAAATAAATAAGACCTTATAGAAAAAGGAGCACCTGGCCTATATTCCTAATGTGTCAATCACTCCTTTTTTTCTTAACGTGCAAAATGTATAAAGATTTCATTGCCTAATACAGACTGGTGATCCAAGCAGCTTTTGCTTTTTGCAGTATTGTACCAAAAATGATGGATATGTGGACTTCAGAAGTAGTCCAGGTAGAACATATAACTTTCATCCTACCAACAGCTATAGTGCTACTTAGGAGAGCAACGGAGCCCCCATTTGTCGGGTATTTTTAGAATCACCTGATCTATTAATAATCAATATTACTTGTAATATTACTAATGCACATCATGTATATAAATCATAGTATGTCTTAATCTGGAAGCTTTTGTACAAGCACTGCATTTAAAAAGACATTTATTTCTTTTCACAATTTTTGATGTGTCAGAGGGACTTTTTTGACCATATTATTTTAGGGCAATTTTTAATCTAGTTGGCTTATTATTGTTAACCCACAGGCACTTGGTTTTCAATTACAAAAGTAAATAAGCAAAATAGTCATTTAATGTGCAAGATCACTCACCTCTAGCGTGTTAGTCAGCAGAACTGTTCCTTATTTTGTCAATTCTTTCATATTTGAGAAAGCTTCCATACCAAAATGAAAGGGTCAATTATTCCCAGATGTACAGAAAATAAAGAAGAATGTAGAACAGAACAGTTTATAATTCATAGTCTATCTCTTAAACAATGAAAGGTTTAATGAACCCATTTTTTCTTACAGCACAATAAATAGGCTAGCGTATTCCTTGTGAAAGCAGTAAAAGTGATAAATCAGCTGGACAGATCCTTCAGAAAAAGTCATATTCCTATAAATGTCATTGAAATAGTAAAGGTGACAAGGTGCTTTCATTCACATAGATAAAGCAAAAAAGTCAGATGAATATAATTTAGATACATCTTCTTACAAATGGCCATAGAAAGTGTTTAATATAAAGTTAGCTAATTTATAAAAAAAAAAAAAAAAATTGGAAGTAAGGAAGGGCTGATAAACATAAAGCAGATCTCAACTGTCATATTGTATGTAATAAAAAAGCACCAGAAAAAAGTAGGGTTGATCAGGTAATCGTTACACATATGCCCTGCTAACCTGCTGAAAAAAACAATCTAACCATTCCAAATATTCCATATATTTTATATAGTATGATGAAAATGTACATGATACTGGTATCTCATATACCATAAACAAGGATTTTTTTTTAAATGTACTATATCAAGCATATGTAGCCTACCACATTTTACCATATAGCCCATAGTTATTCTAATAAGCTATTTTCATACATATGTGTTTCATATGTAATAGGTATTCTATAGTTAAGTCAAAAAAGAAAAAATAGAAACAAAGAGGGTTTTTTTGGCACAATAATTAACGTGTATTTGCTCTCCATTTAGGCAGTAACAGTCCCCAATACAAAAAATGTTTATAGGTTAGGTAAATAGATTACTGGTATAAACAGCTATCTTTAATATTACATGCACAAACAATTTTAAACAAGATCATAGGTTCTTTGATCATACAGTAAAGCAATGTCTCCAAACCTGACACGTTTCACTGATTGTCTTCCTCAGGGCACTCTAAGAGACTTTAAATAAACAACCTATTGACAGAGAAAGGATATTCACATTACACTAGGAATAAGATTTTGGTAGTATGGGTAACAATTTGCATCTTTTCGTACAAAAGACACCAAACAAACAACAGTTGCATAAAGATATATATAGTATATAGTATGTTTAAATCTTGAAGAATTAATGCTTGATCTTAATATGTGTAGTAGTTTTTGTGTTAAATATGTAAATATGGTTAATGAAAAATATTGTGGATTAGGAAGAATCTCCCCCCCCCCCCTTGGAGTACAATGATCCATGGTTTAAGGGTTTTTTTTTTCCTCTGGATCAACTATGTTTATAGGGTTATATCTGGGATTTGTTTATTTCCCTGGTGGTTGAATTTTTGACTTGTGTCTGTTTTTCCAACTTGACTAACTATGTAAAAGCTAGATTTGTTCTCATTATGTTTGTCATTCTGTATCTCTGTATGGTTTTCATAGCACACTGTTTTTAGGAATCTGCTTCAAAGTTTCTTACCTGAATATTTGGTGCAAATTTCTTACCTTGAGTAACAGTGGTTCTTGTGGTTCAGTTAGCTGGAAGGGTTACGTTCGATGCTAGATGTGAGCAAGTCAGGCTTCTAGGAGAAGTGCCATTTTTGGGAGTAACTTTATACAAGAAACTTTTCATCAGATGCACAAAAAACTAATTTCTTATGAAAACAGTAACACATGATGGTAAATATTCTTATAAAGTAGATCTAGGGTCTTCATACACAATACAAAATGTCTAGATGAAAGTTCTACTTTCAAAAGCCACTGATATAAAATGGCTTATAGCATGGGTCAAAGGAAGAGCGTTATCTATTTTTATTCTATATATGACACCTGTTCTTTTATAACAGTTTTAAAGGTCAACAGAAAGCGAGGCAGATTGCATAGTACATGATGGAACCCTCCATCATAAACGACATAAATTGATAGGCTTAATTTAGAAAGAAAAAAGATTGTTTGTTCAATCAGGCAAGAAATGTACTGGCAGCAGAATGAGCTCATAAGTATCTGTAGCAACTATGTTATGATTTTTACTTAGGTCTGTCAGCCTTCCTCAAAAACTAAATCTAATGATCAATATCTAATACTTTACAGATCACAAACCTGTATATCTATGACACAGTGCTCTTACTAGCTAATGCCTTTCACAAGAAGCTTGAAGATCGAAAGTGGCACAGCATGGCCAGCCTTACCTGCATCAAGAAGAACTCAAAGCCTTGGCAAGGAGGTCGATCTATGTTGGAAACTGTCAAGAAGGTACCCTTTTCTCCATCTTTTATCATCATTATTTTCAAATGAAGGGATAAAATGATGCTGGCCAAGGTGCCTAATTTTAAATGCGTATTAGTCTTACTAATAGCGTAGCCTGTCAGAAGGTCCATAAGATTAGTTTAGATGACAAATTTGCCAAATTACTGTTCTTCAGTGAAGTTTTACTGTTTAGTAAGAAGTTTCATCTTCTGCTAGGAATGTTTCAATATTTTTGTTCTTTTTTACAAAAAAGATGTTAATATATATGAAAAAGTCAGTTTTGTTTGCTTTGGAAGACCAAATAAAGCCACAAAAAGGAGTATTTACCAGTGCCTAAATTATATTATGTAACATGTGTGTACTTACATTTCATGTTCTTTTTTTACATTCTTATTTTCTAAAAGATCATAATTATATTTACAGGAGGTATGGAAACTAGGTATTTTGTTCACTCATCTTTTACAATCTAGTTAGAGCTTAAAGTTCAACTAAACCCAAAACATTAAACCAAGCTAATATATTAGGAATCTGGTTAATAAGTGAATAGATACAAAGCAGTGAACAGAATAACTGTTTTATGAATCAGATGTGCTTGCACATAGCACTGCAGCTATTGTCTTCCCTGTGACACCCAAAGTAGGACAAACAATATATGCCAATCCACATTTCCAGTTTCCAATTACAGTGGAAATTATGGGGTTGATTTAGTTTAGGCTGCTCACATGACAAAGTAAATTATCACTCCACTAGGTATAATATAATTAGCTAATTAAATGTGGTAAAAGTTTACTCTGCAAAGAATACACAATTACAAGCAAGGCAGTGTAAAAAAGAAATTTTGCTGGTACATGATGAAATAGCTGAAGCTTTACCTATTTACTGGTGGTGAGCGATTGCAGAACCCCCTTCCATTAACAGGAAACTGAAAGCTGTTAAACATCCTGGCTGTGTGGATGGGTTTTAGAATTTGAAACATTTCAGAGGCTTTATGTTTTTGTAAGATTTGTCCACACTTAACATTGTTTTCACACAGGGTTTTGAAGAACAGTATGTAAACCAGAACAAATACTGTTCTAAAAGCACATGCTATGTTTTTGCCTTTCTAAAGGAGAAGTGAATGTTCACTAAGAATGGTGGTTATGTGAACAATAAGTTTATAAATAATAGATTTTGCTTTGAGGATGATTGAAAGACTGAAATAAATGAAATAAGGTGAATGGACATTCTTTGCTCTCTTAGTAAATCAACACTGTTCAGCACCCTAAACTGGTGGGCACCCTTATATACTTTTCAGTAGTGTGTTGTGTGTGTAATGTGTTCATACATAGGAGTTATTGAGATTAAATTACCCCTACATCATCAGAATCATTCAACAAAAATATAAGGGCAAAAATCCAGTTTCGACCCATGGCAGCAGACTCGCTAAAAAGTAGTTAATGGAGGACCTAACCAATCTACTTTGCAAATCTGTCACAAATCCAAGATTTTAGACTATTAGGAATATCAGTTTTGCTGTAATCTGTGAGTTATTTTATCAGGGTTAACAGGGAGAGACATGACAAATATTTGCACTGAAGCAAAATTTGGGAATGGGTTAGAAATGCTGTACTGTACCTGCTGAAAATCGGAAACCCTAGGCCAAGGGTCAAATAAAGAGCTTCTGTGCTTTGGTAATTATGCTTTACAACTCTTCATTAGCTTCCAAGAACCCCTAGCCTTTGTACATAATTAGTTCCATCCTTAAAACAATTAATTGCCCACTAATCTTTCTCTAAACACATGAATTGCTTTACAACAATAGCAACTTTTAAAGTGTTGTTGTGCTTTTTAAAAACAAGGGTTATTTAACATTCCGATATAATATTGCTAAAAAAGGAAGAAAGAGCTTATTCAGAAGACTACTCTGACTCTACCCTTATGTTTTCAAAACGATTTCCACTTTATTTTCTCTTGGCCACCTCTGCTATATTTATCAATGTCCACCTGACAACGTCATGCTCAATACAGAGATAAGGATATCTATTTCTTTTTCAGTTCATCCAAACCTGGGTTGAGTTCCACTTAGAAAACAAGATAAATGGCTTGTCCTTTTATAGTCTCTATAATTCTAACTGCTATTATCACAAGATTTTAGGTGAGATTTTGTGATGTCCCTACTGTGCCACTTGCTTTTCTCCTTGCTGGAAAGGAAGTTGTATAAAAAAGTTGATGTAAAGATCCACTGTAATTCTTTCTGTTTCATTAATTCTTGGGCTGTCTGTACACCTTTAGCTGCTTCATATTCTTTACCCCAACATAAAATAAAGTCATAAAATCACTAGTAGTGTTTTTTAGATTTGCTGCAGTTTAGTTTAAGGTCTTTTTAGTTGAACTGACTAAAAATGTTTACTGCCTGGCTGGCAAGTTAAAAGATGTACAAGATCTTCAACTGTGCATGGCCATTGCCCACCATGGGCATTAGAACTAGCACACTGCTCTCCTCTGAATATCACAGGCCAATGGGAGCACTAACTAATATATACCTTAAAAATAGGCTTACAACCCAACATTTACACTAGTTATAAGCAGAAAAAGTCACTAATGTCATTATTTAGTCATAAGCGTGTTGCCAAATTATATTGACTGAATATCATTACAGATGAAACCACAGTACTTTAACACTTTTCACCTAAACCCCCCCCCCCCCCCCCAAAAAAAAAGTGAGAACATAGTACACAAGTTAACCATAGAGCACAAGAAAACTATTCAATTTAAATATACTAAAATAATCAGCTAAATGACCATATTACTAGCTTTACTATGTTCTGATACTTTTCTAGAAATAATGTACGTAAGAATCATAAATAAAACAAATACTAATAATGAACAAAAAAAGGAAGTAGTAGGAAGTAGTAATGAGTTTCCTCTTTTGTATATTGTATATAAAATTACATTGGTAAAATTAGGGATAATAATGATACAAATTAAAGATTTTTAATTCTATAATTTTGAGGTAAATAATATTGTGGTAAATAAAATACAATTTAAGGATTTATATAGTGATTTTCAATTAGGGTTTCTCCAGGAAATGCCTGGGATTCTGTGAGCTATGGCTGATTAACCTCCAATGAGATGGTGCCTGCAGAGTTCCAGAGCCAATGTCACGTAGTAGAGCCAGTTGCATTAAACTAAGGACTTTTTAGCTCTCTTTAAAGGTGGCATTCTGACCAATAATGTATGGGGAGCATTTTTTTCAATGGTAACCAATGCAAAACGCATTGTTTCTCATTGACTGATTATAGCAGTGGTTCCCCAACACATTAAATTATTTAAAGGTTTCTCAGGGGTAAAAATGTAAAGAAAGTCTGGTTTATTGTGTGCTGTGGCCAATACGTATGTATATATTAGGTGGGCAATACAAGTACAATATGCAGGTAGCAAATGGCCAGCTGTGACAACATGCAGGGAACAAAGGGGTCTGAAAAGCCTACCGTCCCCAATTAATCCTCCACTAAAACCCTATTAGCATGACCAGGGTAGCTCGGACCTTCTAGCCCATCTCTTATAAACACCGTTATAATAACTACCACCTACTACCAAATCTCCCCCTGCTTACCAGCCACTCCCCCCCATAAATATTCCAGCACAAAATCTTGGATTTTTAATTGGCTGGCGAGCACCCGTTTATTTAAAACACCATTAAATAAAGTTAAATTCCCAAATAATTAACAAACAAATATCCAAATAAATTAAATGCCAAATTAAATTACATTTTACATTTTGATAAGCATACATTAACATAATTAACACAACACTCCATATAATTATTATTAAAACAGGAATATATAATGTTAACATATTACATGGAACATAGCTTAATGAACAAAGAACTTAATTCCCCTTTTAATAATACATAACCATTACAACAGTATCCATAATGTTATTAAACTCCCAATTATCCACCAAAACAACCAAGCTGCAAGTCTCAGAAGGCAAAATCCCACCCAACAAGAATTGAACTCTTCCAACATCTCCACCTTGGCCCCTAGCTGCCCAGCACTGCCTTCAGGAGCCATAATCATCCGTTCCCCATAAAGGGGGAGACCCCACCAAAGGGGATCCCCCCTGCCAAAATCCACCACTTTTCTAATACACTGAATCCCTGCCTTCCAAGACCCCAACCGCTAAAACGAACCCACCTCTCAACTCTACCTAAACATAAGAGGGAGGGTGGGTGGGAAACTTTTCTTTTCCAAAAGAGGGCCCCTCACTATCATCCAGCCCTTTTAACATCTCCCATTCCTAATCTCCTCCTACCCCACGTTGCATACTAGCCCAGCCCCCTCTAGCCACACTACCTTTTTTCTTAACCCCTTAAAAGCTCTGGGCTAGGCCTAGCACCTGGTCATGTAGGCCCTGCGCCTAATTCTTACGGCTACGTGCCTCTCTTTCAGAGTGGTGATCATAGGAGAGTAGGGGAAGTTTATCTCAAGCTTCACAAGGGTGTTTCATATGGCACTGGGGAGCCTAGAAGAGCTAGCATTGGATCATTCTGCACCTTTGTATCTGAAGTTGCAGATTCATGGGGAATGTGCCCTGTGGCTTTGCAGCGACCCAATATTGTGGTTATCTCTGGTGTGGGAGCTATATTGTGAGAGCACCCTTAGGCTAGATATGTCCAGGGGACACCCCAAGAGCATCATTTTGTTATTGTTGTTTTATGGTATGGTTTTCTTATTACTTTTATGAATGTTATTTTATTCTATGGTTATACTTGAAAATCATGCATCCAGCCAATTTCCACATTTTTAGAACTTTCATCAATATTTCATACTTTATATCACGTTTTTCTGCTGAGAAAATATTGTGAACTGGGTGGTTAATTAATTTTACATGTTTCAGCTACAAATCAGCTAATTATCTGTTTATATGTAAATATATTTGGCATATCATCATCATATCTACTTTCCCTAATTTTGTTATGTAAATTACATTTAATAATTATTGGAAATGTTTTGTCATGTGGAATGCATACTATATGTACAGAATTAACAATTTGAAAACTGGTGATATACTTGTTGACCGATCAACTTGTGATTTGTTTTTGGTCTTATGCAAGATTACTAGGGCTAGTGATTTGGGTGAAATGCATAGTGCAATCAGAACTCACTTGCCATGTCAAAGCTGAGAAGAATTCAAGTAGGTGGCTATGGATGCTGCTTTTTTCATATCAAACCTTGTTCCTACAGCAATTTATTGAATTAGACTTTTGTCTAATTCAAACTAAACTAAACTTTTGTATTATTACATCCAGTGCAATTTTACCCATATGTTTGCACTGTGTAGCATCAGTCAATATAAAATATTTTTTAAGTTCTAAAACTAAACGGATGTAATTCTTTCTGCTTCAATGTGGTCTTAATTGCACAAAGATCAAGAGCCTATGGCATTCCACTGGTCTAACCAGTTATCAAAATGTTTTTTTTTTAACAGGATGCTATGGGTATACCTGGTCAAGCAAAAGTAACACACTGTAATGTTAAGTTGGATAGCCTTTAGCTGTTATTTTCCATTGTGTCATTTCAATTGGCTTTTGCACATATGGATCTGATTTAATAAAGGTCTCCAAGGCTGGTTAGGACACACTTTGATCAGTAAACCTGTGTGATCCAGCAAACCTGGAATGGATTTCATAAAGTCATTTTCAATTTGTTTTCATTTGTTGCAAATGTTTTGATGCTGGATCATCCAGCTTCACTGATGATGAGTGTATCCTCCCCAGCCTTGGGTAGCTTTAATAAATCAGGTCACAACATTTTATTTCCCTAAAGAGTTGCATTATTTTTTGTCATTATTCATGATGGGAGAGTCAGATCACTATGTAAAGTTTTCTCCATCACATCCCATAGATTCACAATGGGAATAAGGTCTGGACTTTATGGTGGCCAATCCATGTGTGAAAATCAGTCTCATTCTCCCTGAAAACCTATTTTACAAATTGAGATTGATGAATCTTGTTATCTTGGAATATGTCCATGCCTATCAAGGGATTTCTTCTCAGGAAAAAAGAAATCCATTGATGGAAAAACCTGGTCATTCAGTATATTCAGGTAGTTGGCTGACCTAATTTTTGGGCACATAATGTTGAACTTAGACATGACCAACTAAAGCAACCTCAGATCATAACACTGCCCCCATAAAGTCTGGAACTTTTTTGTCCAAGCAATGAATATCTGTCACGGTCTAAATTCAGACTCGGAGTCCTGTAGCTGGAACAGCAAGCAAGCTCACAGTGAAGGCAGGCCTGGTTTGGTTCACACAGTAGCAATATAATCCAAGAAGCGTAATCGGAAGAGTAGTCAATAAACCAGCAGCCAAAGATCAGTACACAGGAAGTCACCAAACAGAAACAGCAGTACAAAAGCAAGATATTGGTAGGAGCACAATATTCTAGCACAGAGGAAGTTCCACACATCTATTTATTAGGAATTACCTGGGAGAAGTACAGGAGTTCAGAGTTCATCAAAGAACAGGATCAGGCAAGGTTTAACTATGTGATCAGGTACAGAGCTGTCCAGCACTTCAGGTGACTAAGCTGTCCATTGCACTTCAGGTGCAATGGTCCACTGCCAGCCACTGCAGAAGCCCCAAGTTTGATTCCTGACAATATCAGTCAATTAATATTATGAAAATAGCTGTCACTTTCCTTAAGTTCTCTACCTGCTTGCATTATTTTTACATTTTTAGGCTTAGATGCAGTTTGGGGCTATGGGAAGCCTGTTTCTACAATGTCTGGCTGGCTTTATATCAATATAAATTACTTTAATCGGGCTTTAACCTAAACACTAAACTAATGAACATTCTACTAATTCTCACTTACTTGATTTAAATGTAATAGCCCTATACATTAAATCATCAAATTTTTATTTGTAAATAATGCAGAATCTACTATTTCTGCAGAATAAAGCCTAATATGTTCATGTAATTACTGCTGTAAATTATACAATGTTTTTTAAATTGAATGAATGCCTTTCAGTTACCATTTTGGTTTGCATCTGTATTTACCAACACGTCTTACAGCATACGGCAAAAGGATTTATATCATCATTTTAAGCCTGTCCCAAATTAAGTGGAAAAATTGTAATCTTGGCTTCCAGTATTTGCTCGTAGTAATGTGCATATCATTTACCATAATTACATAAATACAGATAATGTTTTTATTGATTGAGCAACACAGTCTAAATATTTATTACCTAGATTAAAACTGGAAAGGCAAACAGGATCAATCGCCAAGAACTTTTTCTCAAAAATATACATGGAATATGTTTACATTATCGGCCAAATGTATGCTGATGTAGAGCTTCAGTTCTCATTAATGCTTAATAAGATAGTATAGGAAAGTACAAACTTGCTGAACATTCATTATACAGTGAATCTATTTATAGTAGATGGCCCTTGTTACTAAGATTTTTAAATATGGTAATGTTTAATTATGTAACGCATATGTCATTTCTACCTAAAGACTTTGTGCAGGCATTACCCCATCATTTAATTTTACCTTTAGACTTTTATATAAGGTAAAAATTACCTTCTTTTGGGGTAAGGGGGTTTAAAACCCTTTTTTGTTTTAAAAAAATAAAGGGTAAAGCCTTTTCCCTTTCTGTCTTGATTGCAGTGGCGATCAAGACAGAATGGGAACGCAAAGCCTCCTCATGGATCCCAGAAGGCTTCTGGCTGCTACTGCGCAGTGAGATCTGCACACTTTTTTCCCATCCTGATCAAGAAAACCTCCAAAAGGATCGACAGATCTGCAAAGGTAAAAGTGTTTACCAGTTTACTTCCACTTTAACTTCAGTTCCCATTGATATAAGCAGGCCACCACAATTATATCTCCCAAGAGCACAATCTCTAGAAACAAAGAAATTATTGAAACATTCCTAGCAGAAGAGGAAACTTCTTACTAACTTGTAAAACTTTACATTGAGTGGGTAGACTCTTGGAAACCAATGCAGTAGGACTGCACTTTTGCTAGAAAATGAATAGATGTATGGATCTGGAGTAGGACAAAATAAGTGGAAAACTGTGGAGTTTTTTAGTAGTCTACAAGCAGAGTGGACTACACTGATTGTGTTTTTAGTACAGCAGCAAATATTGTTAGCTCAAGCAGGTGGTTAGCAGTAGAATGGATTTATAATAAATAAACAGGTATTTTTTAGATATAAAACAATGAGTAAAAAAACATGTATTCTTTAGATCTAATAAATCTCTAAAAAATAAATAAATCTAAATAATAAATATCTAATAAATCTAAAAAAAATCTAAATTTTTTTAATTTATTATTTTGCCATGACACACACTTTAAGTATATTACAGCAGGCTTTTGTTTTGTACACAAAATAGCTTGTATAAGAAATAAATTAGAAAAGCTCTGCTAATTTTATTGTGCTGGTTCTTTTATTTACCATTTTTAATGTGAAGGTGGCATGAGCTGTATGGGTTCAGCTTTGAAAGAGGAAAGAGATGCCAGAGCTTTTTGCAGAACTATAAAAACATGATGATACTGCTGATACTTTCAGTTAAATCATTTCTTTGGTTTTTGATATGTGTATATTTTCTCCAGAGCCAAATGAATATGTGTATGTTTTGTAATTGCCTGGTTTAACACAAGTATTATACATCTATATACAGTTTATAAAATCAAAATGAATTGATGTTTGCTACATCCATGTTTTAATAATACAGGTAGTCCCCAAGTTAAGGACATCTGACGTACAGATGGACGACTCCTGGATACGAAAAGAGATTCCCTGCTCCCTGGTGTGCAGGACGGAGGCTTAATGGTGGGAGGGGGGTGGTTTGCATGACTTGCAGAAGAAGTCTTTTGGTTGTAACTCTTTATTAACTGACCAAGACAAACTCTGCAGTTGTCTTTTTGCATATCAAAGCACAGCTTGCTCCAAAAGTCAATGGATTTTTTTTTTTATCAAAGGAACATTCCACCTGTTATTTTTTAAACGATCACATCCCTATTCAATATGAAACAAAGAATTCAGTGAAGGACAACAATTTTTTTATGGGACTTTAAAGGCCAATGACAAAGCATAAATAAAATCATATCACATTATTTATACATTGTTAAAATTCACAAAAATATAAAAAATATATCAAAACTATGACTTTTACAGTAGACTCTCCTATTAGGGTATCCCTGATAGTTGTACAACCAAATGCTTTCTCTATGCGTTTCGCAGAAATTTCCGCTTCATAATTTTTTCATATTTTATTTCAATAATATAAAACAGTATAATTTTTATAAATGGATGTACCTGCTGTTCATATATAAATGGCAAACCTCTCTTATAGAGTAGTATTGGCAGGTGGTGAGAATGTATCTTTGCAATAGCCCGATCTTATAATATGCCAAAACATAGACTCTCCAAATATTAGTTTTTTAACGCTACCTATTTAGTATCCTTTTTTCCACCATGAAGCAACCGTGATAAGTGCTGAATCTTTGTTCAATTGACAGGTAATGGATTCAAGTAAATAAAATAAATGCAAAAATCCCCAATTTCTAATACTTTATCAATATAAGCCGTGCAATCATATATCGCCACCGATTGTTCTCCAGATATAGTGACTATGTGAGTGATAGATTTCCACACCATATAAAGAAACTACTTATTTTCCAGTGTTTTCCAACTATTATTAAATAAACAACAAGTTTTGATTTTAGTACTGTGTCAACACCAAGTTTCTACCCATGTAGATAAACATATGTCATAGTTCTCACTTCTTTCAATAGACTTCACGATTGCCCTATATTAAATGATTCTGATAGAAACAAGAAAGGTCCCATTCGCTTAACAGATGTATACCAATGTTTCTAATAAACAATAAAGGAACATTCATGAATAAAATCGTTTATATCGTTTCAGAGTACCCCTGATAGAGCAAAAAATAACTTAATCGTTTGGCAAAGAGTCTTCCCCAGGAGGGATTCCACCTCGCCTACTGCAGCAGTGTTAGCGTCCCTTGTTTAGAATGATCCCCCTATAAGGGTCATGCTCCCGCCGGAAATCGCCGCCCCTTAATGCATCTGCTCGCGCTGTGTATTGCAGAAATTGCAGGAAACATCTCTCAATCATTGCCTTCCCATCATGGGGGTTTTATTCATAGCTTTGGCTTTTACCTCCAGTTGTAGATCTCCCATATGTAAACAGAACTGAGGCTTTCCTTTTGAAGCCTCATTTGTATATTTATGTTTACTTTAATCAAAAAGCCTCTATTTAAATTTACCTATATTTTGTGAGAGGATAAAGTGCCATATAATGGAACCATAGGTACATTGGTAATACATCATAAATAAACAATTCTACATTTTAATGTAATAACTATATTCAAATGTCTTATCCATACAGGGTTAGCTGTTGTTGATTGAACAATTATGATATACATTCCTTCACATCACAAAAACATTAAAGATATTCTAAACCACACTTCCTATCATTCCATAATGATATTTCATTAATTTACATTACATTAAATTTTTTCCTATATATCGCTAAACAACGACAGCACACAAAAATATAGAATAGCGAGAGATGGGGAGGGAGGGGAAAAAGGGCGGGGGGAAGGGGAGGGAGAGAAAAAAGAAAAGAAGAGGGAAAGAATAAATGCTCTATAAATACTTGTTTCTCTCATAGGAATGACTTAAAGCTTAGTACTTCATTTAGGCCTGGATATCGTGTTGCTTTTAAAGAATATATCCATTTGGTTTCCTTCTGTAGGATGATTTTGTCCCAATTGCCCGTCTTGGGTCACAGATCACTTTTTCTAGAGCTCTAACTGCGACTTCCTTGATGTTAAAATTGTGGTGTGTTCCCATGTGTAGGCTGAGAGTGGTTATGATTTTTCCATTTTTTTGGCATATTTATGCTAATAAATCCGCTTTCTGAACTCCCTCATTGTTTTGCCACATAGAATATACAATATTACAGAAAGCCATTTAGATGATGACCTTTGTCTTACAGTTAACTTTCTGTTTTAATTTGGGGGTATTGTTAATAGGTACTGAGAACTTATCTTTACTATATAAATCCATTCACATTATGTACATGTGCCGCAAGGGTATGTACCCCCCTCATCATCATCAATCAGCAAATCCTTTTTAGCTTGAAAGTGGCTGTGTACAAAATTGTCTTTGAGGGACCTCAATTTCCTAAATGTTAATTTTGGATAGGGTCCTATATGTTTTTTGATCTTTTTGTTTTTGTTTTTTTTTTTTTGCTTTGTTTGTAATTACCTCACAGTGAGGATTTTGTACAGTAACTGACACCACGCTGCCTAATAGTATGTTGAGACAAACATCTGTCCTTATTGCATTTAATAAAATATTGTACTTGTTACGACTTACATACAAATTTAACATAAGAACAAACCTACAGTCCCTATCTCGTATGTAACCCAAGGACTACCTGTATAGTTATTCATTTAATTTTTTGATAGATGTTTATACATTTAGATGTTTTTTTTTCAGCTTTGACCAGCTGGCCTAAATAATTCACATTTCAGATAGTGGTGGAAAGAACAGAGCTATGTTTGGGTTTTTAATGCTGTCCAAGGGGATACCATAATGATACATTACATTTATAATATATTGGATGTGATTGAACCTCACACTACATAATTATTAATAAAGCAAGCGGACATTGCACACTTTGACAATTACTTGGGGCAAAGCTTTACACTTTTTACTGATTCTCAACTGATTTTTTTTTTCAACAGGGAGCTATAAATGGACTGACTGGCGTTTTAGAGTTTAATGAAGTTGGTGATAATCCAAATATTTACTTTGAGATTCTTGGTACAAATTATGGCGAAGAACTTGGCAGAAGTGCCCGTAGGGTAAGCTAAGCATTACATATAACCTGTTGTTATGTGCCGAGTGATAAATAATGTTGATTTCCAAATAGTTTTCCACCTCCTTCTGATTCACATTCCTCTTGAATGTACTAACAATATAGAACAGAAGACTGGTGCTGTTGCCTAAAGGCCTCACCTTGTTAAACTCCATACACAAGTCAAATGATTGTTGCCCGAGACATGTGTACCACAGTCCCTTATCTCCTTCATCAATCTACCAATTTTTTTTTTTTTTTTTTTTTTTTTTTTTTTTGCTTTTTGTATGTTCAATGCCTATTTTGCTATCTGTATTTACTGATGTCTTACTATTTAAACAGTCTCTAGAAAAAATTTATATTGGCTCCAGTAACAAGAGACCGAAGTTGCTCCTCCACCTCCAGCAGTGTCCAAGGCACCTTCTCAGATTGCATTATAAATATTGAATAACTCAGTCCTAGTTGCATAAAACATTAAAAGCTGATATGCCTATTAGGTTTAATCAGCATTAGAAAAGGAACACCATATATCAGTGCTCTGCAATTTTGTGTTAGACTTATGCTATATAGGTTTTACTATACAATTTTCAACATAATAGCTCATTTTTGCATATGCAGCAACTTAGCTGACGCATTCCTTTTCTTCTGTTCTTTCACTTGCTGTCTTCAACTGTTTTGTAGAATTTTAAAAGTACTGTAAACCGGCACTGACTACAGCTTTACTTAAAAACTGCTATTCTGTAAAACCTTAAGGTACCTAGATAGCTTTCACACTGTCGGCCAATATTTAAAATGAGCAGATCAAATACATTAAGTACCCTAGCTCTGCTGAATTGTGGAAGGAAGCAAAAGATGCACATTTAATGCCATATTAAGAAGTACGGGGCTTTTATCAGAGAAATAGGACAGGGCAATGATGATTTGTTTTCCTTTTTGGACCTGAAAGGGAGCTTCAGTACCAGACCAATCCTAACTGCTTTGCTATAAAGCACTCTTGTTCACTCGCTGTGGTTGTAAAGGTTTAATTAATTATTAATTATTTGTGTACTAATTTATAAAGATTCAATTCCAGATTTTATTTAGAAATTAGATTAATATAATTAGTGTCATATTTTCATTATCCTACAAAAGAGTCTTTTTTTTTCTGTATTATTGAATTCAGCTCTCAGAGGTCATACAATACCAAAATGTTGTGCAGTGTAGCATACAGAGAAATAAGTTATGCTAGTATATTATTCTGATATCGTGCCAACTGTCTTTTGATGACTGCAACATCAGAGTAAGCATGATCAGAATGTCAATAAATTTGTGGAAATATGCAGATTGCATGTTTTCCAATTAAAAAATAAAAAGGACATAACCCTTTTCTAATGTTTCTCTCTTTTTATGATTAGACCTTGTAACATTTTCCCACGTCCATATTGCTTAAACTGCAAAATAAGTTCTTCGGTAATAAGAAAATGGATTCATTAATATTCAAGCTATTACCTGGCAGTCCATACATTTTAAGTCTTAAAAAGTATTTAGAAAAGGAGCAGAGACCTCTTAAGAATTAGGTTTTAGACTTTTTTCTATGTCATTTCAATTTCGGATTTTAAAGGCTAGTTATGCTAATTCAATAGGGATTACTGGTTAATACTTCAAATAAATATGAATCCATTAGTACTTTTTGGGGATAGCACAGTTCAATCCTAATGTGTTGAAAGTCTCTGGAGACAATTCTTGATCACAGAGAAATAAATAAAAGTATATTAAGCCTATTACAGTAAAATAGGCGAATTTCAGTTCACAGATGTATTTGGTTTGGATCTTTTCTGCAAGAAGAAACATTAAAGGTCAGATGTACGTATTATCTATGCTCTTTAAGTTTGAGCACTACAAAGTTGTTATTAAGCGCTGGCACAGTTATCGAGCACTTTGCCTCATCTTGTAATAAAATAATTTGGGCAGCACTCATATTTCTTCGGCTTTGCGTGGCCTTGATGCAGTGCTGGGCTTTTAAGGACATAGGGTAAAGCTACACCACCATAAAGCAGTCAGGAGCTAAAGAGTTTAAGCACAGCTGCAAAGATAAAAACCAGGAATGTTCACAGAAATATGGGAAAGATTTTGGAAAACAAGAAAGGGAGAATATCTGGCCCATGCAGTGCTCAGTGGGGCTTTAAGCACAACACTGTTTACAAGCAGAGATTGATGGATAAGGTTCAGTGCCCGATGTCATCAGCATCACAGTGAATGACATCCCCCTGGGCTGCATCACTAAGACCATGATGCCAATATATATCAGGTACATGGCAAATAAGAAGCAGGCAGGAAACTCTTTGTCTATTTGCTGAACAGCATTTTAAAAGGTCAGTAACAGAGATTTAAAATATTAAACTTTTTTTGGCATAGAACATAAAACAATGTATTAATTAAATGTAAGTATGTGCTAGTGCTGTTTATGTTAAATATGTCTATGTTTTCATGTTCATGACAGTATTACTCAGTGATTAATTTAATAGATTTAAAGCATCGCTATAATTAGAACCTGGAATTTTTCAATTTGCATCAGCAATATCAAACCCTGATAAAACAATATTGTATGATATTCTGTACACCATATAAATTTAGGAACCTAAGCAGCAACTCCTCAAATATGGTTTGGCAAATAACAATGCTATATTTACAATTCGTCAACTACTGTATACAGCTCTGTCCCTGAAATTACAGCCTGATGACTAACAAATATATATATATAACATTGTAATTCTACCTAAACTAAAAGTAGTCTAGTAATATAATAAATGCCTAATTAGCCAACCTGCAGGTACAGAAGCCAACTTCTGAAATGTAACTTATTTATCTGTTTCCAAGATACAGGCATGTCTGGCATGCAGAATACTTTTTCTAGACTAGTTTGTGCCAAACCTTCTCTACCTTTTTTCCCTTCCCATTCGCATTTATTGCTTCTTTTCACAGTATCTCCTGATATCAAATATAATTTTTATTCTTTATATAGTGAAATTTCCACTTCATCTGAATTTTTATGGAAACTGAAAATGTGTGCACAAATCTTGTCCAGGTCTGATTAACTAAGGGTTCAAAAATTTGAATTAGAAATTTAGCGAACCCAAACATACAGACATTTTCCAATAAATCTTACAGTGGCTGCATTTTTTGGTAAATTCTGGCCATTAGGGCAGACTACTGTCCAGCTACGCTGTCATGGAGACCATGTAAGCAGCATTTTGTGTTCTTTTTTCAATTTCATTTTTCTTTTCAAACAGGCAGTAGGAACCCACTGGAAAAAGAATATCTGTTTAAAGTTTCACTAGGCATTAAACCTCTTGCAATAATGAAAACTAACATTTTATGCTGCAATTGTTCTTTTTATTTTTAAAACAACTGGATGTTGATAATGACAATTGAATAGGGAATCATTCTCATCCCTTTTGTGCATACTCCCCAGCAGATGTAGCCTTTCAGATGATAACACACTGACCTGAGACCTGTATGCTGGCAGTGATGGAGTAAATCTGATACTGTATGCAATAATAGTATGTATACAATATCTAGTACTCTCTTTACCATAAAGATAGCTGCCCTCGAGCTGAACTTATTACAACCATATTTTCGAATAAAAATGTCATTTTTTACACTGATATAACTTGATATATATACACCCAGTGTAGGCTTGATGTATCTGTACCATGAACTGTACCGGAGGATTTTCTTTTTTTGGGGAGGGAGGATATGTGGATATGTTGCCAGGTTAGCCTATTTATGTAAACACTCGTATCCTACAAATTAAAAATAAATGTCCATGTTATGCTCCAGTACTTATGTGACTATCAACTCAAAGCGCAATGTAAACTCTAGAACATGATCTGTTTATAACAGCGTCTCCATCTGCTATGTTTTGACATACACGTAAAGTTCAAATGAGGGTAAATTGTGCAGCATAATGAGAATTATAAAAACTCACTCATAATGGGCACATATTTTGTAGAATAGAGTGTTATTTTCTTGCTCATTTGCATTTTAATTTGCTGGGTCTTTAGGTTTCGTAAATACATGAGATTTATGCATACAATATATGGAGAAGTACAACCAACATGTCTTCTTAACAGTAATTGCATTAAATGTCTGTGCAATATGATAAATAAAAGCTCCTTTAGAAAAATAAGTATGTAACTGTAAAATAAATCACTGTTATGTATTTAATGGATAAGAAGGTTTTACAGTACATCTATATTTATATATTTTTAGCACAATATGCTAAGCTAAGCTAGGAACCAATAAAAACACAAGCCTTTAAAGACTTTATCAACTCAATATAAGATATGACAACCATGTTCCAAGTGAGTAAATGTTAGATATTATAGCTTAATTGTATTCATAGAAGAAGGGTGTATTTTTGCAGGTTTATTTTCAACTGGTATTCCTACCATTAACACATGTCTTGTCCTAGATTGTTCACCATTTGCAAATGCAGTTCATCCCGGTATGTCTATGTGCTGATACAGTGTATGAGAGGCAGTGATGTGAGCAAAGATATTCCCTGTCCTTGCTGACATTTATTATTCTACTGTCATAGGGATGTAAGAATCTTAACCCAGATAGTAGTATAGACACATACAAAAGAGAACTGGTAACAAAGGTAAACAAGTTAAGGGTTGTTCTGATTCTCAAAATCCTTATCCTTGAAACAGCAAATAGGATGTTGAGTTGTAAAGAACAGTAAAGGGATTATCCATGTCCTTCCTGCAAGGATACACTCCCTGCCTCTGATTGGTTACTGGTCATAGAGACTGAAAGAGTTTTGGACTCCTCCCCCTGGCTGCTGAGGATAGATCTTTTGCAGCCCCTGTAACGACATCAGATTGGCTAAAAAGAGGGATTACATAGTACAGGGTCAAAGTAATAAAAAGGGAGGTTGAATACTTGAAGGAGCTGATTAGAGTTTAGCTGTAATTCATAAAAAAGGCAATTGTTAGTGGCTTCATCTAAGCAGGCTGTGACACCAGAGTACTATTTCTTTTTCTACATAGAAACCTTAAAGCTATCTTCAGGATGATCCTACCCCCTCTACACACACACCTTCTTTATACCACCTCTAAAAAACAAATCACTCATTTAAAGATTCTATCAGATTAAAATTCAGAAAAAAAATAGAAAAATAGACAAAGTTTCTCTGACAAAATCAAAATAAGCTCAGCATATGAGATGCACTATTGTAACACATAATGTGTTGGGAATGGTCAGAAGATTGTTAAGGATAAGGTTAAGCATATTTTAATCCTCAAGTGTATACTATGTATTACAGGTAAGACACTTACACCTGTTTCTGTACCATCATTGAAACTGTAGCTACCATCTTTTTTTTTTTTATTCGGTCATCTTGATTGGGTGGGAAGGCATGATGTAACTCCTGCATATACATATGGGAGTGCATTCATTCCTGGCAGCAGGGATACCTGGCATATGCCGGCATTGTACTCTGAGATGAAGATGCCAAACAGGCAGACGAGTGTGCATTATTGCAGAAGGGATTTTGCCTGTCTCTTCTGCAATAATGAATGTGCCTGATCACCAGTTTTGTTTGTGGAACAGCTTTAAAACCAATGACCTGTAAAAAATAAAAAAACAGAGACATGTTGGCATACAGGACATATAAAATAGTGAAGTTGTGCACAGTACATGTATTCCTCATGTTTGCTTAGACCATTTTATGTACTACAAACCGAATACTCACAAACATGGTGTTTTTCCAGCTGGTTGGTTTTGAGACTAATCTTTGTGATGTCTAAATGATGGTTTTTATTTCCTTTGCTGAAGAATGCAAAATAACACTGTAAACCAGACAAAAATGGTATCCGCTATAATAATGTATCACACAGAACTATTCAATGTTACCAAATATAATGTGTGCATATTTTACAAATTACCATGTTCAAAGTGTATGTAAACCCAAACAGGTAACATTTTTATTTGTCTTTTTTGGTCACCAAACACATTTTTGTTAAAAAGATTTGATAAGTTCAAAGACATTTTCTGTGCTCTCTACTTGTGCTGTCTGTTGTCAATTTGTTCTCCTACCAAACCAAATGTTATGGTTGCATTGTCCTAAATTGGGAATAAGCTACCATCGAAGGACTAGAAGTGTCCAAATCACCAAAAAAATGGAATAAAAAAAATGAAAAAAATTAATGAATGGTAAAAAAAAGAAAATGAGTCCTAATAATTGCTAAGAGGAAAAGAGAATCAAGGTTTAATTAAGGCTTGCTTGGGTTAAGAAAGGGTTAACAAGTTAAACAGAATACCAATTTATTTTTTTATTTTAACTTGGATGGTTGCTTTACTGTCATCATATATAGATTAACGGCAATTTCAAACCTGACCAGATCAAATGATTCTGTGTGGCTCCTGGCAGCTGGCACCTTGCCATTCAAATTAAAGAATTGGTTCTTAAACAACCATCCCTTGCACATTTGGCAGTGGGTAGCAGTGAACAGTACTTAACCTTCCACTGCTGTCTATTCATTTTCTTTTAGACTACTGCAGGTAGAGGCTACATTGTACTGAACCTGGCATTCACCGTGATAAAAAAAAAGATGATTTTTTTTTGGAATGTGTAGCCTGTCCAAAGTCCACAATTGGCTAAAATGTGTACATATTTAGCTGACAATCTTTTATCATTTATGTATGTCTATTCATCAGTGCCTGTCTTTATCCATCTGTCTAAATCATGTTTCTCTGTGACAGTGTCTGTGTGATCTTTAATCTTTGTCTGCTAATGTTTGGCAGTTTGTGTTCATCAGTCTTTGTGACTGTGAATATACGCCTAAATATTATGTTTCCATAATTGAGCTTACAGACTATTGATTTAAATTCTATAGTAATTTCCAATGTTCTAATTAATTATTAGTAGGTTTATAATAAATATTATTTACATATGTTTAGTATTAATAATATTACCATAAATGCATTACTACTACAAAGAGCTTATTTGAGTATAAATAAATTATGTTCTTCTATAAAGGAATAGTACTAATTCAATGGATTACACTAAAAGAGCCTACAGAGCAAAAAAACACAGCCATTACTACATTGAATTGGTTGCCTTCTTCTTCACCATCTGCTGAGCAATATCCTCACACCTTAGTAAAGTTTCTCACAAAGTTTTATTGGCATGATGGTGATGTGGTGGATAACATCTCAAGGAAAATGCAATCCCCCTGCTGTGCACAGTCTTGCGGGATTTCCAAAAGATTCTTCTTAGCAAACATTGATGTCATACTGATGCATCCTGCTGTCCAGCATTTGAAACTTGTGTGAGCCCTTTAATGAGATAAGTCCACAGACTTGAACTGATCACACTACCGAATACCTGCCCAAGATCCATTTTATTTAGACGTATACATTGAAGGCTGTTAATGAATGTTTCTGGCTTGCAGTAACACTTGTCAATTAGGCAAAATAAACATTACATGCTCTACATACTATAAATAACCCTAAACACAACCATGATAACAGTTTGGTCTTGTTTGGTGTTATAAAACACAGATGAAAAGGTACACAGAGAATCATCTGATGTCAAGTGTTCCTAGGAATGTATATTTGTTGTCTTAGAAACAGCCTTGAATCTTCACTATCTATAGCTAGCTAATTAGCTTTCGCCAGTGATCCAGTGAGATGTAGCATGTGGCTTTGTTCTCAAAAAACACATATGTACAATTATACTTAACCTGACCTCAGGCAGATATAAAAACATCAATTATTGTAGTTAGATATCATTTGAAAATCTTAATAATTTTTTATATCAGAAATCTGGGGATGTGTTGTGACCAGCTTCACAGGTTGCAGTGCAAGATTCGTAACTGCTGTCTGGCATGAATGGCATGAATTATTTTGCGTTTTTCTTCACATTAACCTAACTCATACTGTGCAGGCACAAGATCAGGTGACCTGTCTTCCTATAAATGTATAAAAGTACCAATTTCTCTTTACATTTATTAAACTGAGCACTTACATTATAGGAAAGTCCCTTGATGATGCATGCATGTGTAGAAGGAGCAGCCCACAACCTCCTGGGATATGTGACGTATGTATCCAAAAAGGCTTCAGGTTTCCCCTTCAGTATTTACTGCTGCTGGGGTAAAGACAGAAGGAGGATATAATAATCATATAATATAATAAATAGATATCCACCCTTTTTTATAATTTTTAAAAATGTGGCTTTTATTCACAGTGAATACAAGTGTTCTAGCTGTCAATCTGAGAAATGCAAACATTGGAACACAATGGAGCAAATAAAAAATACCAAACAATGAAGTATATCCAAATGAACACACAATGATCTACTAAACAAATTGATAATACTGCCTGCTATTAAACTAATGTAACTATTCATCTATCCATGTCTACATATTACCTTTCAAGTACATTAAAGCTCATTTTCCCATCTCAGTTCACACAAAACAATAAACATGCTTTTTCTTAGCAGAATCACAATGCAAATGATTTATAAATATACTCCTTAGAGTATTATTTGTCAGAAAATAACGTCATGTTCTTTAGGGTAAATCAATCATTTAGCATGGACGACAGCTAGCTGTTCAGAAAATGCAAAGTGTTTACATTAAATTATGGTTATTATCATGTTAGAAAATATATTTTCTTGTTTGATCATAGAATATATTTAACTATATTCTTACTTTTGAAATATCTAAACAAATTAAACCTTGCAATAGGAAAGTAGATAAACCAGCTTCAGTGTAGCTGACACCATAATTCATTGGCAGAATTGGTCATGCAAACAAGGCTCATCCCCTTCATTTGATCTTTTTCCTCATTTATCAGATAATCACACATAGAAACAAAAATGTAAAATGTCTACAAATTCATGTGACAGGCTTGGAGTCATGGAGCTTGCATTACCTTAATTACACGATCATGTAATATAGGGGAAGTACCAGAGTTCTTTAAAAAGTCAGTCCGCCCAATGGCCATATTTAGGGTATAATTGGAGCCTGATGGGCTGTTTCACTTTGAATTCCTGTGTGTCTTACCTACCACAACAGTAACAGTTCTATGTTCTATGGTCCTGTTCATCTGGGAGTTTTTGGTGTTACCCCAAACTTTTCCAGGCACTTTATACTGCAAAAATTTAGACTGTGGTAGACTGTGCAAACTTAAAAATCTGCTCATTACAGAAAGCCCCCTAAAGCTGTGAGAGGGGAGCTAGGCGGGGGCCAACATGACTGTGGAGGGAAGGACATGAGGTCAGAAGATGGTGTGAGGGGGGAGGTTAGTGGTTTAGGTGTTAATGATTGGATAATAGGTTATAACAATGGAAGGGGAAAAGAAGGGCATAAAAGACAAGGATGGGAAAAAGGGGCAGTCCAGTTTGCAAGAATTGTACGAGATTTCCGCCCTCCCTTGGCGGCTAGTGGTTGAATGTGCATTTTGATAGGCAATGTGAGGTCCTTAAATAGAAGTGCGGTGGTTAATGGTTTGGTACATTGATGGGGTGTGGGGAGCCATCTGTGGTATGGGGTCTTCAAGTTGGTATTATGTTGCTGGGAAAAAGGTTAATAGTGGGAGGTATGCATGGTTGATATAGTTCCCGAGGCGGTGGAGTTGCGCCTGGGGGAAGTTGTAAACGCAGATTCCGGGTAAATGGTTTTATTGATGAGAACCTGCCATCTGACGGGTGGTTTGGCTTGGGATTAGTATGGTAATTGTTATTATGCTTTAGTGGTCATTCATGGTTATTTAATGTGTTATTTAAGAGTTTTATCTTTATGCAATAATCTGTCTATCTATCTATCTATCTATCTATCTATCTATCTATCTATCTATCTATCTATCTATTATTTTTGTTTGTACATGATAAAGACACAAGGCAATAAAAATGTAAGCATGTGGACAAAAATTGTGCTTTCAATACTGGGTTTAATGGTGATTTTTATATCCTGCCTGTTTGTTAGAGGATCTGTTGAGAGTAAACTTTATTAATCTATACTCTCACAGGATGCAATTAAATTGCACAGAATACTGTTCAGCCACAACTGCCATTATTTTACCTTGTGTTGTACATAAAACGTGAAATATGTGCCAGTAAAGAATACAGTGGTGCTCATAATGATGAAGTTAAATTCTATGCAGTGCAGGAAAAAGCTCTGTGTTCCTTGTAAAATCCATTATAGGATTCTGTATCAAAGTAAGCTACATCTCAGAATATTGTGAATTTGGTACTCAGAATGCTGACACATTGATGTGTTTATATATTATGTGACTTTTGGAAAGACTTCAATGTAAGGCTGTGTATAGAGTAATATTTAGCATGCAAGTCTCATATGTCAGAATAGATCTGCACACAACATATTGTAAATGTCACCTTTGAGAACACATTGTATGGTATCATGTGCGCATACAATGATCCATTGAAATGCTGCAGATGCACCTAAAAAACAATCCCCAAATGCAATCCCCACAAATGAAATAGTCAGCATGTAGGGACATTTACAGTCACCGCAGAGATCAGTGACCTCCATAGAGACACCCAGATCTATAGGCAGCGAGGCATTGAACAGATGGAACTGTTTATTTGTGAAATATAAAAAAAAAAAAACTAGTTATCACGCATATCATGTGGCAAAGCAGTCATTTTTTTCAAAAGCAGAAAAAGCAAGAACAGCGTTTTTAGCATTTTGTTACATTTTCTTTTTTGTGTATGATAAAAAGCAAGGGAGACACCAAATACAATACCATAGATATAAAGGAATCATCACATGCTCTGTTTTATTCTGCAAGCAATTTGGACAGAACTCTCTTCCCTTCATCTTATAAATATTGTTATTAGGCCTATGCTGTCATTAGACAAGGCCATGTTTGTAAGATGAGTGCTAAGGTAAATTATAAGTCATCAGTGCCCTGTGTAAACCATCTTATCAGTATAACGTTTAGTAACTCCAGGCAGTTCTTTATCAGAAAATACCAATGATGACACTGAGCATGCCAGATCAATAAGACAGTAATTTTCTCAAAGGCTTCATGTGAAGGAAACCTAATTTTGTAAATAGCTATAATAATAAACTGTATCAACTATAATGCTGCAAAGTAGACTATATGTTTTGATTTCATAATTTCCACCTTTACATAACTAAAACAATTGCCAGGTCTAAGGCTCACATGTCAGGGGATTCTCGTCGGATACAAACGGTTGTGCTCATCTCGGGTGAGATTCTGCCATGTGTATAGTGGTTGCCTGACATCATTCATTGATTTGCCAGGATGGATCCATGAATGACTGATGGAGAACAACCGCTATACAAATCAAGGGAGGGGAGCGCAGCTAAATGGTGCTATGTGTACAGCTCTCGCTTGTTCATCCATAACTCTTTGTTGTTGGTAAGCATCATAAAAGATTGTTTCCAGCAACAAAAATTGGATTAGGCTTATTTTGCAAATGCTCTGTACATCAAATGGCATTAATAATATAAAATATTGTTTTAGCTTTTATGATCCTAGTTGCTCTCAGTGCTAAACTTTTGCAGCCTTTTCAGCCTTTTCTATCAGACTCTGATCTTGTATCATGGTAATGCTGTCACCATTTTCATCTACAGTGTTACAGTTTTGGGTAGGTTTGGGGCAGGTTCAGACTTGCTGCAGGATCAAGTGATCCTATGTTGCACTTGGCAGATGGCACCTTGCCAGCTGCTTGGTCCCTCACATTGCAGCACTGGCTCCTAAAAAAACAGCATCTGCACATGTGATAGCTGGCAGCAGTAAGTGGTACTGGTACTGATCACTGCCACCCCTTTTCATTGTCTATTGTTTGCCATGAGGGGAACACACATATAATATCTCTACAAAGGTTGATTTAATATTTTGTAACAGACTGTATTTCATTATGCCTCTTACTTGCATGCATTTGTTAGTAATGTAGCTTTGCTCAGCCTGAATGACAGCGCTGTGCTTCAAAAGTAGATCCCCTTATTCTCATGCCAAGGAGTCAGCTCTGTAAAGGACATAATTGCTCTGAAGGAAGATGGCAGTTGATTGGAAGTATCTGCCTGAATTTCACAGCCTACTTAACAAACAAATTCATTTGACATCCATAATTATAAAATGGATTCTTTTCTCCTGCTGTTAACAAGAATCTGAGAACACTGCTTTCTTTCAGATGAATTTCAGCCTCTTGAAAAAGGCTGATTGAAAAGTTTGATTACTCTTCCTTTTACAGATACCTCTGTCTCTTCCTATTGATTTGTTCTAGAGATTCACTGTGGTTAGCAGCAGGTGGCCAGCAGGATTTCTCAACACAGTACAGCTTTAAATAAATCCAAATCAGGACCTATAATGAATGTTAGCTTACATAATTAAATATTTTAAGGAGTCAATAAGGAAAGTAAATTGAGATGAGCCACTGTCTTTAGTGAAACCTCTTTCATTGAGTTTTTGTTTAGTAATTGGAAGAATGTGGCTCTTCTACATAATACTTTATATAATGAACAACTCCAGGGCACACATAGGAGCCTCTATCTTTAAATCATGTTGAACAAATGTTGAAATTCAGTAAGAGCACATCATGGGTACAGTCTTAGCACTTACCATAACCCTAGCTAGCTCTACTAGCATGAACTTTCCTAGCCTTACACAACACCTTCTTACCCTATGATGAAGTTCCTACTCCCTAAATGATTAAAAGAACTTACAGCTAGGACTAAATGAACCAACTGACTGTGTTTGTAATACCAGCTGTCCAGACCTTTAGTCTGTCAGACTCTAATCTTGTCCTGTGTTCATGCCGTCACAGAGGGTCACCTTTTCAAAATAAAGACGTCAATCTATTCTAGCTAAATTTCCAAAATATTTGGACATTTGAACATTATAAAAATCTAGTCTGTTCCTGAAAATGCTGCACAATTAATATCTTCTGAAACATGATGACTAAAGATAATTAAAACTAATAGAACACATCCAGGCAAAGGCCATTTCAACACTTACAAAACTCTAAAAGCTGCCCAAACCTGCTTTGCATTGAATAAGAAATGTCTTAACCTTCAAATTATGCTAAATTAAATTTGACAAATAGGAGTCTGAAACATTTCACATGTAGAAAACAAATTTTGCATATTAAGAACCACCTTGTTACAATGGTATGAAACACAATAAGCCAACAGGGCATTGTGTGATCCACCTTCTCAAATTTCTGGTATTTGTGTTTCTATAATATTAAATGACTAATCTAGATCCCATACATGCCACAGGGAAATATATCATGGGACATTTTAATACTAGGCCAGTAGAAAAATTTGCAGCATTAAGAAACATCCCCACCAGTAGAGCTGTCCATAAATAAAAGATTGAATAAAAATTGCAGTTAGTAATATCTTCATACATTGTTAATGTAAGGTTTTGATAAATACTAAAGCATAAACTTAAAACGACAGAATGAAACTGAGCTTTTGGCTTCCCCGCCCCTGCATCAGCATTTCACTACAGACCTTGTAAATGTTTAACAACCTTTATAAAGTTCTATATGAAATTTAAAACAGTCCCGAAAGCTCAAGACAATGCTTAGATTTAATGTTAGTGTTATGCATTTTGATTTAAAACAAAATAAACCATTTTTATAATAACTAAGTTGCAATTGAAACTGCATTTGGCAGCAAGAATTGTCTGACTGGGTATATGGTTTAGATTCCAAACATAAAGTTTGTCATCAATATTTCAGCATGCAGCAAACATGTCAACTGTACCCAGCTGCTCCATTGACATGAGGCCATAGATGCTTAAAATAAAAATGAAAAAAAAAACACAAGCAAAATTCAGAGAAGGTGGAAAATATGCTGGTTCCTCTTCTCATTAAGGATGAGCATAGAGTTGAATTGAATTAAGCTAAATCGCACTGTTAAATTGAACGTTCTGGGAAACTCACATTTACATTAATTTTTACAGTAACTTCAATAACTCTCTTTGCTTGATTGTGGCAGGTAAGATCTTTTGCTCCCCCCTCCCCCTAACCCCCAACCTTTTACTGCCCAACTTAATAAAGACACCTGCAGGTATGGAGCAAATGGCCTCATGACCGTTTATTACAACTTATTTACGCATTTTACATATTCCTAACACAATAACTTAACACTTTTAAGGCAACATTTTTCTAACCCACGTATCCATACAACCAAGTTGCAGGTCCACAGAGGCTTTAACTCCTTCGCCACCATAACCCAGGGATCTGTGCTCCTTGATATATCAGGCTCCCATTCCACCGCCTCGGGAACATATCAAATACGCAACTATCCCCTAACCAACAACCAACACACAAATTTTAGGAGACCCCATACCATAGATGGCTCTCAAGACCATACCATAAACTTCTCCACTCACTGTCCTTTGAGGACCTCAACCACCTACAAAAATTCCCCCTAATACCAAGCAAACAGGGAGGGAGGGAGGACAGGGATCTTCTTCCTTTCTGACCAACAATCTGACCTATAAAACTTCTGTTTCCCCCTTTCTTTTATTACCTATTATCCACCCATTTTTTATTATAGCCAACATTTCATTCCCTAAACTCTCTTTGAACTTTCAAAAACTTTTTTATAACCCCAACCTACTCAACTTGGCCTTACCACCCAGTCTAGCAGGTCTTACCTCTAGCTCCCTCTAGTCCTAGGCTCCAGGCCTTTCTTTCTGGGCCAATTAAAAACTTCATTGATGTAGAGTGTGTCCGTGTAAAATAACATCTTGATTCTATCTGAACACCGCCTCGGGAACATATCAAATACGCAACTATCCCCTAACCAACAACCAACACACAAATTTTAGGAGACCCCATACCATAGATGGCTCTCAAGACCATACCATAAACTTCTCCATGCACTGTCCTTTGAGGACCTCAACCACCTTCAAAAATTCTCCCTAATACCAAGCAAACAGGGAGGGAGGACGGGGATCTTCTTTCTTTCTGACCAACAATCTGACCTATAAAACTTCTGTTTCCCCCTTTCTTTTATTACCTATTATCCACCCATTGTTTATTATAGCAAACATTTCTTTCCCTGAACTCTCTTTGGACTTTCAAAAACTTTTTTATAACCCCAACCTACTCAACTTGGCCTTACCACCCAGTCTTGCAGGTCTTACCTCTAGCTCCCTCTAGTCTCCAGGCCTTTCTTTCTGGGCCAATTAAAAACCTTATTGATGTAGAGTGTGTCCGTGTAAAATAACATCTTGATTCTATCTGAACACTACTGTTCCAATCTACCAGATTCTACCAAAATGTAATTCTGTTGGATAAAGTTGGACATTTTCTTGTAGTATGTGTCCCTGGAAATACATACCTTGATTTTTACCTACATTCAACTTGAAAAGGAGAAATTCTACTGTGCAATTGTACTTAATTCTATTACACTTCTAAAGAAAATTCTTTAGTGTAATTCTACTGGATGGAATTGGACATTGCTGCAATATGTGTTCCTGCAGAAGAATACCGTGATTCTATTGTAAGCTATGCTCACACTGGCCAACAAATTGCAGTAGGGTTACGGCTTCCTCATTCCAGTGAACCACTGCCTCAGAGGAAAGCCTTCAAATAGCCCTTTCCCCCCGGCAACCGTATAAAAAATGAATGGAGGCGGTAGTGAGTGATCTTAGTACTGGTCACTGCACCCAGCTCTCAAATGTGCAGATGCTGGTTCTTTAAAAAGCAGCGCTGGGTTGCTAGTGACCAATGGGCTGTCAAGGTGCCAGCCACCAGGAGCCATACAGGATCACCCGATCCTTAAGCAGGTGTGAACCTACCCTAATTCTACTTGATGGAAAAGAAATTCTTCTTCTCTACTTGTTGATTAACTGCAATGCTGCCCTTGAAGACTAATTCATGCTAGTTAAAGTAGAATCACATTTTCAATTACTTTCTCAAATCTTTTGGCAAATCAAAATTCAATAGTCTCTTATACCTGTCTTGACATGCTGGCTCCAAAATCTAGTATTTATGACAAACACTTTAAAACTAAATAAATGGAGTATAACATATTCTTTAACAAATATTTTCCTTACCAAATAAAAAAAAAAAATCCCATTGTGCTTCCCAGACAGAATTTAAGCTGTGGATGAAGATGTTTCTTTTAAAATCATTGTAAAAACATGGACATCACTGTGCAGCTTTGACTCTAAATGCAGCAACAGTAAAGTTAGACTGCACAATGTTGCTTGATGTGATAAAAAATAAAATCACTACTATGTTGCTTTTTAACTCCTAACTCAACCCTAAATAGTCATATTGATTTTTACAGATGGAAATGGTCCCTGACACTCATTTTCATGTTCTGTTTTCATGCTAGTTTCATGCAAATCATAGCAGCTAGCTGTATTTATTCACAGAGGCAATGCAACAACTCTACCTAATAATAGGATAAGTCTAATAATGGTATTTCATAAATAGAGGATGTCCCCAAATTGTACATAGTTTATAGTGAAATACATCCTACTGTATCTTATATATAGGGACAGTGTGACAATTGTACTTCATTTATAGGTACAGGTCAACAACTATTCTTCATTTTTGGGGGCAGAAAATCAATTGTACCTTAATTATGGGGCAGGATAACAACTGTATCTCATTTATAGGGTCAGGCAAAAACTATACTTTATTTATAAGGGCAACCCAGCAACTGTACCATACTTTTAGGGTCAATCCAACAACTGTACCTCATTCATAGGAGCCGTCAAACAACTGGACCTCATTTTATGGGGCCGCTATAACAACTGTACAATTTTTTAGGGGTAGTAAAACAACTGGACCTTATTTATAGGGGTGATCCAACAACTGTGCCTTATTTATAAGGGCATACTAACAATTATACCTCATTCATAGGGGTCATCAAGCAACTGTGTCTGATTTATCAGAGCAGTCCAACAATTGTACCTTATTTATAGGAGTAGTTCAACAACTGGACCTCATTTATGAGAGCAGTTCAACATCTGTAACTCATGTGACAATAAATGTAACTGTGACAATCTCACAACTGTACTTCATTTATAGGGGCAGTCCAATACTTGTACCGGTTACTCCGTTTTCCTCCCACATTCCAAGACATGCAGTTAGGTTAATTGGCTTCCCCCTAAAATATTGGCCCTAGACTGTATTAAAGACATGATTATGGTGGGATTATTAGATTGTGAGCCCCTTTGTGGGACAGCTAGTGACATGACAATAAACTTTGTTAAGCACTGTGTAATATATTGGCACTAAATAATACTGTTTAATAATAATATTAAATAATAATAATGTATAGGGGCAATCACACAACTGTTCATTACTTCTAAGGGCAGGCATACTTATTTGGTGACTCCCTAAACTATATTTTATGTATTGAAGCAAAGACTTTATAATATGGCCCCAGGAAACTGCCCATTTTTTGAACATGTTGATAAAACTTCTGTGTTGAATGTTACAGTTACTCCTAGGAACTGTTTGAACTAGAAGCTTTCACATCTAAAAGGAACTTGTGAATGCCTTTTCATATACACCTGTGTTTGAGGATTTTTGCAGTCATCTTACAAATAGCCTGACAGTTAGGAATCCTGGTATAATTCTCTGTGGACAGAAGAAGAAAGACAAAAAAAACAAGGGTATATTTGTATGCTTGCTGGAATGTATTAAATTAAGTTGTAGAAAATAACATCTGTTCTTCGAATGTATATATTTTGATGTTGTTTTGAAAAAATAATTGTAAATACATTTTAATTTTTCAAAATCAAATTTGGTTTGTTAACAGAAGGTATAAATTAATTACAATAAGGTACTTTACAAATGTCATTGGCATCAATCTTCATGTTACCAAAACAAAGCATAAATCAATACCAGAGAAAGCACAAATGAAGGAGTAAGCAGTAACTTTCCTAAGGAGACACCAAAGCATTTAAGCCTGTGGGTAGTATTCTATGAATCTATACGGGCTTACAAGGAAAGTAAGCAAATAGCTGTGCATGTTGTCAACCCTCATAAGTATTTGGTTTGGTGTTTCCTAATTGCCATGGTTTTAGACAATGGTGTGCTTACAACCTTGTGGGAAAGGCTCTTCCCAGCATGACTGTGCCCATGTAAACAAATTCAGCTCCATAAAGACATTAATTGAAAAGTTTGGTAAGAAATTTGGGATTAATTAGAAAACTGATTGCAGACCATGTCTGTCAGATATCAATATCTGACCACACAACTGCTCTTTTGGCTGAAGGGGCACAAATTCTCACAATCACATTTGAAATCTTGTTAACCTCCTGAGCGTTACACTGAGGTCTAGATTTCTGTACCAAAAGTGATCCACTGTTTTTCATGAATTTTTTTTTTTAAATTGTAGACCTGTAACTTACAGAAATATGTCGAACAGGGGTTCTAGTAGATATTATGAATGGAGTGGCACCTGGCAGCTACCCCGCAGCCCAAACCTATCCTCACCCTCAGAGGCTCTAGTGAAGACCTGGTAGCTGCTTAGTCACGCCCCTCTGGAGTGTACCCGGTCAGTGGCACAGTGGGTCCACACCCGCTTGCATAACACACCCGACGCTGGAGAGGGAGATCGACGGACGACGCTGGACGGAGGACGACGTTGGAATACGAAAACGACGCTGGATGAGCACAGGGGGACCAGGTAAGTATGGATGGGAAAAATCTCGGGGTTAACCATCCTAGCCGTTTTTTTTTTTTGCCCGAACGAAGGTCGGGCTTAACGGCTAGGTGGTTAAAAGGCTTCCCAGGAAAAGTGAAGGCCAAACTTTTATGTTTTTAAAGCTTTGGATAATATAGAAAAGTGTCAGAACCTTTGTCAAGTTTTCTATTGCTTTTTGTGTCTGTATTGAGATTATCTCATCTATTTGTACTGGTGATTTTTGTCACCAAGCTTAAAACATATAAAAAAAGCAAAATGGTGTTGTCCTGAAAAACAAGCCTTACGGGTAATCTGCCAATGAGAACATATGTCAACGGGACAACTCTGTAAAATAGGATTTTTGGACTTTGTAAGATTTACCTTTCTGTTACTGGAAATGAAATTTCCCCAATGGTATTCAGACAGAAAAAAAGCAGACTAATAGGGGTATTAACCCTTTCTCTACCATATCCAAAGCTTTGGCTATACATACAATATAATGCCCATGGTTTGTCCTACAAACATATATAGGTTTTACAAGGTTTGCACAAACATTTGGGCCTGCATTTTAGTAATTTTATATTCAACTCAAGTTGCATCAAGTATAAATATTTATTTACAGATACATTTCTGCACATCTTTCTGTTTAAGAGTTAGACAATGCAGAACATGTAGAAAACACGTATCTTTAATAAACACATATATAGCCTTTGAAAAGAACCTACAAAGCTACTGTATGTAAACATGACAAATGTAGCTTTATTTGCATGAAATGTACCTAAGCCCTGATGCTTTGTTTTATGTAAAACAAATGAAAACAAAGGTGAGATGAATGACAAGTGCCAGCAGATATTATTTAAAAGAGAAAACAGCAAGACACTTTCTCATCTTCTTCTTCATTCATTTTCCTTGTTTCCTAAATTTTGATTGATACATATGACACATCCAGTGCATTATTTATTTATCTCCGGCATGTTCCTCAGACAGGTACGGTTATTGCATTATTCTGTGAATTAAAGATAAGCAGTGATATAATACAATGCTGTAATTCTATCAAGGGCTTCCGATGAAATTTCCACAAACCATTACAGTGTAATCACTATGTCATATCATGATAGAAAGATTAATCCAAGAGCTATAAATAACTTTTCATTTAATGTTACACTTTGATTTTGGGTTGCAGTATAGCATATTCTCTTTGCCGCTTGTGTTTTCATTGTATTACTGTAATATTTATTTTAGAACATCTTTTAATTAATCTAAAGGAACATTGAGGTGTCTATTTATACCATTTTTTCACAACATATTTACACAGCTTTTACCAAGATTCCACACATTTTTCAATTAAAATCCAGTTAAAAAACGTGTAAATCTTTCATGAAAGTTGTGTGAATATTATATGAAAATATTTATAAATAGTCCATGACCACCAATATGACTTTAAAATTTAAATATTCATTGATGTTAGTAATTATATGAATGCTGCCTTTTATTTTTTATATACTTTTTCCTTTTTAAATTTTGTACTGGTAGGTTGTTTTCCAAGAATATTTTTTGTGCAAAGATAAAGAGTTTTTTTAAGTAACAAGTAAAACCTGTTAGGGAGCATTACATTCTACTTAAAATCATATATCTCATTCTGCAGTCTTATGTACACACACTGTCCCTAAGAGAACAGTAAGATTGTAGGTCTTAAACCCTGTGCTTCCTGCACTACCAATCACATTTTAAACTTTGCATGGGCTGGACTATTTTTACCCCACCCATGAGAAAAGGGAAGGGCAGAGTTATTCCAGTAGGCAGCCCTGAAAAGCTGACAATATTTAGCTTCAGAACACAACAGTAGAATGTAATCATCTCCACTAGAAACTGATAAAATAAAATGCAAACTACATGCAGGCAAATCTGCCATCTATGGGTATAACAGATTCAAAAACTACTGGGAAGCATCCTTTAACCATGAAATGAGAACAGAGACGAAGAAATACATAATAGCAGACATTGTTTAGCAAATTGTTAATCTTCTAAACTAAAGCAATACCTACCACAATTTACAGGTAAAAATGTTTAACACTTTATTTCATTTATTATTTATTTTATTTTAAAATGTGCCCTTTGTGTTTTGACATTTACTTCACTATCAGATGCATGTTTTCTAATGATAAAAAAGTACATTTAAATCTTTAAATAAAATCTTATATAGGCCTCAATTTATTTCTCAGAGTACCTTCGGTTTTCATCACTGTGGCATATGTTCTCTCAATGAAGACAATAGGCAGCCGTATTAACACATATGTGCAGGCATGGCCCACTGTTGCCACACCATTCTAGAGCAATGATGTGCAGATGATGCTGAAGCAGAAAGTGTTGCTGAATGAGGCTGAAGGAGATCATATATATATAAATATATATATATATTTTTTTTTATTTTTTTTTTTTACAAAAAAAAACAATTGTACTTTTGAAACTTACAATTGTACTTTTTGAAAAAATAGCAATTTATCATACAAAGAAGTTACATTACATCAGTGTGATCTTACTGTAATCCTCTCCAGCTATGGCTGCACTGGAATACTTTAAAGGAAAATGTAAAAACAGAAATATGGAAGTTGCTATCGCTGACTTTTATTTGAAGAAATTTGAAGAAAAATCTTTGACCAATTTTATAAAGCCTTCCTTTCTCTTTACCTGTTTCTGCACATAAATTAAAGGTTTACTACTTCGGAGGTACTAAAGCACACTTTTTAAAGATAAGAAGGAGGCACACTTTTTACCTCAAGGTGTGGAAGCAAAAAGCACACCCCTCACATTTTGTACACTGTAACCAAAAAAGTGAATAGTGAAAAAACGAATGATAAAATGTATTAATGAATTCATCTCTATAATATATTCTTATGATAACAAATAGAATCCTTTAGACAAATTCCTATGGAAGGAAGAGACATGTTTTTTCCATAAAAGGAAATTCTAGGTATTTCCTAGGGTTCTGGCTGCATATTGTAGCAGTGGTGGAAGCATAGGGAAGGTATACTATTATATAATGCCCATGGTGAACCCCGTGCAGCCAATAAGGCCAAAGTAAAGGTTTGCTGTGTAGTCCGAGCCTTACAGTATTTCTGAGTGACACAGGAGACAGAAGCAAAAGGAAATTATGGAAGAAAGGCTGCACAGTTATCACATTCATATCTAAGTAACTGATTAACAGCCAGACGCAACTTTTATTAATATGAAAATATATTTATGAGAAACTATAATCCTAGCCAAATATGAAATATTGTACTTTTCTTTATTTAATTGTATGCCCTTTGCATTTTATTTACCTTTTTTTCAATTAATTCCTTAACAAATGATTTAATTTGAAATTGATGTACGAGCAGTACCTACATGCTGTAAATGTTATCACAATAATATATGAGCTGTGTATTCTTGTTTGACTCTTGCTTTTAAAGCCCTGTTTAGCAATTATATTAATCTGTGATATTTTATGAGAAAAAAAAATCTTAATTCTAAAATGCAAATGTCATCTGTGTTTGGTAAAGTCAGTGAGAAATTGAAAACTATAACTAGAATGTAATGATTAATATTTTTAATCAAAGGAACCCAACCATTCTAGGATTAAGAGTTTGTTTACACCAGATGCCTTGTTGTATATTTTGTTACATTATCCACTGCTGACAGCCTGCATGCACATAAGAACGTGCAATGTTTTAATTTAATTTGGGTTGCAGTGTATTAGAAAACCATCCTGCATGTTGCATTTTTAGTGATAGTCATTTAGAGTTAGTCATTTATAGAGACCCTGACACCTTGCCCTTTGACGGAAAAGCAACCGAAACTTGTTAAAGTCCACACCCTGAACCAATTATATGCACCTCCACCCATGAAGCAGTACTCGTGACTAGTGGTCCCAACCATCAGGCTCTCTGCAAGTACCTAAACCAGCAAATAACTAGTATTGTTTAACATGTATGGTTGGAGGCTCTGTAAGTTTATCTCTGGGTTAGAATATGTTACTTTACTCTGAATAGACAAGGATATAAAATCTTTAACGTAAACTTATAGTTGTGCAGTTTAGCCAAATACTAAAGAAACAGTAAAATAACCTGTCTGTACATACCTTCCCCATACTCCCCCACCTCCAGAATGCCCAGAAGTTGCAGCTTGTTTAGCACTAGTGGCAGAGTAGTGTATCTTCAATAAGTGAAACCCTTCAATAAAAGAAATAATACAAGATATAGGCCAGTTAGGGGGTAAAACATATTTTTAATTTTAAAGAGGCATCACCTTCTATGACCTCCTCAATACCAGCTCAACACAGAGATTGGGGGAGGGCCATGTTTGCCCTAATATCTAAAGACACCAGGTTTAAGAGTATAGTTACGGCTCTGGCTGCACATGGGCATGGAAAAGGCAGACAATATATGATACCTACAATGCAGCAATTGTGTAATTTCTTTAATGTTGTCTGCCAATGCAACATGAGATTTCTTGTAACAAACAAAGGCTGGATCACCCAGATTCTCCAGTGATAGTATATCTTCTCCAGTCTTGGAGAGCTTTAATAAATCAGGCCAAATGAAAGAAATAAAAGCACCTATGCTATCAAATAATGATTTGATTTTTTGGAAGGAAATCCAGAAAAAAATGTATGGTTTTACATAGCAATGTTTCTTGGGGGAATGTAGCATTCCATCTATCAGTTTATTCTCTTGTCTTTATTCAGTTTACTCATTTTGTTTCCCTTTGATCATTTTAGCTAAGTATAGCTGAAATCAAGCATAATGGAAGCAGAAGCTAAAAACATCTTACCCATTCCAATTCACTTAGTAAATGTTGTAATTAAATGAGTAGAACAAAATGCATAACCTAGGAAAAGGTGAGATGCAGCAACTAGCTTTACTTCGCAATAAAGAGTTAACAGTTCCTCTGGATAATCATTTAGTGCAGCTTGTAAATCAAAAGTATTTCTCACTAAAGGCCTGTACAGAAGCTCAATAATTGTTGCTTGAAACAATCCTTAGTGATTGTTTGGGGTGACAGTTATGTGAACAACAGATGTACTAACAAGCGCTTTGACTACTGCCAAGAAGCCTCCCCTGCTCTATGAATAGGGGAGGGTTATGAGTAGGAGGTGCAACCCTAATAACATTTATTATGGTCACCATTATAGATGGGTAATGTTGTTGGATACCTTTTTATTAGAAATTTCCTTGTGATTGTTCAGAGAAATCTGAACAATTCAGAGAGTTACATGATAATATCATTTGTGAATACAAATGTATTAAAATGGTTGTAACTCTTCTTACGCTACATGCATTCAAAGTACTAGATTAAAATGCTCAAACAAGGTCTACCAAGCAAAATTACACAATGACTTCTGTTTAAAGGTACTCATATACAGGCAAATTATTGGCAGAGAAAGGTATTTTTAGACATTTCTCAAGAGCTGTTTTTACATGGTATGCTTCTACATTTTCAAGATATAAGAACTGTCAAAGTTATCAAACTGCTGGAATGAAAGATGCAATTGTATAAGTGCTGCATGAGAGCACGTGAGACTCTTGATTGATCACTCTATGGCCTGTGTCAATAAGCTTCAATGACCATCAATTTGAGACTTTTTCAAAATCATCAAGAACTTATTACAGGTGCAGTTATCCTGCTGCTGACATGCTTTAATTTCATATATATTTTAATGAACTTATTTGAGAACAGAAGCTGTTCTAATGCAAACAAAAACCCACCTAAAACAAGGGGCTTTACTGGGTATGATATGGGTTGTCGGCACCAACCAAGGCTAATACCAATAGCTATACGTGATGGGCCCATAACAAAATCATTACAGCACGGTAGCTCAGTGGTTAGTGCTCTGGCCTTTGTAGCACTAGGTCCCGAGTGTGCATGTTCTCCCTATCTCTGCGTAGGTTTCCTCCCACATTCCAAAAACATGCAGTTAGGTTAATGGCTACCCCTTAAAATTGACCTTAGACTGTATTAAAGACATATGCCTATGGTAGGGACATTAGATTGTGAGCCCCTTTGAGGGACAGCTAGTAACATGACTATGGTATTACGCGCTGCATAATGTGATGGCGCTACACAAATACTGTTATAGTGATAATACTTACAAGCTTTTCTCTTACAGGTAGTTCCAACAAATGTATTTTTCCTTAGGTTTCCAAACGTAGGTAACATAGCAGCATACTAATTGGTTGGTAAAGGTATATGATTTGTATATTTTTATTTAAGATGAATTAGTTTGATTGAATTAATTTTAAAATGATTTGTCACATACCAATAATACATAACCAGGGAGTGTTGTATTTCATAGCTTTTAAAGTCCTCAAGAGCTATAGCTACTTCCTTCATGTTGGTGAAGTGTTTTACTCTCCCGTCTTGAAGCATATATTATATGAATTTGGCTATTTTATTGTTATTTAAGAGCAGGGCCTAAAAAGTAACTACAGTGCAGTGTTTTCTCATAAAGAAGCCCTGACTGGTTTACTTTACATACATTTCTTGTGTTTTTCTGCTTTTATTTTTCCTATCGGTACCGGCAGATAGATTCATTATGCCAATGTATTGTAAATTCCATTACTGAATACATATGCTCAATTGTCCCATTCATTCTCCACACATGCCCATCTTTAGAGGTTACCCACAGAGAAGGTGCAGTTTGTGGTTTGCAAAAGAAATACTATGTTTGTTTAGAATGTGTGTATTTTTATAAGCACCCTACCAAGCAGAAGAATCATAAAAAGTGAATGATTTATTCATGTTCTGACACTGTTTTTGATACTGTATTGAACTGCAAATGAATACACAAATAGGTGTATATATAAAATTCATATTTAAAGCTGCACTAAATATAGTTTCGGTCTCTAATTCTAATGTTTATGCTCCTTAGAATTTCTGAATGTAAACCAAAGTTTACCTTGTCAAGCGTTAGGTTTACAAGATTTACAAATGTGGGCCCTTTAACTATAAACACCAGGCCATCGCTGTCTATAAGAACATAGGGTGTCTGTGTTATAATCCAATTACCTACTATTTAATATAAATTATTAATTATTATTCCTTATAGGCTATGCCATGTTATGTAGAAATGTTGCATAATGACTTTCGTTTTTTTTTTCATACATTTCAACAGTGATATTGCATAGCATGGCCAGTATAGAATACATATTTATAACTGGATATGTATTTTGGGTAAGGTCAAAAAATATATGGTATAGAGCGGAGCCAGAAAAAAGGGATAAATAGTTGTCTGTATGTAGTATTTAGTTGAATTTATTAACTAAAAGGTTTGGTAAGTTAGACAGTAACCATGTTGCAATGGAATGTGCACTAGGTGTGTTTTGTCTGCTATCATAATATTGAATAAAAGTGTCAGTCAAAGAAATTGAATTGAAAGTCTATTTAATCAAACAGGAGTTTCCTATAGCATATTTATTTAAAAAATAAACCTAACGCAGCACCAAATTTGAGGACTGGTAAGCTGGTATACCTATACTATATTAAACTATTTATTGGCTGTAGATGTTTTGTAAATTCGTTTTTGCCTTAAGCAACTATTTCCTTTTACTTTTTACAATCTTTATCAGTTTTATTTGTATAAACATGTATGACGAATAGAAAGCTGCACCACTCTTTACAGGAGCTGTAATAGTACCATTAAAGTATTATCATGAATATAATAATTTTGTTGCTTGAGTGTGCAGCCTGATTTTGTTTTTTATAGATCATTAGTAGCTGTTACAGGCCTTACATTAAAATTACAAGAGTTCCTTTGGGTAAATACTCCAAGGCGCTCATACATTAAGTCAAGGATTTAAAACATCTTCACACCTGGCAGCCTAGCAACAATACTATTAAGTGCATTGAAAGTATTATACAGAACTCAATATGCTGTGCACAACTAGACTAAAAGGATGGCACATTATGCTTTAAAACTCAGTGATCAGATAAAGAGGAGTTACTTGTTAAATGAAGGAGATTCTGTCTCTCAAAAGGATAACGTGTACAGTTTTACCAAGGTGACATGAAGTTTTATTTACAAAAATGTATCAGTTTTGCTCTCCAAGTGTGAGATGGATAAATCATTGTAAATTGACTCCTGGTAACACTGCATCATATTTTAGTACTCCCTGCCGATACAGCATTCATTATACTACAGGTATGGAAAAGAGGTTCCTTTCCTACATCTGAGGAGCATAATTACTTATATAAATATACAATAATTAGTCATCACAACGTTAAATGATGGAAAATGTCCACATTTTCATGTCTAGAATTGAATGCTTTAAAACCTCACAATTAATCAAGTTTCATCAAGGAAAAACCTTCTGTCCATTACAAATGTTTTTATGCTCACAAGCTTGACATTTCTCAGTATATGTATCTCCGTACGGGTAGTCCCTGGGTTACATACGAGATAGGGACTGTAAAATTGTTAAAGTTGAATTTCTATGTAATTCAGAACAGGTACATTACTTTAATGAATGCAATTTGGACAGATGTTTCTCTCAACATCTTATTAGGCAGCATGGTGTCAGTTACTGTATAAAATCCTCACTTTAAATTAATCGCAAACAAAGCAAAAAAAAAACTTTATGGAGCCTAGACATTCATTACCTTCTGGAGCAAGCTGTGCTTTGATATGCAAAAGGACACAACTTCAGAGTTTATCTTGGTCATTAAAGAGTTACAAGAGCTTGCAGAAGAGCTTAGTCGCAGCTGTGTTTAACAAAAGATTTCTTCTGCAAGTCATGCAAACTGCAGCCTCCATCAGCCTCCTTTCAGCCTCCATCCTGCACACAAAAGAGCAGGGAAGCCCGTTCATATATAGGAGTTGTCTATGTTGGCTGTCCTTATACTGGGGACTACCTGTATATTGTAATGTCATTTTCAGAGGGTATATGGCATCATGTACCTTAGTTTCACCCGGAAAAGGGATACAGGGGCTTGTGTAGGGCCATGAGTAATTGTGTTGCTGCAGATTTGCAGGTCTTTATTTATAGGCCCAGAGTGTCCTGGAGAGAAGTAGTGAGCCAGGCATTCCATTCCATTTACAGGCCAGAAATTGAGGCTCTGGAGCACCTGACCAGTGATAATAAAAGGACCCCTATCATTCCCTCAATACAAGGGGGAGTTTGAGCCTGAGGCCAGGTGGCTCAGGTGGACAGGCTGTGTGTAGCCTGTATGCTGGGAGAGGTAAGGAGGTCTCCCAAGCCTGCTAGACCAATAACTCTGAAGAGTGTAAAAGATTGAGAGCCAGTTTGCTAAGAGAGGTACAGCTTGCTAAACCAGCCTATTACAGTTCAGCATGACAACATTTGTTTTAAAATGCAGAAATTTGAATGAGTTAAATATTTTACCCACAAAGCACCAAAATATAACAATGTGTACCTGTGTTTTGTGATATGGGTGTTACATGATACTTATCTGAGTTGCTAAAAAAATGAACAGTGTTTCTCAAGGTTAAAACTGGCAACTTTTACACAAATGATGAAAGATTAAGGCATTTGCATAGGTTCATATGTACAATTTTACCCTTTATTTTACTATGGGAAAACAACATCTAAAAGATGATACTACAGATGAGACTGTGTTATGTCTATTACTTTAAAAATGTAATTAACAATGAAGTTGAAAGCAGTGTTTCTAGTGAACTTTATTGCAGTAGTGATTTTAGAAGCTTTCAATTAGCTTCATAATGGTCTTTATTGAAAAAGCTGAGAGCCTCTTACACCGCTGAGAGGAAAAATTTCAATTAAATGTGAGATCTTAAAAGAAATCAAATGTGATAAAAAGTATAAATGCAAAACTGTTTGTTTGCTTTGCTCTTTTGTTTTTATCATGTGCTTTTTAATGTAGAGTGATAATGACTAAATGTCTTAGGATGCAAATCAGTGTGACATGGAAGTCTCTTTTAACTTCAGCCCTGTCAAATCAGCTGATAATGTGTTGCTTGAAAAAGTATCAGCAAAGAAAAATGCATTATTTTGTATATTTGTGTAGTGTAGGAATATTTCATGCTGAACTTTATGCAGACAAACCAATCATCATGTAGACATGGGTTAAAGTTTTAAAGTTTATAGGTAGTAAAAGTATTATATTGTGTTTGTATGCACTTACAGTGTAGTGTATTTCATCCTAAATTTAATTTGATAAATAAGTGTTCATGCATGATGGAATGTTCAAACAAAATAATATTCCTATTTAACACATAGGTCTTCACACATTGATTTAGGAGTTAATAGGTAACTTTTCGTTATGCATTGTTCATTTTAAGTGTGCATGTTAAAAATGCTAAACTTGGCTCAGCCAGCAAAGTACAAAATGAAAGTTGGCCCATAGCAGCAAAAGTAGGCTGCCAGAAGAGAAAAAGTCATTAGGAGGTGAGGTGTTTTTAAGCGTGAAAGAATTGTAAACTACAAAGTGTACTCGTTGGACTGTTGAAAACATACCTCTAATGGAAAAAAGCACTCCCCTGCAGAATACTGTATTTTGATGCTATTATTCATGTTGTTTTTAACAAAGCTGAGGTCAAAATCCTTCCTTTAGACAGAATAATGGATGTGTGTGGAATATGTTCTAGGTATTCAAGTCCCTAGCTTCAGCAAGATCCTAGTCCTGGAAGGCAGAAGAAGTAATATATGGGGATTTATTGTATGCATTCAGGAGTAAGTTTTAAAGAATGAGCAGCCGCAGTGTGAGGTTTAGCTCTGTCTCCATATTATGGCCAAGGGGTAATATTTTTTCTGGTTGAATAGCTTGAATGAAAGCATACCATTATATTAGGGGGATAGGGTCTATTCTGGAAAATAAATGCATCTGTTACTCGTAAAAATCACTTTTGTAAGTTTACAATACAGCAATCAAGCTGTTCTTTGGCTCCAGTTAATTGGATTGTGATGATGTTATTGGACTGATGCAAGCCACAAGAAGCATTTGCTCAATTTCTTCTCCACCACTGATCAGACTGCACAATTGTAAATTTGTAGTAAGTTGGGAAAGAGAGGAACTGGTGTGTGACATTGTAAACAAAGCCAGAAATTACTGTGCCAACACTACGATTTACAAAAGAAGATACTGACCCTGGATCATGGCTGAACATAGATGGTACTGTTCTTCTGGAGAGAAAAGCAAATAAAGCTATTGTCAGGGAATGTATGAGTAGGTGATGTACACGTATCAATGTTTTAGCTATACCTTCTTTATAATGCATTGATGTAACATAAAACAAATACATCAGATCCTTGGTCTACTTTACAAACTTGCATTACATCATAGGACTATACACATCCATTAATCATATATACACACATATCAAATATAACCATACGTGTTGTAAGGTGACATCAGCATTAAAAATGACATCACAACATCACACTCATGACAGCACATGCCCAGTGTTACATAAATACATGCATGAATACAAACTAGGGTAAATGGCCAGTAGTATTATAATTATTTTGAATGCAATAGGCTGACATCTTTATGGTTTTGCATGTCCTCCACTAGCTCATCAAAATTGCTTTTATAGAGATAGGTCACAGCTCTGGAAATGTGGCTTGCAAATTCGTGCTCTCACTTACAATTTTTCAATCATCTATCAAGTGCCGACAGACAAAAGTAATAAAGCAAGAAAACGATCAAATATGTACTTGCTTAGCATTTTCTTCATCTTTTTTCTGTATGATTTATGATCAAACTATATGATTTAATCTTGAGCACCAACACCTCAACATTTGAATCTGAACAGTTTATGTAGAATGGTGAGAGTGATTGAGTGTATTCATGTGCAGAATTTGATTCATCTGGCCTTCACTTCAAAATTATTACATTTGTATTCTGTAAAAGAAAATTATTTATAAAGAGAAACAGCAAGGGTTAAACCATATTGTATTTGTCTGCATTTTTGTAATTATGGATTATAGAGAAAAAAGTCTTATGCTGGATTACAGGCAGATTTAAAAGACTTAAACTAAAACAGTAATGTATTTATTAGTAAATTATTAAACATATTATTTTACATTTAGTTAGTGTAAGTACCTATATTTGCATAAGCACCAAAATACATTAAAATTCTGTAGCAGAGTCATTGGACCTGATTTATTAAAGCTCTCCAAGACTAGAGAGGATAAGATCAGTGAAGCTGAGTGATCCAAAAAACCTGGATTGGTTCTGTTCCAGAATTGAAAACACTACTAAATAGCAAATGACATTAGGAAATCCATTCCAGGTTTTCTGGATCACCTCCAGCTTGGACAGCTTTAATAAATCATGCATGATGGGATGTTCAATCATGATATGGACAACATAATAAAAACACCTTAAACTGGATATAGCTCCTCTAATGTCTCTTTTTATTTGCCATCTTAAATTGGACTAGACGTAATGCACATATGCAGTATTAGTTCCAATCATTTGTATTGTCTGCTGTAATCATTTGTTTTGTCACTTACTAACTTCTATCCGATCACAATGAACCACAGATAAAAAGTTTCCAAATATCCTTAGTGATTGTACAGCAAAAATCCTGGCACAAATATTGTGTGCTATCATTCTATTTATGGTATTGATAGTTTAGCTGTAAGCCCACCTCCCCTATATTTTATCACAAAAATGGTCCTCAGTTGCAGATGGAAATGCTACTGACTGCTTCAATGTATAGGGAAGCATTTTCTTCCTTCCTTTTGACATTAGGAACTTTGGTACCAGCTGAAACAAAGTCAGGAGTGAGTCTACACAACACTACGGGTTGTGTACAATACGTGCTTCCTCGCTGTGCACTGTGGTTCTTTCTGTAGGTTTCCTTGTAACTAGAGAATATATAAGCATGTGGAAAGAATCATAGCATACTAAAGGATAGATTCACATAGGTTAAATACCTGCAGAAGTAAGTGAAGAAGTGGCAGCTTTCTTAACAGATCGGCCATAGGAAAGTTACATATATTCATTTTTGTCTTCCAGGCTGCCTTATATTTCCAATTGTTCTTCTGGTGGGAGGGCCACTTATAAAACAAACCCTTACATACCTCAGTAGCTGCCGACTCTTTGGAATAGTGCATCCTTAATTACTATTTGCAAATAATGTAATTTAAGTTTCTGAAGGAGTTTCAGCTCCTAATAAACATAAATCATATATCAAAGTTGAAAATCAACACTTTGGTTTTACATAATTAAAAAAGTTTTATTATTGTGGGAGGTGGGCTTACAGCTAAAACTAATAGTGTTGATTGCTGCATATTACTAGGAATATTTGCCAATATTTTTTTCATAAAAAATAATGGCAAACAGTGCCATGTAAATTAAAGGAACTGTAGGAATGATTAGGTTTTCATGTGCTTTTTGCTGGGGGATCATAACAGTTTATGAATCAGTTGTTAATTTTGAAATGTTTCTGGAGAGTTCCTGAAGCTTTTGCACACAAAATCTAGGCATTACATTTCAGTTTCACTGATGATTTAAACATTATTTTCTCACATGATTTGTTATACTGCAGCATCCTGTTCCAGACCCAATATGTATGTTGGCTAAGGAACTAAAGCTGCGTACACACTTCCAATAATTATCGTTGGAAACGAACGACGAACAACCGATCAGCCGAAAAACGTTCACAAAAAAGGTGACCAACAACTGACCAACCATGCTGACGAACGAGGATTGAAATGTGGAAATGAAGGACCATCACGGCGGATCTGATTGGCTGACAATCGTTCTCTATCTTGTGTGCGGTCGTTCAATGATCATGCATGTTCTGCAATACATTTTCTCCTTTACATGTCACTTCCTGCATCGTTTGAACGATCGAATCTAGCGTGCGTACACTATTGGTGAATTATATTTGAAAGATCATATCGTTACAGCATGTACAGAATTGTGCAAAATACGATCGTTCAAATATTATTGTGCATAAACGTTGATCGGTTGTAATCGTTCGTTTTCCACTGACTGTGTTAACCTGCGACTGTGACTGTGTTAACCTGGCCATAATAATTCTTGTTCAGAAAGAAATCAATCATGTTTTGGTTGGTATGGTTGGATTTTCAAAACGAATACATCTTAACTTTCTTTACTCACTTTAAATAAAGCACACCTGTCATGAGAACATTATATTGCCTGCATTTGCTGTTCTCTTATGTAGATTGCTTTTTTCCACCTGTGTTGTAAACAAACTGGTCACCATGAGTTCCTCACATTTTTATTTCTATATATTAGTCTTTAGAAAAAACAATGACCTTTTGTTTTCCAGATCCTCATTCTATCGGAAAAAAAGCAAATTACTTTCTTGTTCCATTTTGTATATTCATATTTAAAACATTTCTATCACTTGGCGAACATCACAATGAATACTTTCTACTCACCATTTCCTTTATCACTTTATCAAGGGCACATAAAAGACAATACATGTTTCCTGAGTTCTTTGAGGTTTTTGAATAAACCTTTATGTGTCATTTGTGCTTGTGATGTGATGCATCCTTTACAAGACTTATTAATGGAAGCAACCTTAAAATTAAGTACATAGATAAAAGCAGAAGAAATCACATAAAAATGAACATTTTTAAGACAGCAAATAAAATTCTGTGATATTCTTTTTTAATTCATGTACACTCATTTCTATACTAAGTTCTTATTTCTGAAATCAGAACAGTTTACACTTTTTCTTTAATGTGACAGTAATGATGTATATTTAAACCTTTAAAAATCCTTTTTTAAGGCTTGAGTTAAAAAGGTGAACATGAAAAATTATAGATTAACTGGCAGTTTACCTGAGCTAATTAAATGTCAGAAAAACATCTTGACAGGGGTCCAATAAATTCTCTTGGGCTGTAAACTTCTTGAACAGATTAACTGCTTTTAAATTATGCTAATTGATCTGGGAGGTAAATAGCCAATATATGCAACTAAGTAAATGTTTCAAACAAAAGATGTACTAGGAAAATCAAACATCCGCTGTGAGTTTTCTAAAATAATATAATATTTTTAAATTACCTCTGCAAAATCCATATTCAAACTATGTACCTACCTTGGTTGTCCTATTCTCTTTTATCGCAGTACAATAGCATGGTCTTAGAAATAAATATATATATATATATATATATATATATATATATATATATATACACATATACATTTTATCACTTACTTGCACTAGAATGTTACTCACTCCAGCAGTTCTGGCTGTCAGCAAGAATTATTGAAAATAAATATGGCTACTATATGTGTAAAAAGCAGCCATGTTATGTGTTGCTGTAGATCTTGATCCTGTAGATCTTTGATCTTTGTAGATTCTGACTTTCTACAACCCCAGTCCTCTCTCGCTGCTCAAACTCCCTGGCCAAGTTCTTTACCAAATCAAAAACCAGTGTGTTTTCTTATGTGATTGGTTGGCACTGATACCATAATTTTTAGCTTACGAAGAAGAAGAAACTGTGAATGTGTGTAAAGATAAAGAACCTTCCACTGCTGATGCCGATGGTGCCAGTAGATGATGTGTTAATCCCATGAACCAGGAGACAGGGAGGGGAAAAAAGTAAAAAACACTTCCTAAGGCTCAGACTGATGATGAAGTTGTGGTTCAGTTACTGCTTCCTTACTTCACTGATCTGCTTCTTCAGGTAGGATGCCACATGTAACATCTCACCTCTGGCAGTTTAATGAAGAATAAATAGAGACAGAAAAAAGCATTTTACTAGCACCCAATGCCACCCATTCTTAAATGTGCAACAAGTTCAGGTTTCCTAAAACCAGTAAACTAGGTTTCCATTGTCTTGACTGTTTTTGACATTGAAATATAGTGGGTTTTCCATGTTTTTCCATGTTTTCCAGCATCACAAAATCACCCTATGGCATGTTTTTATTAGTCATTTCATAAGTGCCAGGACCTTTATACCATTCCCATTCAACCTTCTACACATGTCATGCACCCTGCAGAGGAAAGTTATCAGTGATTTATATAGTATCTACCTGATTAGTCCCACTAAACAAGTGTACCTTGTCTTCTTGAAAGCAGTCAAGTCATTGACAGGTCTCCTTTCCTAATTCCTGATTTTAGCTGATAGCCATCTTAAAGCTTGAACAGGCAATCATAAAACAGTAAAAAATAGTTGTCATTCATATCTTGAAGTTCAGTTTCACAGGGGACTTTGCAACTTGGCTGTAAGTGTGATAAATCTGCAGCTGTTATAAGAAACAACGTTAAACAACCCTTTTATACTTGCTATATACATTTTTGATGACTGTAGCATTTTGATATAAAATGAATTAAATATTATTAAATAGTAAATATTAAATAGTTTCTACTCTAGCTTTATATTTTTTTAATGACTTACATGGTATACAGGTTTTTTTAATATACTTAAAGCTTGTGCTTCAATTGTATTACAGTTTATAACCATTACTTTTTCACAACCTAGCAAGGTTCTTACATTGTGCCACTAGCCAGCAACTTATACAGTATATTTCAACCAATTTTACAAGCTGTGCTGTGAGCTATGCCTAGAAAAAATGATATAGGTAAAGCTCTGTTACCAGCGACAAGGTTTGTTTTATACAGCAAAACATTACTGAGTTATATACAAGTCAATATAAATTACTGTCTGTGACCTCTCATCTATGAGCAGTTTCCTTTTATTATCAGTGAACATTGCAATAATTGAAAATTGAAAAACTCAATAAACTTTCGACCTGCAGTAACTTGTTCAGCACGTGTGTGTTCTTTAACGGTGCTATAATTCTGAGAGGCCAGTAATGATCTGTGTCCAGGAGCCTATAGCTCATGCATTTAAACATGTTTACAAGGTTATCTCACTGCAAAAACAAATAAATGCTCCAGATCCCTCCTTTTCCTTTGTGTGTAGAAGGTTATATTTAAGACCTTGTTATTCTTTTCTAAATGTAGAAAACATAAATACACTGAAAACTGTAGAATGGTTATCCATTGTGGTAAATCCACTGAGGAAAAAATAAATCTGTCCAAAAGCTATAGGGAGAGGGGAATGTCTATGAAGGTTCTCATTTATCCAGGTCATGGTATAAAAATAATAGTTAATTACATTTTCCTAGATATTCAAGCTGCTTTTTAAATTCTAAAGAGTGTCAATGACATACTCCATTTAAACTCAGTCATCTTAAAGTCAAACCCCAAGCAATTAGCTTAAAATACAGATAAATATATATTTTTGTTTCCACAATTTTATAGTATACAAATACATTAGTATTTCTGTCTATCCGGAAATTTACAACACTCTGCTGTACAACACAGCCCTATCAGGCAGGTGGGAAAACCTTTCTCTGCTGGAGTTTCACTTTCACTTACAAGTGTCCTCTACACTTCCACCATGTGGTTGGACAGTAAACAGAAACGCAGCAGAACTTACCAGTATGCTCCATACACTGAAACTGACCTGATTGGCTAGTTGTGGATAAAGCTTTGTACACACTTCCAATAGTTCTCGCCCTGATAATTGGTGCAGTGCCAATATCGGACGAGCATCTGAAGTGTGTACAGTGCGCGTTGTTCATCATCCAAACGACCATCCTGGCGGATCCACGGACAATGAGCGACGAACGATCGTAATGCAAGAGAAGGGGGAGAGCATGCAGTGGGGTGCCGCTCCTTCGTTCTCCTCCTCCCCTCTGCATAAAGCAGAACGGTGCTGTATGTACAGCACTCGTTCATGCATCATGCAGTGAAAAGTCATTGGAAAGGATTGTGAAAGATCCTTTCCAACTACTATAATTAGAAGTGTGTACATGGCTTTGAAGTACTGCAGCTAGGAGATAGCGATACTGTAGATAGCGAAGATCTACTAAAATTATACAATGAGTCTATATGATTATCTATATGATTATCATTATTTGGTAAGGTTCTTGTAGGACAGTATGTCCTATATGTGCAGTTTGGACCCCGAAGGTCAGTTTAACTGACAACAATTATATTTTTGGATATCAAGAGTGGCAATTCTTCTCATTGTAGGAGGCGATTAATAAACTGACCAACCACTAATAAACTGTGAACTGAAGATCTATAATAATTACACAGGGGTTCCCTAAAGCCTGAAAGTTATTCCAAGGGTCCTCCTATGTTAAAATGTTTAAAAAATGCTATATTAGGATAACCCAACTACTCGTTATATGCTGCAAAAAATACAGACTGTGAAAGCTTCTTTGGTCTACACCATTCCGCAATTTAGAGCTTGTGGGTTCTGGAGATGGCACCTGGCCAAATGTACTTAAATATAATATGCAATACCTCTGTAACAACTGCTGAAAAAGCAGAATAAAATACGTGTTGCTGATATGTTCCTGATGATTCATGACACTCATTCACCCGTCATCATTCACTTGATTGTTAAAGTAAAGCATTGCAAATAATAAATCTTTAAATGAACATTTCAGAAATCACTATTTAATTAGTATGCAGTTTTAGATAATTATTGCTTTATGTATCCCTCAAAACAGAACATTGTGTCTTTTTTGGAAATGTTTAATGAATTAACGAAGGGAAAACTATTTATAAAGTAGTAAAGAAATCTGTACTTTTTCAATGATAACTTTGATGATGACCACCTAGTAGACATGTGTTCTGCTGTCACTTAAGTCCATAGGACAAGGAGCCTGATTTCCTCCTAAAAATTTAATTAAAATTTCAAATTAAAAGGTCCACTTGCAGGTCTCAAACAAAGATAATTGCAAACATACATTAAAAAAAACTATATTTGGCAGGATTTTTCATGAAAGGTTCATTTGTTAAGATTTATTTATGGCCTGTTCTTGTCCTGCTTTTTATTTATGGGGAGAAAATGTGAATTATGCTGTTTTCCAACCTGCACCATTATTAGCGTTACATACAGAGGAGGTGTGGGCACACACAACAGTGGAAGGTCTGGGTACTCCATAAACAATATGTATATATATTTTTTATATATAGAATAATTTGTAGTTTTAAATAATATTTTAAATGTGATCAGTGTTATTTAATGTAGTGTTAATTATATTTAAATAATGTTTGGTAAAGCCTATTTAATGCTTCTGTTGGGAAAATATCTGTTACTGCAGAAAGTAAGCAACAAGCAGGTTTTCGCCTTAGCTTTTATTACATGCGATGTGATTTATTAATTTATTTTTATTTTTTTGCTGCTGAGAAGTTAATGAGCTGGTAACTAGCTCAATATCAAGCTCATCAATGTTAGGAGCTCACACCTTTGACAAGATAAATAAAATGCTGCTGGCAGGAAAAAAGAAATGTTATCTAAGGACATTACAGTTACTTCCCAACAGTAGATGTGATATTGATTTCTCAATTTCCTGTCAAAGGTAAACACTGCTGTGTATCCACATTTATACGACCATATTTTCCAGCAATGTAAAATGTTGACTAAACCAGTTGTGTAATGATACAATTATTTGTCAGATACAGTGTTTTCCCCATGAATCCCATGGTAAATAATTTTTTTTTGTCATTAAAAACAGAATTTGTATCATCAGTAAAAGCAGGTATAATATTCATACTATATCTGTCAATGACTATGATAGGTGTCAAAGTTCACTGGCCTGATTGGTTGAGCTGTATTATACCCGTCATTGGCCGAGCCATACTATACCTGCCATTATTGTAAAATTTTTAAATAAAAGTCATTCAACAATGGTGACCTACACATTTCTCTTAAACATCACCTTTTCTTTTCAGTGCAGAGGTTCTTCATATGCTCCCCTGAATTTGATGTTTTTGCCTATGACATTGACTTTCTGATTTTCTTGAAGTCAAATTACAGGTATCCTATTAGATTTAAAATTTTATAGAAATTTTAAAAGTTGAACGACAAGCACAAATAAAGTAATTTAAACATATTACTTAATAGCCAAAAAGTATTTTATGCATTTTCAACCCTAATATTACCTTGTAAAAGTAGTATTCACATCATCCTTGTACTATGCATAGCTTGTGCACAGAGATCCAGCAGGCTTCCAACCCAAAGCTATGTGTGAGTATGCCCTGCACAAGGATAGAAAGCACCGCTATTTGGTTTTAATGTAAGAAGTTTATAAACAGAGGCAATTTTTAAAATTGAATTACTGCACAGATCTGAAAAAAATACACAAAGGGTACATAGATCCAAGTAGGAATAACTCTTGTATTTAGACAATTTGCTAAGAGTTCAGCTTTTTATTGGGAGCTCTTAAATGGAGTAAGTAGGACTGGAGTGAGCAGTTCCATAACCTTGTTTGAGAATGAGAGATTAGTGTCTCAGCTCCACCTCATTTAGAGAAAATCTATAAGACTTACAAGCTTACAGCATATTTGTGAGAAGGCTGCAAAGGGAAAAGTAAATCCTTCATCAGGTCAATCAAATCTTTGAAATTCTTTAAAAGGTGAGGTGAAATGCCAAAGGATGATTAGTTCAAAAATTAGGGTGAGATGCAGCATGGAGGCAGGGGGGAACAGCTAACCTTTCTCTTACCCTGGTGAACTGCTTAAGGCTCATAACAATTGGCTGTGTGAGGCACCAATAGCCTTTTTATGTTGTATTTGTAAAAGGATTGTTACAGCAGATATTGATTGTTTTTATTTTTCTAACTTGACTTCCGTAAGAGTTATTTTGTCACTAGATAAAGCTCTTTTTTAACACTATGAATAAATAATTTATTAAATATTTATTTTAAATTGTATTAATATATATATATATATATATATTATTATATTTTTTTTTTGCTTTCACTTATGTCCCAGTGGGAAAACTCATACTGGTACATATCCTGTAGATGCAGTTACAACTGAAAGGGAATTACCCAAAACGAGGAGTTGACAACTCCCTCAGGAGATTCTGCAAACCAACTTATTATCTTGTAAAAGTAGCAGTGACATCACAATCACTATGTTCCACGTAGCTTGTTCAATGATCAGAGCTATGTTATGCTTGCATGCTGCATTACTGTAGAGATCAGAGAAAAGCACAAGAAACACCAACAATCAAGTAAAATATACAGGCCTTTTGTATTTAGACAATTTTTACTCATCTTGAATTTCAGCTATTAACTGATGATAGAGCGTTTCATAATGCAACTATTGACAAATTATTAGCCTGGGTGCTACCCTTTCTCTCTGCTCCTGTATTCTCCTCAATTCTGTATTATTTTCCCTATTATATTTCTAGTGTCCAGAAACTCTGAATACTCGCAAACAATACAAACAATGCTAAGAAATACTAAACCATGTTTTAAACCTAGAAGCAAAGTTTTAAAATGTTTAATTAGTATTTTACCCTAATTGAATATACTATTGTTGTAACAGTTGGCAATGTTCTTTGTTTGACCATAAGAGTAATATTGGAATTTCTTTTCTTTTTTTTTAATAAAGGATAGCAGCTTATTGAAAGCATGGATAATGGCAAACATTGATTTGTGCTGCTATTAGAGGAAAATTCTTGTAACTTAATATAGTTTCACATTTTGCCATAGTGATATTTTAGCAGTAATTAGATTTTCAAAAAAAATTCAAGTGCTAATTAGATCTCAGTTCTAATGTGATTTTCTTATGTTTCTCAAAATGAAATACAGAATTGGTGTAAGGTGAAGCAGCAGCTGCATCTAACATATTCACAGCTTTCTTACTCATAGAATAGTTGCTTTCTTCTCATTGTATATAATTATTTTTCTTTGCCGAGGGTATATATATATTGCACTCTCACATGAATCAGTGTCGAAAGCTTGGAAAGCAGAGCAAGACAAATTTACATTGATAAAAAAATAATAATTTCTTTTGATTACCAAACAATCTAGCCAAAGCATATGCAAAACATCTAAAACACAAATTAGCTGAGAATGTTTGAATTCTGAAAATGATAGAGATGGAGAAAGTGTAAAGCTATTTGCTTTATACAATGTTGCTACATCTTGTACATTTTACATTGTAAGATTCATGGTTCTTTGTTGCAGGCTTTGGTTTCCCACCGAATCACTGCTGGTCCCTGGAAATATAGTAATAGTAATAATGTCAAAGATTCTTTAGCTACAGATAAAGATTTTTGAAAGAGCAAAGTATGACGTCATCACTTTGTGGACTAGTAGGTATTATGCCTTCAGGGTGGCTTGGTTTTACTTTTTTCATCTAACTACTGGTAGCAGAACCTCATATATAACGTATGACACTAAAATAAAATGAATTAAAACAGCAATGTGCCAAGTCCAATATGTACTCTAATAGCACCTGAACTGATTACCATAAATGCACCAAATGTTAGTATCCACTGCCCTAGCATTTTCCCATAATTGACAAGTATGCACAGTGTACATGCAATTATAGGTCAGACTTACCTTTTTGTAGGTGCCACACAGTGTTGACAAGTGCAGGAACCTTTTACTGCTGCATTCCAAAAACCATCATCTTTATGGGTCCATGGCAATCCTCTTCAGCTTTTGGCCACTCAGGCCCTATTCTGCATTGGAATTTTGCTGTACAGTTAGGGAAAAAAGGGACCAGAAACCAAGATTTTTTTTTTCTGTTTATTAGACTTTGCATTCCTTATCCACCAAAAACCTCTACCTACTGGTGAAATTTTTCTTTGTTTTTTGGGTTCAGTTCTGTTTTAAGTGATACCCTTTATTGCAATAAAGCCTAACCTAAAACAACTGCTATGTTGTTTCAATAGTTGTATCTTTTATAAGTTAGACAATAAACGGGAATACTCTTAAACTCTAAAAATGTTCACTCCGATTGGTGGTTTACATGGGGTTAGCTTCCACTACTTTTCCTGGCTTCATAGATCCCAGTGGTACGCCAAACCACATATGCCATCTGTCATTTTAGTGAAACTTCTGCCTCTGTAGGGATAATTGGATGATTATGGCATTACGTATTTTAAGAGAAAATGGGTAAGCTTAAAAACCTCTCATGGGTTTTACTGTAGTTTTTGACACACACTGAGGAGATTTTCCTTTATGTACAGCATGGATACATAAAAAGAAATATATGGATATCTTTCTCTAAAGATGAACAAAAATGTGCTAAAACTTCTTTGTATGGTGCTCTAGATTTTCAAATCCTGTGATGTCAAATAAAGGACACCTAGAGCTGCAATGTAGTGATAAACTCTTCATTGTTCTGGGTTTTATTTCAGTGGTTAAGACCATGACCTTGTTTAATTGTCTCTCACAAGCAGCTGGAAATGTAACTGTACAAATCTGTGTTTTAAAATGATGAAAAATGGTTGCCTAAAATTTATAATAAACATAAGTTTTTCTAATTATATTTAATCAAGAAAATGAAACAAACTAGAAAAATTAAGTTTCTAAACATGTAAAATAGTTGTGAATGGCTGGGGCAAATCTTGTTTTGGTTTTACAATTTAAGGAGCATTGCTTTATAGTAATGCCTATTTAATTGCATCAGTACGAAAATTTAAATGCAGTTTTTAATGAAAACGAGTTCTAAAGCAAACTATGGCACCTAATGCCATGTACAGGTGCCTATTCAATTGCTCAGTTGTTCATGGTCACCAGAATGCCACAATGCACTGCTATGCAAACTGTGATACAGCATTCCTTTTTTATTTATTATGCCCTATCAAATCTCATAAAAATGTCAATACCGTATGAAAACCTAGAAAGTGAGATGGGTTGACTCAATCATTTGACAAGGGAAGCTGACCTTGCATTTCTTTACCAGAACACCCTTGGGATATGGAACACCTTAGGGTGTCAAATAGGACAACTGTTCTTTTATGCAAACACGATGTACCAGTTGTAGTTTAGGTACTTTTAACTTTTAACATAATATTCACTTCTTTTTATCCTGCCTGCCAGTATCCAGATTATTGTTAGAATCAAATACAGTATTCACCTTGGGCACTGCGGTATTGAATAAATATCTCCAGTATCCGGACAAAGAGCAGTTGTGAAAATGCCAGCTTTGCAACTTCCTGCATATGTTTTGAGGATTTTCATAAAAAGAACCCAAACTATTGATCTTTTCATACCTATTATTTCTTGACAATAACAATTCAAAACAAGTCATTTCTGTCTTGCCCCTGCTCTAGAACATGCAGGTCTCTCCTAATGTGAGATAGATTTACAGATTCACTTCAAATATAAATGCAGGTTTGCAGATAAAAATGCATTTTAACAGATAGTTATTGCATATTTAGGTTTGGTATATTCATACCATGACTTTTTGCAATAACCTTGTTTTTATAGTAACAAAGCTTTGATTCCAAATGTGCTAGGTTATTTCATTTCTTTGCAATATGCTAGATAAAATGTACACATTAACGCATAATTATTCCCTCATAGCTCACTTAAACTCCAGCTTGACGTTTCTTATTATGGAATACACAATTGCAAAGGTAGCAGTTTTAATCTAATACACTATGGATAGAATACAATTTTGGTAAATTGTTTTATAAAAAACAAAGCCACATGGTCAACTATTGTATATATTAAAACTCACTTTGTTTAATGCACATTATTTCCCACGATAAAATATTATAGTTATTGGCGTAGTTATAGCTTTATATGGTTCATTCAACCACCTATTTGTGCCTCTGTGTACTGCTGAAATTCCTTATTATACTGGATTCAAACTATTATTAGGTGTGTATGTATGCTCGGAAAATGAACAAGAGTATCACTCCACAGGTTACATAAAATGCAACCATTTTTTTTGTTGGTCCCCTTTTCAACATGGTTAGCATTGAATCTTTCCATCAGTATTGAGAAAGCCCATTGTCTATAGAACTGGGATAGGTCATCAGAGAAGTGATTAATCCCTACTAAGGTTATTAAATTTGGGGTTTTTATCAGACAAAGTGAGATGCAAAGCAAGGTGATCTGCTATACTGTTCCTTTAGCTTATCTACAGTGCTTAAGTATTCCTTTGTCAAGTATAAAATGTTTATGTGTAAAACAAGTTATATTGTTTTAAAGCTATAAACATTTAACATTTACAATAAAATTAACCATAAACCATTACAACTTTCTTTTAAAGCGCCCAATTACATTTGTAGAATGTTAGGTAACTTATGTAGTTGTACAGAGGACCTCACAAATGCTTTATTAATACCCTTAATCAGATTAGAGAATGTATAGATATTTGCAGGGTATGCAATGCATTAGTTATTATTATTTACCAGTGATTTAGGTTATATAAATATACACAGGAGTACTGGATTATTAAGGATACAGTTAGGCTGGTCATAAGAATCCCAACAGCTTTTTAAATTTAAAATTATGGATAGAGTGGAGGAGCGTTCATCAGGTTTTTAACACTGTGTGTTACCAAAGAGGAAATGTCTCTTCCTCCCTTGTTCTGTTAGATAGCCATCATCTAGATAAGTGTTTCTCAACTGGGCTTTCATGGAACCTTTAGGTTGCTAAAGTTTCCTTCAGCTTTTGTGCCTTGCAAGTCATTTAAAGTGACACCAATGAGTCAATCATTCTCCCATGTTAAAAAGGCCAAGAAACACTGATCTACACAGAAAACATAGAGAATTATTCTTACCGTGACATACGATTAATAATAAAATTGTACTAAAATTTGCTTTTATTGTTGCCTCTATTGGGTGAATTTCCACTATCTTCCTGGTATGTCCCTAATAAGTAGGGAGATGTGTACATAAACAGAACACAAGGAGAATTTTCCCAGGTAGGGACAGAGGTTCTTGTAAACATTTCACACTCCAATGTTTGAAATTTTTTTAAAACTTAATTGGCTGGAGTTGAATTTGAAGTAGATAAGAACTGGGCCATTAAAGTGTATATTTAGTTGTTAACAAAGTGAGGAAAGGTTGGAACCCCAATTAGGTATTTATTACTCTCCTTGTCCTAGATTAACTGTCATCATTCGTCCTTATGGCTATTGTCCCCAAGTGAGAAAGTGACAGGTAATCCGGAACTTTATCACCAAGTAAAGGAACATCTACCATTACAATATAATTCTAGTGAAAACTGTCAAAAAAAGTACCATAATTTATCTTAGTTCCTGGTGCTTTTTCCAGAATTGGAAATGAAGGCAAAATATTCCAAATAGGACACAGAAAAATACGGACACTGGTTTTTACCTTTTCTTACTCTATTTAAACCTAAATAAAAAAAGTATGGTTTATACATACACTTTAATACAAATACTAAGTCAAAGAAAAGCTATAAATAGAACGTATAAGTACATTTGGTAGCAAAAAGTAGACTTGTTCTTTCAGTGTTTGAAAAGGAAATGGAGACAATAGAAAGACACATTGTTCTCCCGTTTTATTTTATGGCTTTATGTATGTAAGGAAGTATACACTAAGTAACTGTGCTTATTCTGTGCTAAATAATAAAAGCACATTACGTCTTGTACAACATCTGTTGAATCGAAATGCTTTTAAAGGAAACAGGATAATGACATATTTACAATAAGCAGCTTATTTTCTAGTGCACAATAAAGTTTGTGAGTTGATGGGTAGTTTTACCGACTGGTGACTGTAGAATGCCTGCTACAAATAGCTCTTCATATACAAGATCAAGAGGCTTGTTCAGAACAAAAGGAGTCAGATAATCCAGATAAATCACACCACAGTGATGAGGATACGGGAACTCCTTTGAAATCTACATTACAGAGAATATTTATTTTAATCTTTTTACAATTTAAAAGTGTGTTGTTCACTGAAATATTGTAATGTTTGATACTATTTCATATGGTTGTTTCCTTTCACAAACACTTGGCATGTCAATGTATAATATTTTATTAATGTGATTTCTGTCTACTAGCAAATCAATGATCCTGACAGACGTTTTTATTATTTTTGTAGCTTGGCTCATGGAACCCTGTAACTGGTCTGAATGGATCTCTAACAGACAGAAAGCTGGAGAACAACATGCGAGGGGTAGTACTCCGTGTGGCCGCAGTGCTGGTGAGTTTTCTTTAATATGCTCTTAAAGCTGAAGTCCAAGATATAAAAACTACATACATTATTGCAGTTCTGTATTTTTTAAATGATCAAATGTATTTATTTATGCACTGATTAAGGTACCTGAATTTGACTTGGTTTCACCATCCTGCTATACCATGTTCAGCAACACTAGGACAGGAAGCCAAGCATGGCTGGGGATAGAGAAATTACTTTATTCTAAGTGGTGGTATAATACAGTGGTGCCCAACCTTTTTTCATCTGGGGGCTGCTGGTGACATTGGGATAAAACTTGCGGGCCACAATGCAAACAAACATTAAAGATGTATGTTTAAAACTAGAATAGTTTAAATTTAAAATGAAATTAAATTTAAATGTTTCTAGTTACGGTAAAAAATCAAAAATTTGCACCCTGCCCACCATTCCCGTACCACAGACCAGAAACTACACCATACAATGCATCCTGCCAGTTATAGGGGGCTTCTAACCTTCTTTGTACCCCAAAATCTCTGCAATGAATACTTCCAGAGAAATGCTCCCCTGATTTCAGTGATCAGGGGAGCAGAGCTGCCGGCATAGTAAGGCTCCACTGATTGCTTTGCTCCCTGATTGGCTGAGGTAAGGGAAATCCTGATGATGCTTGAGCTGTCATCAGGATTTCCTATTTCTCAGCCAATCACAGAGCACTAAGGAATGAATGGGCACAAGTCTCCCCATTCATCTCTAGTGCTGAATGGCTGAGAAGTGTAAAACCTCAGCCAAAGCAGTAGGGGTGAATGGAGAGGCTTGTCCTCATTTAACCCCTAGTGCCCTGCAATCCCTCACTGTCAGGAGGATTTCCAGAGCTCTGTTCATTGCAACCCTGGAAATCCTCCTGTCATTGGGATAACCTGTAAATAAAAAAATAAAAAATTTAATTACACAAACACACACATTAATAAAATAATTTTAAATTAAAGCCTTGTCCTATTTTTTACTTATATTTTAACCGTTTCAGGGAATGAGTAAGGGGATTTATGTACCCCTGTACTGATTCTCCAGGTTGGGGCGGTGGAAATCTGGGAGTCTCCTTATTTAAGGGGGCTTCCGGATTCCAAAGTTCTGCTAAAAATGATTATAAAAGCCCCCGTTGTTTTTAGTGGAAGCTTTCATAAAAGCTTAAAAACGCTTGAAAAAGCCTCCATTGAGTTCAATGGAAGTGTTTTCCCGCGTTTATCCAGCGTTTAAATTTTTTAAATGTTGCAAGCAACGTTTAAGATAACGCTCAAAAACGTGCCTGAAGGAAACGTCCTGGTGTAGATTAGCCCGAACGAGGATTGTCGTTGGAAATGAACGACCGCCACGGTGGATCTGATTGGCCGACGATCTTTCACTATCTATTGTGTGTACAGTATCGTGTCGTTCAGTGATTGTGCATGTTTCTGCAGTACACTTTCTCCTTTACATGTCCCTCCCTACATCGTTCAAACGATTGTATCTAGTGTGTGGACACTGTTGGTGGATTATATATGAACGATCATTGTTACAGCATGTACAGAATTGTGCACAATATGATTGTTCAAGTATAATCGTTCATAATCGTTGATCGGTCGTAATCGTTCATTTTCTAACAATAACTATTGGAAGTGTGTACCTAGCTTTAGCCTAAAATAGATTTGACAGGTGCTCTTTAATCTTCATGTGAAGTACAGGGGTATGTAATAGTGTTATGTATCTTTTTACAATGTATCTTTTTATAATGTATCTTTTTATGTATCCTTTTACAATGTATCTTTTTACAATGTATCTTTTTACATCTGTTTGGAGGCTGTAGAAGCTCTACACAGTGCTGAAAAAAAACTGAATTTTTCCTCCCATTAACTTTAATGGTGTTCGACTTTGACATTTGACCACCCGAATTTTTTTGCTATATTCGAGCGAATAGCTGCCGAATCGAATAGTGAGCTATTCGACCAACATTAAATGTTAATGCATATATCATTGCTCAACATTAAGTCTTGAATAAATGACTGATCTGAAATAAGTGAATTTTAATATTTTTTGTGATCTTAAATGCTGATTTAAAAAATTACTGTTTACTTGATTTATAACAATTGTTAATCATTTCTCAACTGGTTACCTTGTGTCTTTCTGCAGCCAGGCAAACTATATAGCTGTGTGTTCTTTTCTTTTTTTCCATTACGCTGCAACTTCTTGACAAATAGTTACAAGAGTTGTTCATTAGCACATAATTGCAAAATGGCTTATTGAGATTGTCTTGAAATGACCTTGGTCATCCAAAATGTTCAAACACGTAGCCATTTACCATTTCAAATAATACTTGCAGCCCAAATACATAAGCCAGAGATTGATCAGCATCATAAGCACAATGAAGTGCAGATAATTATGCCTAAATCCTTTTGCCATTATATGGAGATTTTATATATATGGTTTCCTTTAGACTCATAGCTATGTAGTTTAAACATATTGTTATTATCAATCTCTGTTTTTGCCAATCCTAATCAGGAAAAGGAAATACATCAAGGTTAATTTACTTATTGAAAAAAATCTCACTATGCAAAGTTCATTTGAATGTTAACTGTAATAGTACATGTAGCTTTGCAATTGTGTGTTATATGTACTAGCAAAAATTGTGTTTCTTTTCATGTCTTAAACACATTATAGTGTATTTATAGTAATGATTTACCTAATAACCTACATGAAAATTTGCTTTGCTCTTCTTTAATAAATCAGTCTCACTGATTACCAAAACTTTCACATGTATATTAAATATATCCTAAAACAAAAAAGCGTTACAAATATCATAATGTTTATTACAAATGGAACTTGCAATGTATGGGCATGAAGACATCATTGCTTCCATACAATTCAGCTTCTAGAAAAAGCTGTCATGATCATCATTTTACAATCTTTTGAAAAATGAATATCTAATCAGTTTTATCTAAAAATCAAAACGCATTCATTGCAGTGCTGTCACTAAGCACACAAGAGATGGCTGGGAGCAGAGATGGCAGTGCAGCTCACAACATTACACTAAATCCCTGTAGTGAATGCTGAAGGCAGGACTCTTTAGTGGAAACACATTGGACTTGTCTCTTTTATAATGAACAGCAGTAAATCAGAAACTGTCAGCAGAGTGAAGAATTTAGTAGTGTGCCCTGACATATATAGGGAATTAAAGGTAATAAAAGCATTTTTATCTATAGGTGTCTGTGGTGCAAGTGCAGGGGGTGGCCACAGGTCCTGGACCTAATGAAAATGAAATGAGGTGAAGAAAAGTTAATAAAGAAGGGTGCAGAGATAAGGAAGGGGTGTACTAAGGTGAGTGGAGGATAAAGGAGTGGTCAATAGGAGTGCAGTGGGCAAGGGGTGCAGCGGTTGGTTGTAGAAGAGAAATTCAAAGATGTAATATATGTGAATATTTGAATGAGGTGAGGTTTCAACCTGTCTGTCTGTGTTTTGTTGTTGTGAACTAATTTTATTTTCCCAGTTACCATGAATTCAAATAGTGCTCTATTTATAAAATAGTGATTTTTTCAATATTTTTTTGATTGTGAAAAAGCAAAATGCATGTATATTTTATCTACATGAACAGATAAGTAGATCGATCATTCAAAGACATAAACAGTATACACATTCCATTTTACATGCTTTTATGGGGTGTGTATATTAAAGTTATTTTGAACTCATACGCAGTTATTTTGCCATAGGGATTCCAAGACAGGAGATGAAAACATGTTGTGATTTACACTTGCGGCTCAGCCTGTAAAAACTATCTGAGAAAGAAATTTCAAAATGACATGATTGCCTACCATTCTGAAAGATGTTTATCACAGCTCATACTTCGACTTTGGCTCCTAGTTTATTTTTCTTATTTCCTTATACAATTACATCTCCTTTCACTTTCTTCCCACACACATTAATAGGTTATTGACTATGTGTGGATGAAAAGGATTTTAAAAAGTCACTTCTTAATGAAGACTGCTGAGCCCAGTCAATGCACTGGAATCAAGCCTCCTCTTGCCGATATTAGATCAATGTGGCATTTTCCATGAAATAAAGGTTTTATCAATATGGCTCTATTTCAGAGAGGACAAAAAGTAAATTAGTTTGTTCTATACACATTGATATGTGTATACCAGCTTTTGGCACTTCAAACACTTGATTTAGATGTTACTGTAAAAAAAATGCATAATTACAAATTTGCTGACAAGGTTTGATTTTCCGCACATTCTGTGTAGAGGACAGTTACCGGGGCTGTAATGTGGCTTTAGAAATGTAGTTCAATAACAATTGAAAAAGAATTCCTATTTGTTTTGACAAGAGATCTTCTTTTATCATGTAAAATTGTTGTAGTGTGTTTGAGCAGTAGACATCTATCAGTCATACCATGGACAGAAACGTTATTTAAATTAGCACTTTGATTCTAAAGTGAACCTATACCCGAATTTATATTTGTAAAATTAAAATGACTGTCTTGCAGTAGACACAACATTTTGCCTATTATTGTCTTTATTGGCCAGAAATGCTTCTTCTAATTTAGTTTATTGCTTGAGTCCACTTTAAAAATTTAAAGCGTATCTTTAACATAACCATTTTTTCCTGGTCACTCAAAATTCTGTTGCAACCTCCCGGAAGCCTGATGGGTATGAATAATTTTTTGTTTATATTCTTTATTTATTTCTGAGGCCATTTCAGACTTGTAACGGACCACAACATTTTACCACAGGTGCAAATGTGCTCAAACTACTCCTATTCAACTGAATGGAAGTGACTTGTAACCATTTTGTGCACATGTTTCATTCTTGCCATGCAGTTGTATTTCCTCCTATGAAAGAACAGCACTACTTTTAAGCTCAAAACAGCTTGCACCTGGCAGCTGTTGACTGCACTTTTCTATTGCAAGTGTAAAAAGGGTATAACTTTTTTAGAAAATGGCAGAAGTATGGCAAGGAAGATGACCTTTTCTTTGCATAGAAGGTATCTCTATGTACTGCAATACAGCAAATTGATGTAAACTGAAACCATCAGGCTATAGCATTGGGCCCAAAGCTTTTGGTGGGAATGGGCTGTCAATATTTGCCTTGGAAAGCTTTAACAAATCAGACCCAATAACTCACTTGTATTTATTTATTTGACAATTTTAATTCTTGTTCCCTTCAATATTCTCTCCATTCGCAATTAACCACCGATTCAGTCTTGTTATCCACTAGTCGAAGGCATGATCAGTTTCTGTCAGCTGTTTCAAGATATCTTATGTTTTATCCTTTACTGCATCCATTGACTCAAAGTGTGTTCCTATAAGCACCAGTTTCAACTTAAGAAAAATTCACAAGATGCCAAATTAGGATGAATATGGAGGATGTTCTAGCGTAGTAATGTGTCGGCTGAAAACTGTCACAGAAAGTGCTGTGTGAGGGGCATTGTCCTGATGAAGAACTAAACCTTTTTTCTCATTTCTGGCTGTCTTTTCCTGGCTCTTTCTCTCAGCTTTGTCAACACTTCCTTATAAAAATGTTGATTCACTGTTGTGCCTTGTGGAGCCCATCCCTGCTGAAATAATGCCCATATCAAAAAACACGATGAGCATGGCTTTGAATTTGGACTTGCTTTGATGCACTTTTTGATTCTTGGCTGTGTTCCATGTTTTCCCTTGCATTGACTGTCATTTTATTTTCGGATCATACTGGAAGATCCAGGTTTCCATCACAAGTGATGACTTTTTGAAAAAGCTTCGGGTCCACCGAAAGTTGCTGGAGAATGTCAACACAAATTTCCTTGCAACACTTTTTTTGCTCTGGTGTGAAACTTTACAGAAAATTTCAAATTCACTCATTGCTCAACTCCTAAACTTATCAGCAAGTGCTCATAATCAGTTCTCACTGCTTTGTTTATAGATATATATATATATATATATATATATATATATATATATATTTATATATATATAAATTGTAAGTGGGTTTGGGCTACTTACAAAGAAGAAAAGAATAAAGAAAAATCTGAAATCTTTGTATCGAAAACCAAACATGCAGCAAAAGGTGTTGTGCCACTTTGTGTTTAAAACAGGTGTCAATACCGTTAGCTTTAATATTGCATAGCTGTAGTAAAGATTAGATTACAATGTAGAGAGTGCTATTGTGACTGCCTTTAGAACTAATGATAGTGCCAGTGTATGTTTCAATCATCTTATCTCAATCCTCTCAGCTCAAGGAGGTAATTTCTACTTTCCATTTAAGACCTATCTATATTGGTTGGTGTGCTCATTGTAGTCCAGAATATATTAATGGGGCAGTTTGTGGTAGTTTATTACAGGAAAGTACTTTCCTGATGGAAAAAGAACATAGAGCAATCATCCCTAGGATGTACTGGGCAGATTTTACCTATTGTTTTCTATTGGTGTCCAAAATCTGTAGTGCATGGAGGAATACCATAATACCATATGTGAAACTCTAAAAATATATTTTGAGATATAATTATATATGTAAATATATTTTACGCAATAGTCTGTTTGCCTACTACATCTGGATGCTGATCTTCCTTCTTAGCAGGCAAATGCAAGACATCTAAAAATATATAAAATAATGTAATATATGACTTCCAGTTAAACACAAAAACCTACATAAAAATAAGTGAAAACATATATTTTCTTTAGCATCTGTCCTATATTTCTCAAATGTAATACCAATAACAGTTTTTCATAAAATATCAGTTATTCAGTATTTACACATATCATAGATTAGCAGAAACTCTAATCAATTATGCAAAATTGTACAAAATTTCTAAAAATGCATTTAATTAACTTACACGAAATAAAAATTTTACAAGCTTTAAACCTGATGGGGTGCACCAGTTTGAATAAAGTGATTTTCAATAGAGGCAAATAAATATTTATAGATTTGGTAATGAATTTAGAAAGCTTGGGCACTAACATAAACAGATTACTCAGATCTGGGCAACACCAGGGATAAATTATTTTTCAAGAGCAATTAACATCTTATCTTGCTGAGCGAATGAGAGTTTGTTTACGATTCTCACCACATTTTTATATGATTACAGGCGGTGGTTCCATGTATTGTGCCATTTTTTACACAGCAGTCAAGGAGCTTTTAAAACACTACTCAGCTTGATTTGGAAAGACTCTAAACAGGTCTGGACCAGCTGAAAGAACCTTTACAAGACATTTTTACAGCTATTATATGTGGTAGTTGAAATGGGACCATATCTTATAGAACATATAAATGGCAGCCAAAATAATTGAATTCTGCTTTAATTAAGTTGTGTTGCCATATTTTAAATTTTTACAATTTTAGGCTGATTACCTAATAAAATAAAGAGATAAACTGTGAGAATATAATGGTGTGATGTACCCCTATGTGAGACGTACATGAATGTTCACTCACATGCATGATCCACAAATCTGGAATATTTTACAGGGATGTGCTGGTATGCCTACAATTCTTTAGGCATGCCACAGCTTAGATGGCAAATGTGCAGACTCTACATTTATAAAACAGCATATTTGTTTTAAAACTCCCAATAGATCACAGTATCCTGTGTACAAACACTGACAGCACAGAATAATGGTGAATTCCATGGACATGGACTTGATGTGTTAATGTATGCAATTATATGTTAGTACACCCAGTCTATAATTTAGTGCAATGTTGTATATATAGATACTACTACATTTAATTAGGAAATGCAAACTGACTTCTCTTGCCATGTGACAATTGCAGTTTTAATGCCAAAGACACATTATTATTTTCTCATGGTTCTTCTATCACAAGTTGCTTTGTGAGTGACCCAATATTAATTGCCAGAGAGCAATGCTATAAGACAAAGTTGAGTTTTAGTGACTGTTGTTGGTAACTGAATTACTAATGATATAGACCTGGGAAACAGATAAAAAAAAAATGTTTAGCTGTTGTGTGGAAAAACAACTGGAGCGCTGGTTCACCTTTTCTCTGGTTCTAACCCCAATGTGATATATTTCTGCCCCTAGATTTCATCAGTAATGATAGTCTAAAAGTTTCAATCAAAATAAATTCTGACTCGAGTTATCACAACCTTGGATTGAAACTTGGAATTTAAGCTTTTTGTAATCGATGTTAGCCTTGCTAACCCCTAGATCTTTTATGGTGCAAACTCCAAGCTAACAATACAACAGAGCCAATTTACCCAAAATACAGAAGAATAGACAATTGCTTAGTAAGCTTTTAATATGGTTATTCCAGTTCTGTGCGGAGCACTTTGGGTCAAATGTTAATTTTACTGTAATCATTCATGCCCTTCCATATAGCATCACAAAGTCTCAAGGCCAGCAAGTCATGGCTGGTGAAAGGGGCATACAGGATGCTTAATAAATGTTCCCCAAACAGGTAGCTTTGATAATGGTCACAAGTAACAGTAAGCCTCCATGATTGAAACAACTGAAATCCAAATAATAAAAGAGTGAGCCAGAGACGGCAAGGCTGCAAAGGAAAGGGTTGGATGATGCTGGATCCATCAGCCAAGAACTGAAGCTTTAGCCTTGTTGAGGTATATCTTATTACTGACACATTAGGGATCATTATAAGAAACACATAACAATATTAAGAATAATAATAATAAAATATTGAAGAAACATAGGTACAACTTGAGTTCTAACTTGTTTATGTACTGCTCCGAAGAATTATGGAGTTTAATACGTTCTTTTCTGTCTTTATTTTCTTTTTCTCATCTTTAACATAGGTATAATATACTATCATATGTCAGATTATCACATGGCCATAGGAAACACATTTAAGAAAGCAATACTTTTACATGTGTAAGATGCATACACATTTTTTAGTCTGTCATACATAGGAAAATCTACCAGTTCAATTGTATTTTTTTCTCATGACATTATAATACAAAAAAGAAAAACAGATCTGTCTTTCATCTATTTATTATGTTGACTAGTGTAATTACTTGTCCATGGTCCAAATATTAAAGTATAATATCACATAAAAGATGCAGTTTCAAGCAAGGAGCGAGGCCCTGGAGAATGGAGGGAAATTCAGGTTTCTTTCAGTTATCATTACATTCTTTGAAGCAGACATTATCTGATCTTCCATTGTTTTATACTTCCTAATTAGGCTGTAAGCATGATGTAATTCAAAATGGCAGTTCACCAAGATCTGCAAATGAGCTGCCACTAGCACTAAAGGGACATTCACACAGCAGAGCAGGGTATATTAAAAGAGACAAATTAAGTTCATCAAAAGAAAAGCTGGAATTGCTCAGTGTATACATTTCCAGATGCAGACATTGTGGTTCAATATTCCAAATTTTTAACAAAAAATATTTTCTAGAGTTGTATTTGCCTTTTTATTGTGACCACAATCTCACATAAACAAAAAGTAATTAGGAAGCTAATTGGGGCAAAGCTTCTTAACTTTTTATGACTGTAAAAATCTAGTGGATTTCCTATTATGTCCCCCATGCCCTCATTGCCAGATTGTCAAACAGAAAATTTACCCAAAGTCAGACCGTGCAATGCTCAGTGAAAATGCAAAAAAACTACAACTCAGAGCTCAGGCTCTACTGGCTTCAGCTTGTTTGCAAGGGTTGCCAGTAGAGAGAAAGCCTCCTCTCTAAAACAAACATGACAGAACTGCTCATGTTCACAAAGCTGCATCTGAGCAAAATACAAGACCTCTGGAACATAGTTCTTTAGACCAATGGGCCAAAAGTGGAGATGTTTGACTATAATGCATAACGCCTCATTTGAGGAAAACCAAACACAGCATATCAGCACAAACACCAACTGTCAAGCATGGTGGGGTGATGATTTGGGATTGTTGTAACCACAGAGCCCAGGCACCTTGAAGTCATCAGGCCTGATTTATTAAAGCTCTCTAAGACTTGAGAAGATACGCTTTCACCAGTTATTCTGGGTGATCCAGCAAATATGGAATGAATCTGGTACAGGGTTGAAAACATTTGCTAACAAATACCAAGTGACTTTTTTAAAAATCCATTCCAGGTTTGCTGGATCATCCAGGTTCACTGATAAAAATGTATCTTCTCCAGCCTTGGAGAGCTTTATTAAATGAGGCCAATTGAGTCAACTATGATCTCCTCTGTGTACCAAAGTATTTTAGAGTCATATGTGAGGTCATCTGTGCAACACATAAAGCTTGGCCAAAATTGTCTCATGTAACAGGACAATGATACTAAGCAGACCAGCAAATCTACAACAAAGTGTCTGAAAATGAAAACAAGGTTGTTTCAGTGGTCCAAAATCATACAGTTATTACTACTAAAGGTGGTTGTTTTAAAGGTTTTTAAAGGGGTGTACCTGTTTTTCTCCAATGGTTTATCCATTTTGGAATATTTTTTGTTAAATAAATGATGATATAGGGCAGGGGTTTCAAACTCAAATACACAGGGGGCCAAAATTAAAAACTTAGACAAAGTCGCGGGCCAAACTTTAAATTGAAATAGCACCGCTACTACAATTCCCTGCGCGTATAAAACAGTCCAAAGCGGGAGTGATTCCCGGGATTGTAGTAGCGGCACTATTTCAATGCAGCAGCGGGCCAGCTACAATTCATATTTAGTATTCCTTTGGGGGCCAAAAAAAAGACGTTGCAGGCCAGAGTTTGACACCCCTGATATAGGGGAATATGATGTGTGTTTTATTACAGCAGAGGTTAGGTTTAAATAATTTTACAACCTACTAAAGACCAGATGATATTTTAATATGTCCAAGTACTTAAAATTGCATGTGGCTGTGCTTTCTTTATTCTCATGGCCCTTCTCATAACACTAATTGTCTATGAAAAGTTTAGTTTATTGTTTTGGTCTTTTGGATAAAAGCTATATTTAGGCATGGGCTTCTACACAGATTTTATATATTTGTATGTCCATTTGGTATACTCTGATAATGATCACACTAGCCACCTGTGAGTTAATGATGTGTTTGGTTTAATTATTCACTTAGAATCTGTACTTCTATTTTTGGCTTTAACCACCTAATGCAGAATCCTGATACTCCTTAAATCACAATCTAATTTACTGTGATAATTTACTGAATCCTAGCATGACAAAAATGATTTACACCATAGCTTGAATGGTGGACATTGTACTGCACTTGTCCATTATATGACACAGCCAGGAAATGATTACCCTACTAAGTTGCTTTTAAATCTAGTGGAGGGTATTCCTTTTTTATAAGGAAGAGGCTTAGGATAGCCTAATGTTAACAAAAACATAAGTGGTAATTCTTATATTTAGCAACCCATATCAATCAAGATCCTCTTTGTCCTAGTCTGATTTTAAAATTGTCAGTTGTGATAAATTGCCATAAGGTATAAAAGAATATTTAAGGACATGGAGTTGGACTTTATTTATTATAATATTGCTTGTTGTATGTACAACATAATTAAATTGGTCTTGAGAAATATGTTGGGGCTTAAGTTGTTGTTAATTGCCTGACTGTTATGATTGCTTCTTACTTTCCACGTCACTGATATACAACGGATGTTCTATAGAACAAAGTCATTCTTATTTCTTTCAGGATAATGGATCAAAGTACTGAAGAAAGAGGGCCAGCATGATAACCATTAAAATTTTCAAAAGGAGAGGTCAGCAATGACAGTTTTCATGCCTCTTTTCATGACAGGTTATATTTAAAGTATTTCCACTGGAGATTATATCATTTATTTCCTGTTCTAGGGGCCACAAGAGAAAGATATTGGTGGGCCAATCAGGGTGTTGTTCCTGCACAGCTTCTGCTTTTGAATGGGAGAGGTTGGGATTGTGGCTGAGCTGACCTCAGCAGTACGCTGCAGCCCACTGAACAGATAGTGTGTGCCTCTCTTACATCTGTACCAGTTAGGAGAACAGAGGCATAAACATTTTGCCACTACTGATAAAACAGCCTATTTTATTGGACCTTTCAACATTAGGGATTTTTTTCTCTAGTTAAATTGTGGATTAAGGGTTCTGTATAATTTCATTTCAACTTGATGGATTGTTTTCCTAATCCAATAACTATATAAGCCAATATCGCAAGTTAATTCAAATTTTAAGAATCTCCTGAGCTTCACCCTCACTTTAAAACAAAAACTGCTGACACCTGTTTAATACTCACAGTAAATAATAAAATATACTCAGTGCAGTGATATATAAAACTATCATCTAATCTTAACTAAAATGAATAATATTATACACAAATACTGTACATACTTTGTAAATCAAAAAATCACACAGTAATGAGCTCTTCTTTACCCACTTCTTTTTTCTACCCACTCCTAGGGGGATACAAGGTAAGTGTAGAACAGAGCTAAATATTGGAGATTTGTGGGTATGCATGTTGATATATATATTAAAAAATGTGAAGTCCCTTAAATAGATGCAAGCAAACCTGTAATATCTGCTCCAGCAAGTGTTGGTTGCCTATCTCTGGTCATATTGCCACTTTGCATTGAAACATTCACAACTATGCTGTAGTCCCATGAAAAAAATTTATGTTTGGAATGTTGGAGTTTTGGATGGAGTATGACAGCAAAAGAAGAACGATTAACTGTGTATCTTCTCAAATACTTTCAGACCTTATTATAATTATAATAGAGATCCATTTAAGTCGGTGAGTAAGGACTCATCAATCTGTGTGTTGACGTTAAAGTTTTGGTTGTGGGATAATGTGATTTTAAGCACTTTGATCGTCAACTGCAAGTTCACTTTAAAAGACAGTACACATTGGATTATTTTGTTTGCATGGGTAAGGATGAGCAAGAATGCCTCGAAGTTCTGTTGGGTCTGCAAAATTTCAGCGAAAATCCAGGAAATCACTATAGGAGGATCACTGCAGCTGCATTCATAAATACAGCCGTAGGAATCCTCCTGTCAGTGAGCGATCCCCGGGCACTACAGGTCAGGGGATCTCTCACTGAGAGGAGGATTCTCACGGCTCCATTCATAAATGCAGCTGCGGTACTCCTCCTCTTAGAGTGAGTCATGCATTGCGTTTATGAATAATCGAGGCCGTGGGAAAAATCAGAGGATTTTTCCCACAGCTGCATTCATTCATGAGCAGCCAGGGAGACTCACACTGTGTTCCTGGATAGAAAACTCTATCCAGGAACACATACTACAGGGCTGCAACAGCAATCAGGGAAGCGGATCTGACAGCTACGTCAAGATTGAAGTAAGATTCAAGGGAAGGGAAGAGAAAGTCTATCCAAGAACACATACAACTAGTAAAGGGCTGTAAGAGCAATCAGGGGAGCGGAGCTGACAGCTCCCTCCCCTGATTGGTCTTGCAGGTCCCAAAAATTCGGTCTGGCCGGCCGAATTTACACAGGCTGTTCTCGCCTACATGTTTGGTAAGCGAGAACGGCCCAATTCTCAGCGAGACCAGAGCGTTTTCAGAAGCACTAAGTATATTTTATATATAATTTCGCATACATTTCAATCTGGCGGTTTTGGTGTCAAGGTGACTTTTAACTTAAACACTAAAGACATAATAGCAAATATCAAAATTTAAAATCAGTCTATTGTTGAGAACAGCTAAATACATTTTTTTATTAATACTAGTCTAAAAACCTAGAAAGATAAACAACTACTTTATTGCAAGGAAAAATAAATGAATTCTAGAGAATGACCTGTGTGGTAGAATTTACAGTGTTTTTTCCATATCATATGCATATAAAATTTATATTAGATTGCATATATAATCCACCCAGACTCTGTTACATAATGAAGGGTTAAAGATGACTGAAGGTTTAATAACTACTTTATGATATAAGCATTTTGTATAAAAAATCTAATAATATGTTATACAGAGCAGCAGAAACAGACTTACAGATTCACTGATAGCAGCAGAAGGGAATAAGATGCACAAGTTGTCCTTTTCTGACAGGAGCTTGATATTAAAAGAAGGAAATCATACAGTAGGCCCTAAAGCCTGTAATTGTCGTTTGACATTTTATTAATAATTATCCTGTCACTATCAGGATTAAAATGTATTCCTTTGCCCTGCTTTTGGCTTTCTTTTCTGTGGCAGAAAATCTTGAAAGCATTTCAGAATTACAAACATGTTTTATTTTTGACAGCTCAACTTTAGGCACATAGGTAAACACACACACACATATATATATATATATATATATATATATATGTGTATAAATATATATGTATAGCATGCCCGATCTCAGGCATGCACAGATGTGCAATGAGAACGGCTCTCTTTTTTTTCCCCCTTTACACCAGGCTGTGTCACCTGACCTCACACCCATCTACGAACTGTGAGATCGGGTGATGTAGCAAGAAGAACGAAAAGGCAGATTTAGGATTGCGGCGCACGGCTTTTTTTCAGCGCCAGGACGAATAAGAATTTTATGACGATGCAGGACCTGATCAAGGGAAGATCTAGCACCATCGAGGGATCTGCGGAATTAAAGGTAATTGTGCTTTTTTTATTTTCACTTGTTCACTAGTTCCGCTTTTATATTTTCTTACATGATATGTATGAAAAGGTGATTCATTTTTTTTACACAGTCACTGTTTAATAAATACCCTATATTGGCAATGAGAAATTCTTTTTACTTTTAAAAGTACGAAAAGTACTTTTAAAAATGCCAACTACAACTTGATCAGCAATCACAACACCACTTTTAAAATCTGATCTAAATTGAAATCTATGACATTTCCCCTTTGAAAATGGCAAAAGCTAACTGGTGAACATAAAGTAGTGATCACCAATTGATTAATCTATATTCAGTATTCTATGTTCAGTATTGAAATTGGCACTCTGCTGAAAAGTGAGAATTATTTCAGCAGATTATCAATTTCTTAAGAACATATAAAAATGACATTATGTATAAATAATGTTTTTTTTTTTTTTTCATAAATGGTCCCCTATATGTATTCATGTAGATATTCAAAAGACCATATCATAGGTACTTGATCTTGCTTTGCACACAAGTGCTAACTTTACACCCAAAATAAACAGATACTGGTAAAGGTAGGTCATTTTTTATTAGAAATGTAGAAAATGTAGTAAAAATGTAATCAAAATGGAGATAAAACTGTCACTAGATTTGTACTAGTATTAACAGATGATATTTTACAGTCTTCCATCCCATTACCCTTCCTCTAAGGACCAGTGTAATTTTACAAAGTTTAGGAAAATATGGCTTCCAGATGGCTGGTACACATGTCATTTATCTCTGTTTATGCACATCATTATACATATGCCTGTCAACTGCAAATAAAAACAAAATATCCTTCACTGAAGATCTGTGTTAACTAAAGCCGGTTACTTTGTTTTTCTTTTCACCATTATAGGTCAAACTTTCTTCAAGAAGGATCTCAGCCAGCCAGCTGCTACATTCTTAGCATTATGTAGATAAGCTACTGTTTATAATGGTTTAATTTGTTAAACAAAGTCATTCTTTTTTTATGGCAAACCAGATTTCTTTGTTTTGATATGTTGTTGTACAGAACTGAGATGATTAAGTAAATCTATTATACATTATAGAGAAAGCAACAGTTATATCAAACATGGGCAAATGCATACAAATGCATACTTCTTTAATTTGCAGAATTATACTCTAAAGGCAAATTTATTTAATTTTAGATTTGAGGAAAGGATAAATCTTTTTAAAAATCTGTGTCACCACTAGACAGATTTACTCATTTTTCGTCCTGGTTTCTGTTAGTGGTGGTCAGTACCGACTGGGATTGGAGCTGATCTGACCTCAGATCAGAACTTGGGAATTTGGGAAATCCCAGTTCTAATCCAACATTACTATATTTTTTTGACAGGTACAGTAGGCTTCTGAATGACAGCTATCATTGTGTGACTGCCAAATTGGCCAAGCAGTACTATACCTGTCATTGACAGATAAAGTATTGCTCATTAAAGAAACACCAGTTCTGACTGAATTTGGATTTCCTGACCAACTTGACTGAATTTTACTAGTTACAAGTTCTTATATTTGCCATTTGCAATGAGACAGAACATTAATTGAAATATTGGAAAATTTTAGAACTGTCCCTAGAGCAAGAGGTTAGAGAAAATCCTCTAATATTGATGGTGGTTCCTGTTACTATTCTCAAATGCGGGAATTATCTTCACTTTTCATAAACGTGAAAGCTTAATATACAGTTTTCTGCTACAAAAAGTTGTTGTGTTTTCACTTATAGATGAATTGTTAACAGTTCATTTTCATTCTAGGTGAAATTTGTAGGAAAGCTTTTAGTTGTGAATCTCTTTGGGAAGCAATATCACCAAGGATGACTAATTTTGATAGGTGCAGTTGATGTTCCCTTGCAGTGCATAAACGGCTAAGACAGTATTCTTTTTCCTATCAATAAATAATTGCAACCACCACACAAAGGCCCTGATTTATTAAAGCTCTCCAAGGCTGGAGAGAATACACCTTCACCAGTGAAGCTGGGTGATCCAACAAACCTGAGATGGATCTGGTCTAGGATTCAAAGCATTTGCTAGTAAATAGCAAATGACATTGAAGAAATCCATTCCAGGTTTGCTTGATCACCTAGCTTCACTGGTGAGAGTGTATTCTCTCCAGCCTTGGAGAGCTTTAATAAATCAGGCCCAAAGTGTCCCTCTAGAGCTGCAAGGACACACTAGTGACCTGCAGACCAGTTGGAGAAGCCTGCTGTGTGCAGCAACACAATAATGCTATGTAGCAGACTCAGAAATAGAGTTGCTTGGAACACAAAAGTTTTGACTCTGGTTGGATTGGTTGAGAAATCTGACTGGATTTAGAAATTCTGAGTCAGAATTAATTTTTTTTAATGAGACCTACTATACCTACCAATGACAAGTATAGCATGGCACAGCCAACCTGGCAATTGAACAATTGGATATAATTGTGACCACCAATACCCACAAGTATTGGATGCTGAAGATTCTACTGATAATTCTAGCTCTGAAACGTGCAGATACTTGATTGTCTGCAGCTCATTACCATGAGTATATTATTTAAAAATATAGCTGTCATTTTATTCATTAGTAGCCAGAAACGAATTTTTAAGGTTATCTGTTCTGATTATGTGTATAAGGGACTCACATGGCATCTCTCTAAAAAAATATTTGTTGGCTGTCTCTAAATTAAAGTAAAAAAAAAAAAAAAAGATACAGATCTGCATATCTTGTCTCCTTTGCTTTTAAAATTAAAGTTTACTAGCTGATCCCAGGACTACAATGCATGCAGAGGTTGAAGTCTACATATAATACTATGTTGGATAACCACAATGTAATAAAGAGACCAAAAGCAAGTAAAATTAATTCAGCTAGAGTATTGTGAAGGCCAATAAATAAAATAAATCAGGATTTCAATTTAAAAAAGAAGTGATATAATAAAATTGCCCTACTAACAGTAAAAATGCGGATTGGATAAGGAAATGGTAAACTTTTATTTTATAGTTACCAATAAAATTTAATTAAATTTACATGATACATCATGTTTTTTCAAAATCTACAGTTTGTACTTGAAATAAAGCTAACCATGCCATAAACATCCTTGTTCAGACATTTCATGTTACAGAGTCCTAGTCCTATTTATGTCTCCAAATTATACTTCTGTGTTGTCACCTTCAACAGCTGAAAGGAGCCAGCACTTATTATTATTACACAGTGGTCATGTCACTAGCTGTCCCTCAAAGGAGCTTACAATCTAATGTCCCTACCATAGTCATATGTCATAATTACAATCTAAGGTCACTTTTTGGGGGAAGACAATTAACCTTACCGCATGTTTTGGGATGTGGGAGAAAACCAGAGTACCCGGAGGAAACCCACGCAAACATGGGGAGAACCTGCAAACTCCATGCAGATAATGTCCTAGCCAAGATTAGGACCTAGCGCTGCAAAGGCCAGTGCACTAAATTGTGAGCCACCGTGCTGCCCTTATTATTGATAAAAAAAGTTACATTTATTTGAAGCATAAAAAATTATGACATCCATGTGGATAATGATCTTGATGTGCATGAAATAAATGCAACATTTGGATCATAAATAAGTGCTGGCTTTTTTCAACTTTTGAGTTATGTGCACTTAGTATTATTGCTTTGTACCATCTGCTATGGAATGGATCACTAATTGCTAAGTTTTGTGAGTGGATAACTGTGCTCCTCAGTTGTTAGCCCCTCATATTGGTTTTTGTGGGGACTACAAGTCATCATTTTAACACACAAGGCATGAAACGTGTCTTGAAAAACACCAAATATGCAAAATTGCAAATGTGTCTGCACAGTAATATATGGCTACTACTGGATATACTATGACCTTATTTAGTGGGACCTTTCACAGAAATATTATATTTAATGCAAATGACAATGGGTAATGACACACAGTGCTTTAACAAACCAAATGTTCTTTATATATACTGTAAATTTAGGAAAAATAAATGGTGTATAAAGCAATGAATATGACATTCACCAAACATTCCTTAGTGGAGAATCTTCCTGGTCTATGTTTTATCGACTCTTCCGAATCTATATTTGCAATGGCAGTGCATGACTGTCCACAAGAGGATGTTTGGTGAATGTCAAATTCACTGCTTTATAAACAGACCCAGATGTATTAAATAAGTACATTGTTCAAAGTTATATATAAACAATAACTTACTTTGAAATAAACTACAAAAATCCCGTAGGTAAAGATAAAGAAAATAACTGAACCTATTGTACACATTGTACTTGAAAAAATAGACAGGATGTCAGCTACTTAATTGTGTCTTAAATACAAAGTACATTCAATTTGCAAAGGTAAATAGCAGACATAAGGAGTTATAAAGTGTATAATTGTACCTCATTAAAGGAAACAAACAGAAAAGAGGTTAAATAAAATGACTGAAAGTCACAATGTACCATATCAGTGGATAAATGTGTTTAGATGTACTTCAGCATAAAGTTATATAAATTGCAACATTTACAGAAATTACAGCAAAGTGATTGTAAAAAAAATCAACAGAGTGAGTGAAAGCATTAAATGACTTTGTAATACTGTTAATGCAATCATGCAAGTGGTTTAAAATTCAAACAATAATATATAATTCATTTCTCAATTTTCTTGTGCTAAATGACCAGAAAGTGTTTTCTTTTGTTTAATTAAAGATTTAAATTAACAGGGACAGCTGTAAAAACAAAGCTGTAAATCACGTTTGCAATTATTTGCTATATGGTTAAGTGGATAAATATAAAATGTGAAATAGGAGAAGCAATTATCTAATAGTTAAACAATTACTGAGCAAAATGGCATTTCATACTGTCGTGATGCCTTCTGTGCATTCAGAAAGCAGAAGTTTTCTAAATTCTAAATCTGGACTGTTTGAGTTTATTTTTTTAATGACCCCAGGACGATTGTTTCGCAGCTCTTACAATGATACCTACCTTCAATTCAAATGTGTTCCCTTTAATACCCCTTCTTTGCCACAAGGCATCCTAAAATGCCCAAGCTGAATAATGACCTGCATGGAAGATGAAGAAAAGGATATGGGTTTTTGAGTGTCATGGACCCTCCCCTAAACACATTGTCGTGCACTGATAATATTACAGAATGCAGTATTGAAGCAGTTTTTACTAAAGTTCTGCTTGCTGAATTTAGAACTGCCCACTACTGGGCAGAGATAGGAGAGTGACCAACACAATGGGCTTGATTTATTAAAGCTCTCCAAGATTGGAGAAGTTAGACTGTCATGGGAAAATTTGGGTAATACAGCAAACCTGAAATGGGTCTAGGCCTGTATTAAAAACATTTGCCAACTAATAGCAAAATATTTTCAAGAAATCCAGTTCAAGATCTCTGGATCACCCAGGTTCTCCCATGATGGTTTGTTTTCACTAGTGCACTGTTGGGGTGGACCTGTGTAATATTTTCTGAATCATGGTGCCATGCAAATATGCAGAAAGTAAAGCTGTAATTCCTGGCTTGTATACATGTTTGAAATAATGGTTTATTGGAGTTATTTTACTAAGGAGAGTGTTTGTTGTTAATAACTCACATGTAATTTACTCTGTCCCTTTCATCTCATTTATATTGTGCCTTTTGGGTGTTTCCATTGTTTTTTTCTTTTCTTCAGCCTTTTTACACCTTTTAGCTTCCACAGTCCCACAAGGATTTGAGCACTCCTATTTTTTGCACGCAAATGGACTTTTGATTTTGTAGTTGTAGAAGTACATCTGCCCTCTGTACAAGCTATTTTCCTTGATACTCCTAAATGACTGTGTACTTCTAGCTTGATTGTTTGTACTTATTTGTACTGTTCACCTTTTTTTTGTTTTATAACATTAATTCACTATATCATTTGTGGGTCTTTGACTTTCAGATACAGAATTTTTGACACCTGCTATTTTTACACTGGTCAACAAACATTTTCTTGTAAAACAGATTAAGGTCATTATAGGTTATGTTTGATACACAGATTCCAAATATGATATTGGTTTTGCTAGATTTGCTCTAGTTTTTGAAATAATAACCTCAATAATAACCTCATAGAAAACTAATGAAACGTGAAAATTAAGCAAAATTAAACTAGATATGCCTACGTATACAAAATTAAATTTTTGAAATACTTTTGTCAATATATCCTATATTCAGTATATTTACAGAACTAATCACAAAAAGTGACTGAAAAACTAATTTTGTATGATTTCCTTTTATGCTGATGATCATGCTGATGAAGGCTCCAGCAGTAGTCTGCCATCATGTGTCTATCCCATCTGCCCTGATACCTTTCTTCTATCACCTTTATATCTTGATGGGACCTCTCCCCTTGTTCCTTACTGAAATCGCCAAGGTTTTCTGGAAATTTTTGCAAAGTGCTATGGAGATAGTGTAAATTTATGCTCATAGTAGCACTCAAATTTTTTAAGTTTAAGAGCAAGTTTTGTACCAGTTCTTTATAATGTTGTGCTTTATGGTTACCCAAGCACTTTCTGACAACCATGACATAGCTGTGCCAGGCAGAAGTTTCAGTATCAGTCATGTAACTTGTGAAAGTTGAATCATTTATCAGTTTCTGAATCTGGGGTCCATCAAAGATTCCTGCTTTTAGTTTTTCAGTGCTTATTCCAGAGAAGAATCTACAAATGTATTTGAAGCAATTACCATCCTTGTTCAGAGCTCTAACACATTGATTAATTAATCCCAACTTTATGTGTATTAGAGGGAGAATGATTTTTTCTTTGTCAACCATTGGCTTGTTAATGATGTTCGCTGCACCTTTTTTCATGTTTTCCCTTGGAGGCCATGTCACTTTTTTTCCAGTGATCCTGCTTTGCTCTACTATTCCACATGCAGATGAAACATGGGTACTTTGTGTATCTACTTTGATGTCCAAGTAGGAAGTTCACCATTTTTAAATCAACACATATGGACCATTGGTGTTCATGATCGCAAAGCTTTTGTAAGATCATTTTGATATTTTCATATTCTTCCTTAAGTTTTGTTGAGTGACCAATTGGAATTGATGCATAGCAGTACTCATTATGCAGTAAAACAGATTTTAAACTTTGAGTGGAACTGTCTATGAAAAGCCGCCAGTCTTCTGCTCGGTATTCTGGTACTCCCATATGTGCTAGTAGTCCAGGGATGTTACAACAGTACACACAGTCTCCATCTTCACTGAAATATGGTCAGAGTGTCACCTCTCTTGTCCTATAAACCGTTATTTTAACTTCCAGTCTCAGACAGTTCTTTTCTTTCTGGATGCTAAAAGTTCAGATGCTTGTTTTGACAGACTTAGGTCACGTATTAAATCACTGAGCTCTTCTTAGGAGAATGGCTGGTTTGATGAATCACTTCCTTCATATTCACTTCCACTGCTAACTCCTGGGTTACACTCCAAACCCTGTATATCCTCCATGTGGGATAGAGGAATATCAGGGAGTATACTGAACACTGGTATGGGAACAACAGCACCATGCGGCACAGGTCCTCTTGCTGATTCCAAATCAGGGTACTGCCACTTGTTTTTCTTGTAATGATTGAAAATGTTTACATTCACAGCACAAAAATAACAATCATAATGATGATTTTGGGGCTCTCACCATACCATAGGTACACTAAATTTGAAACTGTTCAGTTTTCCACTGACGTAGACACTCTACACAAGTTTTGCATACCATATGGGAATCCCAATACTTATCTTGGTCCCCCAGTTTAACTCCAACATATGCAAGATATGCTTGTTTCACAAATTCTGTAATGTTTCTTCTCTGTTTTTGCTGAGAATATTCACCACAAATGTAGCAAAATACATCAGGGTCATTTAAACAACTTCTTCAAGAACTCAAATTTCCATAGAAAAAGTTGTATGAATAAAAAGAAGGCAAATGAAAGTTTTATGAAAGTAAAAATTTTGTGAACTTCTCTACATATCTACTATGAACCTGCCATTTTTAGTATTTAGTAAAGGTAAGTATATATATGATTCCGCCTATTAATATGAAAGCTATAGCTAAAAAAGCACATATTTTACTGCAAAATTACTTTTGCACTTTAAGTGTGCTGTCAATAAATACATGAACTTTGGTTGGGTGGGGGTGTAATGAAAATGTTTTGAAAAACACAAAATAGATAGAAATTCCAAACCATCAAACCAAAAAAGGATATCTGTGAGAATATAATACATTCAGAAAGGTCACACAACCAATGTTGTGTCATGCATTTATTCAAAACTACACTTTGACATACTTGTAAATCAAGAGCTGATAATGGAACCCAGAGCTAGATGAAGTGAAAAATATATAGTTGTATTTTATAGAATCAGTTATAATCGATGATTTCTGTTTAAGTTGAAGTAATGGTTTGTATTGAATAACTTTTCTAGCATTAATACATTTTTTATCATTATTTTTTCTTTAGCTATACATTAAGCTATTTATGTTATCTGTTTTGTGTTAGCCAAAAGATGTACAAAAGATGAATCTGAGTGATCCAGCAAACCTGGAATAGATCTGGTCCAAGATTGAAAACATTTGTTAACAAATAGCCTGAATTGAAAGCGGGGCAAGCTGCTGGCCGGGACCTGCTTATTGTTCTAAAGAAAAACAGTGCTCTTAAAGTTTTAATACGTTAACATGTTTTATCTAATAAACCAATACAGGGAGGTGCACCAGAGGAACAAAAATGGTTTAAGGTGTAAAGAGAAAATGGGGGTGGTGCCAAGTCTTGACTAGGCGTATAGTCCAAATACAAAGAAGCGAGAAAGAAAAAAGGATCTTTTTAAGGTACCTTGCAAGGTAACTCTTTAACAGTATAGGATAAATTTATCACCTTATTATGTTCAAAATATTAATTAAAAAAGCCAACAATAAACATGGTTGCATTATTCCCAATTATAAATACAAGTAATAAGCAGTTGTTACTTATTTAAGAAGTCCCACTCGTTGACATATTTAGGAGGAGAGATGTTACAGTGTGTTTAATTCACCCACGAAGGACTTCATCAGGGATTTTCATAAACAAAACTTGGTGTTTATAAAAATCCCTTGATGAAGCCCTTTTTGGGCGAAACGCGTTGGGTTTTAAACACACTGTAACATCTCTCCTCTTAAATTTATCAACGAGTGGGTCTTTCTAAATAAGTAACAACTAATTACTGCTAAGTACTTGTTTTTATATATGGGAATAATTTTAACTATGTTTATTGTTGGCTTTTTTAATTGATATTTCAAACCTAATAAAGTGATATTTTATCCCATAATGTTAATGCGTTACCTTGGTTCGTTAAAAATAGCCTTCTTTCTTATTCGCTTCTATGTTTTATCTTATAACATATATTGTATAAATCTATAGTACACGTGAAATATTCATACTAACCGTTATCTCCTGAGTGTCCTGTGAGCTACATAGTACATAGTTGTTATCATCCTTATCCCATAAGTGGCTGTGAATGGGAATAAAAACTGCAGGTGAGTATTCTATGAATCTGGAATCACCCTATTTTAGCACATCTTGCATTCATACACAGCACACAGCTATTTGATAAGATTCAAACCTTCATGTTGCCTACTGTAGGGGAGAGTAATGGCATAGGACTTTCAAGGAGATTCTGGGTTTGCTGAGGATTCCAAATCTTGAAAGCAGATGCTCCTACATGGAGTACTGGAGCTCTTTCTCCCAAGATTTAGTGTCTTTTGTATTCCTTGCTGGAAGCCCCGTTATTTCAGCCTTTTGTAGATGCTATATATGGAAACCAAGGTGTATGGTAAAAAAATATATTTTTATTTTTCTCTTAGTTACTGTACATGGGGGCAGGGATCTAACTACTTAAACTTAAGGGTTTTATGCAAGGTTCACTTGAGCTGCAAAAAGAACTCATTAACTGATTGTTTTCTGTCATTGATTTCTGTACCTTATACTACCATTTTTTTCCGTTTTGTTAACATTGAACACTCTATTAGCACTATTACTACTAAAATGTCTGTTTTATTTTATTTTTATATTTACAGGAAGAACCATTTGTTATGGTTTTAGAGAATGTCCTGGGAAAGCCAAAGAAATACCAAGGATTTTCCATTGATGTCCTTGATGCCTTATCAAACTATTTGGGATTCAAGTATGAAATATATGTCGCTCCAGATCATAAGTATGGAAGCCCTCAGGAAGATGGTACATGGAATGGGCTAATAGGTGAACTTCTCTTCAAGGTAAATGTGTCTAATAATACAAAGAAAAAGATTTACCTAATATTTCAATTAAATCCAACTTGAATGAAGAAGTAGTTAGCTTGGTTAATATCAGATTAGGTTTAATTGGTATTGTGATAGTATGTTTTAAATGTGAACTACAAAGGCTGTACAGTTGTAGTCAAGTTCCTAGTAATTGCTATATAGTTCTTTTGTTCCTACTACTATATATTCATGAAGACATTCTATGTTCCTGATAGCACGTAATCACTAAACATTGGAGTATTTTGGCTCAGATTACACAGAATGTTGCCATCAAGACACATGTTAGTAAAGTAGCAATGCTTTAAGCATAACTAATATTAGTAGGTATTGGGGTCTTTTTGTAAAGGAGTCACCCTGACAATTAGCAACATTCTCTGGTGGAGAATCAATCATTTCTATTAAAAACCCATAGGCTCCTCAGGAAAAAAGTGTAAATGTCCAAATGTCAGATTCACTGCTTTAAAAATAGACCCCATTGAGTTGTGTCTGTAGTTTATTTTAATTAAAAAGATCACTTTTATTAATGTTAGGGTAAAATTATAAAACCAATGATATTGATTTTCCCAAAACAGAAAGAAAAACCATTAATAAAACCCATATACCAGGTTTTTGCACTGAATCTTTAGTTTTAAACCAACCTTTCTCAACCTCTTCAAATATTCTTAGAGCCTTTGGAAACCTCTGCTTTAATTACTAAACCCTGCTCCTTTCTTCTTATAGGCTCACGAAAGCTAAAATGTATAAAAAAGTAAATGTAAAAATATACAGAAATATAAAAAATAATAAAAGGAAAAAAATGTCTAGGTAATTAGTTGAATTATTTAGTATTTAATATTTTTTGATAACGCGGCTCTGTTTCTGAAATTATTGGACATGGTACTAATAAACACTACAGTTTAAAAATGGAGCGCTAAGTCTGTATGTGTTCATTGCATTGCAGCTGACATAGCAATCACATGATCAGAAACCACTCTGATTGGTTCTTGATTATCAGTGTGGACTCTGGCTGACACTGAACATTTAGCTTAATTTTTCTGAATCCATTGAACTCTAACATTTTCTATTTTCTTGTTAAATAAATTTCATATGAGACATGCTTCAAATATTGGAAAATGGCATGTAAGAGAAAATTGGGAAAATAAATCTATTCTTCCAGTAGCATCCAATATTTATTAACTAAGGCAACAAGAAATAGAGTAGTGGGTCCAAGGTCACAGTTTCATTTATAAGCAAAAGGTAGATGTGATTAAAAAATGTAACATTCAAAGACACTGCTAAGTGAACTGTGTTGACAAATGGGATCAGAATATAGGAAGGTCATAAAAAAATACATTTTCTGAATTAACACTGTCCTTGAAACTGCATAAATCAATAATAACCAACCTGAGTCATATGAGTTTGGAATTGATCTTTTTAATGTTAGATACATGATTATCTAGATCAGTTGAAATGGAGGTGTTCAATATTTTAGGTGGAAACATTTGAAAATACATTTCCCTGTTTTTTATAAATAAGCTTGATGGTTTTTCAGAAAATAACTTTGCTCACCCATATACGGAAGGTCTAATCATTGACTGCTTTTTTATTTTCACCAACACAAATTATAGCAGTAACCTTCAAACCTCTTTGGGGGTTCAGTAGAAAAAAATTACATTTTTGTTTTGTGAGGATTATGTCTATCTTAAATACCAAAGAAGTGTGACAAATACACAACTGCCTACAGGTTATCCCATAAAAAATTGAAAGCAGTTATTTTTGCAGTTTAAATGCAACTCTAAATATACAATGTTGTGTTGATTACATGGACACCAAGCACGTGTTTGTCATTCATTCGTGTTTATTATTTGGTCTCCGAATCATGCACATTTCACTGCATTTTCAGCATCTTAACATTAATGGAAAGGCTCCGTTCTGCAGGTACATCATAGATTGTACTATCCACAGTGCATTTACAATAGCCAATTATTTACATTTATTTGCCTACTCTTTCTCTAACATTCTACATGCATATTGTACACAATGGAAAATTAGTTTTTCAGCAGCTGGTGCCTATTCTCTGCTTAGGGTTTTTAAATCGTACATGTGACTTATGAAATGAAAAAACTGCCATGTGGGCAAGTTCCCTATAAATGTGTTTTATCTATTACTTGTACGACATGATGATTTTTAGTAGACAGTTTTTAAATAACTATTGTTCAGTATTGTCAGAATACTACAAATACCTTAATATGACGTTACTTTAGGTGGTAGGTTATTGGAAGGGACCTCCTTTTTGACAGTCATTAAGAGAACAAAATAACTGTAATTCTATCAAATACCTATTTGTATCAAACAATAAAAAAATACACTTTACCTATAATAAGACAGATTTCTGAAATTTCTAAGTTTCAGCCTCGAACAGGAAGAGTGAATTTGATTTTTTTGCGGATCAACAGGTATTTGTATTTGTATTTCTAAAGGGATAAACATGAGAAAATGTGTTTATATTGCACTGCATGTGTACTGTATTTGTTTTACCTAGTACTATTTTAATGTATTTTTCAGATAATTAGGCAAATAGATCTAAATCCTGGAATAATTTTTCATATGTACAATATTTTTTTACTATACTGCTTGTTGTAAATATTATTTTTATGCTGTCATTTCTAAACAAACAACATAATTATACCTGTAAAAGGATTTATGTTTCTATCCATCCCTTTCTAGGAGGTAGACAACTTTAGTAACTGCACAACCCATGTCTGGAAATGTGCTATCATTTTATTTTTACTTACATGGAGTACAGTTCCATTGGCATTGCTAGCACTAGGCACCTGAGGCAGCAGGCAAGAGATGTGTTATGCCATTGTTCACTTTAAGTGCCTGTGGGTGCCCCAGGTAATAATGGTAGGACATATTTAATGTAGATAGATAGTAGTTAATGTAGTTAATAGTTACTACCATACTATACTATTTTGATATGGTTCCAAACAAATATTTTATTGGAGGATAAGGTGGAGGGGGGTTCCTGATGCCCTGCTTACAATTTAGGAAAATAAGCATTCTATAAAATAGCAAGAACAGTTCAAATAACTTTAGTTATTAGGTGTGTAGGTGTGCAATAAAAATATTTTTCTTCCTTCATATGTGGCATTAAAGTATTTCTGGCTGTTATGTGTGGTAAGTGTTACATTTATAGCTATTTGAATAAGCTTAGAAGTGCCGCATATACACAAACAAATGAAATATTTTTAACTACAAGCAAAGTGGAAGATAAGATCTGAAATAAATTATTTTTAAGCATTTTAGCAGTTTAATATATCTTATAGTGCAAGTTATATAACAGTATCAGAAGACTTTATTATAACAGAACTATTTCTGCAGATGTCCCTGCTTCTACAGCAAATAGGTATAAATGTTTGAGAATCGACGGGTAATAAAATATTTAAATAAGTATAACTAATTAATAATTATCGATATAAAGAAAGATCGGTTTGGAATCCCAGATTGTCCTGGCATCAGTTGCAGTGGAATCTAAGGCAGGGTATAATCGACTTGCTTGGTGTATTTTTGTGCAGACCTCTTATGTGTATGTGTATACAGATATCAGACAGTGCAGAAAATTTGTACTTCAACTGGTACCTTTTAATATGGTAATAAAGAGGCAGGTTTTCAGGAATTCCCTTGTAAAGGGACATAAGGAAGATTAGGAAATCTTGCTTCTTTAATAACGTAAATTATTAAAATCACAAAAAAAGCCAAACTTTATTTAATTTACCATTGGATTTGAACTTTTAATATTCAGAAACCCATTGTTTAGTCATGCCTGTCTGTAGCTGTGCAAATACAGGACTGCTCATACCTTTTAGTTTATTGTTAACAAACTATCTACTTGTTGTGACTACAATGCTGGCATTTAAACTCCTTTCTTCTTTCAGTGTTACATAGTCAAATGTTGTTAACCCTGCGACTAGCTTATATCTGGGTTAAGGGAAAAGGATATGTAGTGCAGTGTGCAAGTACATTTGCCACATAAATATGTATTCTTTTCATAACTTTGCTTATAAACCTTGTTTAATTTTAAGTCTAGTTGGACTATAAGATACAAACATTCTGCGTTAAAATAAAATAGAAGCCGTACACATATAGGTACCCAATTCCATGTCTTATAGAACTGTGTAAATAAACAATAATGCTCCAATCTAGTTTGGTGTGTTGCTAGAGATAACAAAATATGTAGTGCATATAATTAGGTGTTTTTCTTCTTACATTTTCCATGTAAAACTTACCTGAGGGTGAAGCAGTAAATAACATAATAAATTATCCATAAATAAATTTAGGAACCTAGCAACAAATTAGCGAGTATTTGTTTATTGGATTCCAGCCAGTGTTTGTTATTGAAAAATTATTTTTCACCCACATAGGCCTTTTGAACTGGTCATTGGGGTCATTAACTAAAGAGGGATATGTCATAAACAATGTTATTCCTCTTAACATAATGTATTTATATTACAGAATGTGATGTTGGGAATCCAGTAATGTGTGAAAGAAAACTACATTTACTGACCCATAATTTCTGTTTCTCTTTAAAGCTAAACACTAGACTTACTGTTATTTTTGCACAGCTGTACAGGTTCTCTCTGTCATAGAGCTCAGCATTACATGTAGGTACAAAGAAGAGACGTCGAAATGCAAATGCGGCCACTTAGAAATGCCCAATTCCCCAGACTGGCACGATCAAATTATTTTAGTATTTCCATAACTTCTCTCTAGAGCCAGCCCACTGCTTGTACTAGGGCTAAGGGCTCTCCAAAGGTGTAGAGTCAGGGTGCACTCTATTAGCCCTCTCACATGAGTACCAAGACCATGATATTTTTTTTTAATTGGTATCTATGGATATACTTCCCTGCACTAACCTTTCTCCGGAAGTCTTGAATGCCACTGCCTCTCACTTCTCACTTGTTCTATTTAGCCACTTCAGTTCCTGGTCATAATAATGGGTCAGTAAACACATACACCAAAAAGGGTTCCCATCAACACTTCGCAAAAAAGTGTTAAAGATTGCTTATTAATGCAGCAGTTAATCATTCATAAACCCTAGGAAGCACAAGATCTATTTTTCAAGGCTTTTTAAGAGTCATTAATGCCTGCATTGTTGTGCTGTAGCTTTTTAGTACTGTTTCTGTATACTTTAATATTTATTCAAATATCTATTTATTAATCTCTTATAAACTCCTTTTATTGAGAAGAAGTCAAAGTACGCACATGAATAGTGACAGAGAGGGGTAGGAAATGGTGGAGTTTTGTAGTCTAGCAGGCAAGACTGGAAATAATGATTTTATAATGCTAATCAGTTAAAGAAAAAAGCTCAGGCAGAAACTTAGGGAGAACACTGGCAGACTGACTGATGAAACACAGAAAATAGACATGCATTGTAGAGATGTACTGAAAGTCTCACAAACGTCCAAGTATTAATGTATAGTACTTACTCCAAGTTTATGAACCATTATCTCCTAGTGTTCTGACGTATGGTCTAAAAATATTATTGGCTTCCTGACTCTAGCTTGTGATATTTTTTTGTTTTTGTATTCTTTAACTTTTACATATGTAGGCTTTGCATACAGTCTATGATTACCACACATTGAGTCTGCTTATTATTTCCTAAAAGTGTGAGTATATCAGTCAGCTTTTAAAAGTGTGGTCTCCTTGTATGGTATATTCTGAGCAGTTACTGTAGGAATGTTCACTACAGGGGAACACCATCTTTAAAATATCTATCAACGGGTTTTCAAATTTATAGTGTTAAAATATAATCCCATTTAAAGAAGAGCAATGCAACATCTTAAATAAGTCATTCAGGTTTGTTAAATGCTTCATGGCAATCTTTAAAATGCATGCAAACACTTACAGTAAGTTTCCCTTTTTACTCCCTTTTGGTCTGGTAAATATACAATTAAAAGCATTTTGGTATTATGGTTTTATAGATACAGATAAATACCTGTTGACCCTACCAAAAACCTGATAGGCTCATAACTTCCTGTGTACCCTCCCTATATTGAACTTTTCTGCCCCGTCAGTTTACAACCCAACTCAGTGTTTCTTAGTAACCTACTGAACACCTACTACTACATTATGTAAATGGTGACATTGGGGTGTTCTTTAAAAAAAGAAAAAACTCCACAGATACAGCACAAAACATAGAACAATGATATGTAGTGTGTTACTGGTAGAAATACCAGGTAAATACCAGGTAGGAATAATAAAAAAAAGCTTCCACATATAATTGATAACTGCAGTATTTATTACTATTTTGTACTATTGAATGTTTGTTTTTGGGACTAGATACATTTTACATTCTCAGCATTTATAAACTGTAGTAGCCTTTGTAATAGCAATTGCATACAAACGGCCTGAAAATGCTCTGATTGATTCTTTTTTCCTAGCTGTCCATCAAATAAACACATTTCTAGTTGGTCTTATTGCTCAGCTCTTGATGATAATGACAGAGCAGACATACAGTATGACCACAGTTTTGATGAAGAGGAATGAAAAAGTTCACCACAAATCACAATATAATTCTTTCATTTCACCCACAACACTACCTGCTCTGCTCATAACATGAAAAGGAGTAAATGGTACCTTCTAGACGTAGTAAACATGTGTTTTTCCATTATGAGTGACAGTTTTATTGCAGCAGGACAGTGTGGAATGCAATTATATGTCTCAAAAGGCATTCAAGTGCTATCAGGTTATTGCTTATTGAAACCATACTTAAGTCGGTGGAACTTTGTGAGTTGAGTTTGTGTATAGAGCTGCCCAAGGCCTACTTCTTTACAGTAAGAGTTCTTTTTCATTTCACATAGAGGAGGGTGCTAGGGAAGCAAGCAGTCAGTCCCACTACTCAGTTTTATAGAATAAATAATTTGAGATGACATTAATTTGTTCCTACAGGTACAATTAAATCAATCAATCACTAAATTACATCAATTATTCACAGATATCAATATTTAAACAAAAAGATATTTCACTAATTCTGTTTTCATAGTCTTACCACCTCCTTCCTGGTATAGCAGTTATCTAACTATACCATAGAAAAAAATAGCAAAGTTAGCAGGCTGGTGGTAAAATTGGGAAATCAAACCAATCCTTAACAGAGTTCAAAATTCTGCAGGTAACAGGCTGATCAAGGACAAACTACGTACAAAAGCAATCCAAATAATCACAGAAGTAATCAAGGCATTAACCTCCTGGGCAGTTCATTTCTGTCCAGATTTATATGTCTAAAAGCAGCACATCAGTTTTTTTTACATCGGTATGAGTATAATAAAGTTTGAAACACAAAATCATGTCCAAATAATAAATTAAAAAATTAAAAAAATAAATGTAATAAACTTATTAATAAGTTCATTTTTTTATATATTATTTATTTTCTTATTTTCACATGATTTTGTGTTTCAAACATTATTATACTCATAATATTGTATTATACTGAAAAATAAATTTTAATGAAAGACAATGTACTGCCTTTAGACATATATCCACTGTATTGCATTCAATACAGGTATTTTGCATTGAATGCAATACAAAATAATTTGAAATTCCCCAACGCAACGGATACACGCACGGGGAACTCTTGGGTGACTCATCAGATGAAGAGGACGCTGGCCTGAGGATGTGAGAGGACGGGAAGGCTGAAGGAGGACGCCGGCGGATCTGGTAACGTTGTATTTACCATTGTGTTTTACTGCGTTTAGCATCTTTTTGTTTTACTCCGAGCCACACTCGGGGTTACCGCTGGGGAGGTTAACAGGTTGACAGACCTGAACACAGGTAATGAGCATACTGGGCCTGATTTAATAAAGCTATCCAAAGCTGGAGAAGATACACTTTCATTCCAGGAAATCTGAGGAATCCAGCTATCGTGGAATGCATCTAGTCCAGGATTGATAACATGCTAACAAATAGCTAACAACTTTGAGGAAATCCATTCCAGGTTTGCTGGATTACCCAGCTTTACTGATGAAAGTGTATTCTCTACAGTCTTGGAAAGCTTTCTTAAATCAGGGCCTTTCTTAAATCAGGACTAACTTAACTTTACCAGGGCAGGTATGTTCTGCAGAGACCCAAGCTGCAGTGTTAATATTGAACAGCAGATGGTTAATCTTTGAAGCAGATTTAAAAACAGTATAACATGCTAATATAATAATTAGTTAATATCAGCGCTGTTCATAAAAAATCACCTATAGGTTGCTTTTATCCCTTTGTGATTCTGGTAATTTTTCCTTCTTGACATACTGGAAAGCACCATAAACTAGTAATACTTTTTTCATGCTCTTGAAGATCCCTTATATTTTAGGGATCCTTGAAAGTAATAATACAAAACTAAATGGTGATCTTAATTTAATTAGGGGAGGTAGAATAGTCATGATTACTACTTAACAGAGATCTTTTCATTAGAGTCTTAATGGACTAGATACCTAAACCTGCAATGTTGCATCACTATGGTTCTTCTATATTTCAGTGTAAAACTTAATCTGTTCTATTCATTTTAAATATCAAAGATTTACCTTGATTAAAAAGGATGGCAGTGGCAATGTTCCCTTTTATTCATAAATGTGATGATTTTAGTGTTGTTTTGTTTACATTCAGATTATTTCTAATTAAATAAAAAAAACATATTCTTCTCATCCAAGTGGAGCTTTGTATTTTTATACTTTACCATTCATTTGGCCAGTTTTTAGATGTTATGCTTTGTTCTCTCGTGATCAATGAATATTTTTTTCCTCATTTATAGTTCTCCCTTTGATGGATTTACTTTAGAACTTAACAGGTCCTTGTAGCATAATTAAAGTTGTTTTGCATTGCTTTCGTTTTCTGTGCTCTTCAGATTTCATTCCAGTTATAAATATGCACTCAACATTGCTGCCGAATGAAACGTTGAGCTGCACTGGCACATTTTAAAGGTGATATTTCACATATTGTATGAGTATTGAGATCATTGCTTGTTTCTATAGGAACTAAAAAGTAAAAGCTACTGTTCTATGCAGTACATGTGTAGACTTGCAAAGAGGGCAAAGACACAGTCCCTTTTAAATAAAATTCACATGATATCTAAAGCCCAAACTTATTTTTGTTATGCATAGGTAGGGATGAAACCCATATCAAGTTATCATTTGCTGCCTGTGTCCCACTGAGTTTTATCTTCACCTGATGCAACTAGAGATGGATAACTGTGACCAGGTTTAATGAACATTCTTTGTTATTTGCAGAATCTATTAACTTGTTGGGGTGCACAAGGTAGACATTGTATGCCCGTTGCTAATGCACATGGGTGCACATTAGCATAGGTTTATAGGAATGACAAAAGTTTGAGTTGAACCCAGCATTGCCTTATCTCTACATGCAACAGTAAAGTAGTGGAAATCCTACCAAAGTGAGGGATATTCCCATTTTAGCTTTCACTAAATCCTGTCTCCCACTTTGAATGATTTTCCTTCAGTACTCACTTTGTTGGCTTTTAATATATCATTTTATGCTGACATGGTCACTTTAAGAAACTCCTCTATTATAAAAGTTGTATGTCAGAGTGCTTTTTATTCCAATCCTGTGTTAAATTCATATTCATTTCATAACCCAAAAAATGGTTTCAACCAACGCAAATCTCCTTTTGCTATTTTTATTTACAATATTTTCTAAAAGAATCCTCAACAAACAAAGTGTTAAGTTTGACTCACGGACGTAACAGATCTTTTTCTCTGATTGATATTAGCTAAGTATGGTCAGAGTAAATAAAGTTTCCATTCTTTATGACTATGACATGATGTATGACTTTCTGTGTAATAAAGAAGCAATCAGTCATTGAATAGAGTTATGTATGGCTAAAGTATGCTAAGAAATCAGACACTCAGTGGTGCACTTAGGTAGATAGATTTGTTAGGGTATGATCATTTAAAAAAAAAAAATGCAGTGTATGTTTCTATAGCACAACATACAAGCATTTACAATAACAGGAATATAACATAACACTTTATATTGTGAAGGGAATATTGTGAAGGGATAAATCCCTGCTGTATATTAGGGTGAGTGTGATCACATCAACCTGCAAACATGTGCAAAGTGACTATTATTAAAAGAAGAACATCTTCTGTAAACTTGCACTGCGAGTGAGCAGCATTAAAACATCGGGACTTCATGCAGATGTCTTCATAGGATATGTAATACTTTTGTAATTTTTTTTTCCAAAAATAAACATTCCCTAATATGATCTTTAAAGCTAAACTCCAGGTTATACAAATTACACACATTACACAGCTCTTTTCTCATAAATACATGTAACAGTAATTTATATGCTTTCTATACCAGAGCTTTGTCTGAGAGAGGGAAAAGCAGGTCTTTTGGATTGGAATCTTGTAAATGTGCATTTGAATACAGTGAACTCATTGGACCTGATTTACTAAAGCTGTCCAAGGCTGGAGAGGATACACATTTATCAGTTAAGCTGGGTGATCTAGCAAACCTGGAATGGATTTCTTAAAAATCATTTGCTATTTGTTAGTAAGTGTTTTCAAAAGGGATGAGCGAGACATTCTTCGAACTTCCGATGGGTCCGCAAAATTTCGGCAACCTGATTTAACGGACCCAACGGAAGATCGAGGAAATCATTACAGGAGGAGTACCGTGGCTGCATTCATGAATTGTGCGTGATCCCTGGGCACTAGAGGTTAAATGAGGGCTTGCATGAATGCAGCCCCGGTACTCCTTTTGTTAGTGTGAGTGTGAGTCCCGCGGCTGTGCTCATCAATGAATGCAACCGTGGGAATCATCACAGGATATCATCTTGGCTGCATTCATTCATGATGAGCACAGCAGCAGGACTCCTGTGTTCTTGGATAGAGATTCTTTCAGCTCCGCTCCCCTGATTGCTCTTGCAGGTCCCAAAAATGTGATCTCGCCGTTCTCTCACAGGCTGTTCTCGCTTACATGTAAGCGAGAACGGCCCGATTCGCTGCGAGAACGAATTTTAAAATTTTGCTCGCTTACCCCTAGTTTTCAATCCTGGACCAGTTCCATTCCAGGTTTGCTGGATCACTCAGGCTCACTGATGAAAGTGTATCTTCTCCAGCTTTGGAGAGCTTTAAAAAATCAGGCCCATTGTCATGTTCAGAAAACCAGTTTGAGATTATTTGGTTTTTTTTAAACATTCTTTATTTATTTTAAGGGGGTACAATAAGTGTAGAGCTCTAGTAACCTAGCTTTAGGTAAAATAGCTATGGTATTAAGTGGGATAAAAGCTATTTCTGCTATTTGTCTGTGTAGCTCAGTTTGTTCTTTTCTTCACTTGTTGCCATTCAGAAGCCGCCAGGGGAGTCAGAGGTATGGGCAGGGTAGGCCAGTCTAGTAGAGGTAATTCAAACGCGCCTAGGAAACATGCTAGATCTCCTAGTTGGTAGAAAGTGGCAAATTTGCTTCCTCTGTGCGCATAAAGTTTGGAACAGAAAACCCCACCTGTACTTAATGTTGTTATCTCTCAGCATGGTTAACAATGGCTTTAGGGCTCGGGATCTGGCCTCCTGCATGATGAGATCCTTAAGGTAGTAGGAGTGAATGCAGCAAATAACATCCCTGTTTCTGTCCGGGTCTTGTCTGTTTGGGCCCAATGTCCTATGAATCTGGTCTATTTCTATAAAATTGTCTCTCGGTTTCTGAAGGAGATCATTGCACAGGGAAGTGGCAGCTGCGTAAAGGTCTTTCTGCTCAATAAGCAAGCCGTATGGCTTTGTAAATGGTTGCGGTGATCATCGGTCATTTGTTCTAGTTCTTTCATTTTAGAGCCTAGGTCGGATATAAGTGTGGCAAGCTCAGAGCGAAACTAATTTTGAATGCGTGTAATATAGGATTGAAATCCATTTTGGATAATGGATTGAGGTATGTATCTGAGGTATGTATCTCTGTCCCATGTATCAGATGAGTCCATGGAAGCCTGTGCTGGACTGGGGGGTTGCAGGAGCTCTCTATCTTCTCTAACAGGAGACAGTGAGGTACAGGATAATTCTTCCTGCACTAAATCAGGTGAGTCCAGGCTTGCCATGGCAGCATGAGTGGTGTTGAGCCTTGTGTTGGGACCACTCCCACTAGGACCTGGGGTCTTTGAGTGAGCAAAAAAGTTTCCAGTCTCTCTCTTCTGAGAAAATTGGCTATTGGGTCTTCCTTTGCCCATGGTAACCAAACAATGTTCAAATGTAAATGTAGTAGAATGAAGAATGGAAATGGTTTCCGGTATCTGTGTTTGAGTAATCGCCAACATGTAGAACCCCCACATCGGAGAGTTAACCGAGCATAGTAGGTCACTCAAGCCTTAGTATAAAGAGTTTATAGGTGTTACTGTAAAGGGCTGTCCAAACCACAATACCAGTGTACAGATCTTGTTGTATAGTATTATCTAGAGCTCAGTAGGTATAGTCGTGGGGTTCTTAGCGGTAGTACCTGGATCCAGCAGAGGTGAGTGGCAGGGTCTTAAAGGTACCCCAGTATAGGTCTGGGAGTAGATCACCTCAGATTAGTAGACTCCCAGGGATTATCACTATATTCCAAAGGAAACAAAAACTGAAATTGCTGCAAATTACTAAAATATTATCCCAGTTCTTTTGTTCAGCAGTGTACAGTAATGTGGATTATGCCAGGTAGGATGAGTAAATGGTAATAGTGCTTTTACATATATTGGGGAGCAGTAGCAGTTTATATATGGAGAGTACAGTAACCAAGTGCAGGTATCCTATAATGGAGTGTTGTCCCAGTATAGTTTGGAGCATACAGGAAGGGGATCTGCAGAATGGTGTTATCCTGACTGTGGATTGCTACTCCCATAGGAGAAAACAGTACAAGAGAAGTACCTGATGTGGGATATTATGAATCCCAGATGGGGGGGATGGAATTCACTAGTGTTTTTTAGCCTTTAATCCACAGCAATGTGCGCTGCAACCAGGCGGATGGAGCTGGATTGAAGAAAGGATGAAGGGAGACAATGGTAGAGGAGATCCTTGGTGTCCTGAGAGGGAAGACTCTCGGGAACCACGTGGTTATGATGGCCACCTGGGTCTCCACCATAGCAGGATTTCCCACTGGTATGTTTGCTCCAGAAGTGTGGGGCTTGATGAGCTGCCCAGCAGTACCACCAAATACTGCGGGAGCAGGTGGAACGAGATCACAGGTGCAGGATCCGCCGCAAGGAAGTAAAACGTCAGCTCGTATCGGAGCCGGCACAAGATGCTGCTTGTGTCCTGGCTCCTTCCCCTAGAAGTGGGTTTATTTGAGTTTTTTGACATGGTGCATAATCCCGATGGATGTAGCCATTAGAAAATGGATGCAGTTCAGTCATAAGTAAATGGACATGATTAGCAACAAAGGTGAGGCTTTGGCATTTTAACAATTGATATTTAGTACTAAAAGGCCCAAACTGTACTAGGAAAATATCCCCCACATCATTACACTACCACCAGCAGAATAAACTGTTGATAGAATGCAGAATGGATTATGATTTCATGTTGTTGACACACAAATTCTCTACCTAGCATCCAAATGTCACAGCCAAAATCAAGACTCATCCGACCATAAAATGTTCACCCAGAGAACTGCCAATCACAGGATATTTTCTCATTCTTTGTAATCTTTAGAAATGATTGTGTATGAAACTCCCAGCAGATCAGCAGTTTCTGAAATACTTCATAGTATAGACCAGCCCACCTGGCACCAACGACCATGGCATGTTCAGTATTACCTAAATCACCTTTCTTCCCCATTCTAATGCTCAGCATATATTTGGCGGGTCATATTGTCATTGTCTATATACCTAAACGAAATAAGTCGCTGCTATGTGTTTGGCTAACTAGATATTTACATTACCACGCAGGTGAACAGGCTACCTAATAAAGTAGCTGATTGGTGTAGCTGTTTGCCTGTAATCCATCTTTATGTGACTTGTGAAAAAATGGTAATCAAGTCTAATTGTGTAGAAAAACAAAATAGTTTACTGACAAATAACACAGAGAAATGATTTAAGCAGTAGAATTCTACACAAAGTTCGAGATAGTTATTCTGCAGTTTAATAACAAGACTTTGGCAGTTTGACAGAACCTCCATCCAGGTCTGCGTTACTAATATATAATCTGCAAGTACAAGTGAGGCAGTTATACCATCACAAGACAAAATAATGTTATATTATATCATAATGGGTCAGAAAACATGTTGCTTTCAAGCAGGTTGATATGAAAACCATATATTACTGAAAATTATTTCTGGTTTTAGTTATCTAATGATGGCATTTTATCTGCGTACAGTTACATATTTGTATAGCAAATCTTGTTATTTTTGATCATTTAAATATCATAGTTGAAGAAAAGAAGATTGGATAAATTTAGTGAATTCATATTTCATCAGATTATCATGTTCACTGAATACACCCCATGAATAATTCATTGTGCTGGGAAAAGTAACGATTATGATAAATTGCAAATAAGCTTATGCTTCTAATCAACTGCTAATGTTTTATTAACATGCAGCAATATTTATATTATGATTGTGTGGGAAATATATATACATGAATAATGAGCAATCAAGAAGAATGTACAGGTTTTTGAAAAGCTTTGAATTAGTCATATTAAAGAAAAAATGCAACAAACAAGTAAACAAAATTATCATCATTGAACTTTGATTTATACTTGCCTTGGTGCAAGACATTACATCTTGTTCAATGAGAAATAATATTTTCAGAATTTCAATATGAGGATTTCTGTATACTTCTTAACAAAAGATCAAATTTTACCTAACTTACACTTATACTTTTTAATGCATGTCAAGCAAGCTCATTAAAATTTGTGAAATGCCTGCCTAGTTGAAATTCTACTCCAGCCCAAGAACAGTTTTTTGAATTTGCAATATGAGTGATCACCAGCATAAATTGTTAAAACAAGATGACTCATCCTAATTAGTGCAGTTCAGTTGGAATCTTGTCTGGCTGGATAATAAAGCAATCATCCTGATGAGACTATGACTTATTTCCTGTGTCATGCACTACATATTGGTTAAGTAAAACCAGAACCAGTTACACAATCAGCTTTGCCAATAGGTCCATTAGAAGAGCCAGTTAATGAGCTGTGTAATATGGCACCTGGACACCAATTTCTAACTTCAATTGAATCAATCGTTTTGGGGGATAGTCTTGCCTCTCATTGACTTGTACAAATAAACCCATTGTAATAAAGAATCACAGTTTTCTTTAAAGTATTACAAAGCCACACAATATTGCCACAAACATAAAGAGAAGTTTATTTTCTGCAGTGTTTCAATTCACAGTAGTTCTTTTGGGTGATCTAAGGACCCTGCCCTGTCCACTATCAGAGGTGTCACCAAACACATTTACTGCATATTACTTCAGACTTTAAACCTGACCTTCCTGATCTATTTATGTCTTAAAAAGACCTAAATGTTACCAATGTCAAACAAAAATGTGGAGTGATTAGGTGTGGCCGTGGTGGAAGGAGGGGTCAGGGGACAAGAGTTTAAAAGGGGGGCAAAAAGAGGTCAGTACTCCTTTGTAGGTGACAGGAGACTTTCCCAACCCACCATCCCGTTTGGTATGCGTTTGGTTGCTGTTTGTCTTGGCAGATTGGGTGGTTTTGCTGGTCCATGAAAGTGGTTTAATGCATTCAAGGCAGCAGGGGTAGGGTCAGGGTCATCAGGGTATGGTGTTCAGGATAAATGGGTCACACGGTACACTGGGTTGTCATAAGGAGACCCAAAAAGGTAGTGAACTAATGGTGCTTTCATGGACCTTTTCAAAACCTTCAAAATGATTAAGATTTCCCCCTGCCGCTCCCTCCGCTCCTTCAATGATCTACTAATGACTTCCTCACTAATAACCTCATCACACGCACGGTTACAAGACTTCTCTAGAGCTGCTCCAACTCTCTGGAATGGTCTTCCTCGCCCTATTCGGCTTGCTCCTACTTTCTGCTCATTTAAAAGAGCGCTCAAAACCCATTTTTTCAAACTTGCCTACCCATCTTCTTCTGTCTGCTAAACCCTCATTACTTCCCACCACTACATATCGCCCATCCTATTGTGTGTGAAATTCCCCCACCTACTAGATTGTAAGCTCTTCGGGGCAGGGTCCTCTCCTCCTGTATCACTGTCTGTATTAGTCTGTCATTTTCAATCCCTATTTAATGTACAGCGCTGCGTAATATGTTGGCGCTATATAAATCCTGTTTAATAATATTAATAATAATAATAATTAAGATGTGCATGAATGTTTGATAATGTTTTTTGATAATGTTTTCATTGGAGTTTAAATTAAAGTGATTTGTTATGTTATTAATAGGCTGCTATGGCCAGTTTATCCCAAAACTGGTTTCATATGAATTTCGTAAGGCATAACAAAGGTAAAAACAATGGGGTGTGTGGGGTAAGCTGGAAGCAGAAGACAATGACTTCATCTTCTCTACCCTGCTCTTTTTAATTAAATTATATACCTAGGTAAATACCTTTGTTTTGCTGCAACCCTAAAATTACCAGTAATTTGAGAGCTTAAAGGAATGTTATGGATAGCCCAGTTCCTATTTGGTAACATCTAGAAAATGATGGTAGAATACACATATAAAAAGCATCTACATACTGTTTTTTTTTTGGACCAGTGATACCTTCAGGTTATTTTTATGTTAAAAGGTAAGATATTAGGTAAATGTAAAGGTGTTATTAAAATTACAAATTTGTCAATATCAACCATTGCATGATTCAACCTTCTACAAATTTAAATTGATACATAATCACTTAGTGATTCCATCCAAGCAGGCCGCTTTATGTGCTATTGCTGCCCAACCCCAATTCTCCATGCCAATACAAAATAACACATTTACACATTGATAATCAAAGCCCCCTTTCTCCCTATGATTATTTTATTCAGATATAAATGTAAAAGAAAAAAAGGTATTGCAGCCTGTTACTGAACATTATCCCTAAATATCTAGGCTATTGCCTACTGGCAGGAGATGAGTAGAAACTAGTAGTTACAAGTTAGTCTTTTCCTGTTTCAATTCTAGAGAATAAGTACATCAGTGCCTTTAAATGGAATGTTCAGATGGATGATTATATTCATTTTGACTACACATGGCCAGATTACCATAGGATCATTTATAATCACAGGAGGAGATGATGTTTTGCATTGTAATAAATACCAGGAAAATAAGAAGTCTTGCTGAGAGGCTTTTATATCTTACCCACAGCGTCAGTAGATAATGAATACTACTATTGTGAAAGCTTATGTCATAAACTAAGCTTTAGATGTGTTCTATTTATATAGACTGCTTACATTACATTTTTACTTCTTCTTCCTACTATTTCTGTATTTTAAAAGAAGTGGACATAGTTGTACTGTGTATTATTATTGTGTTGTACAACTGAGCATTGATGGAGAACAAGAGTTAAAAATATATCTGGTGTCAAGAAAAAAGTATGAATCACAGTGGTAGTAATAAAAGGCAATTAGGCCTAATTTATTAAAGCTCTTCAAGACTGGAGAAGATACACTTTCGTTGGTAAACCTGGGTGATCCAGCAAACCTGGAATGAATTTCTTAAACGTCATTTGCTATTTGATAGGCAATATTTTCAGTTCTGGTCCGAATACATTTTGGGTTTGCTGGATTATCCAGGTTCACTTCTCCAGTCTTGGGGAGCTTTGATAAATCAGGCCTATCATAATAACTACAGCACCCACCCCTGACATTGGTGTCAGTAATAACATTTTCTCACTGAGATATGATATGGACACCTATTGGTATATACAACTACACACTGACACTACCCAGTGAACAATATATGTGTGGAAGGTGTTGGGATGTTAAAAAAAAATAAGTAAGTGCCTATATAGGGGAATTTATATGTTGTATAGTGAATCATTTCTGTATTGGGTAGATAATGATATGTGCAGCTACATTTACCATCAAAACAAACCTGTGCTAGACTGTAAAAAGTCAAATTCTGATTACACATGTATTTAACAGGCGAACGTTAGATCTTCATTAGGTTAGTGTCATGTTGATAAATTTAAAAAAAGAACACTTTGTCTTTTTAATTGATCAAAATATCAATAGATGTAGCAATGTACTATATACAAAGCTGAGAATGTCCTCTTTAGCAGAAATAATTTCCCAAAGGCATTTTGCATAACTCCCCCCAGTGTCTGATTATGACATGGTTACATTTCTGTATTCTCTAAATATTGTAGGTATATTTCACCCCTACAAAAATGGATCGTGGCTTAATATATTAGCAAACACTCTATCTACTAAGTATCTCGCTCTTTCCCTGAAAAAAAAACCTATCCATGATTCATCAGTCTATAGCACATACAGAAGACAAAAAAGGTAAAACGAGCCTACCTATTCCTGCAACTGACTGCACATTCAAAAGAACCCCTACCTTTTCAAACTCTCACTGCTTACCCACCATTCCATATCCCCCCTCCTATTGTGTGCTACTTCCCCCACCTCTTAGATTGTAAGCTCTTTGGGGCAGGGTCCTCTCCTTCTCCTGTGTTACTGTCTGTATCTGTCTATCATTTGCATCCTCTATTTATTGTACAGCGCTGCGTAATATGTTGGCACTATATAAATGCAGTTTGTTAATAACAATGTCTGTATATTGACTGGTCATAAATGTTTCTATGCTGAACTAGGATACTCCCCTTAATTTCCACAAAGGATACTGTCTGCTCTGCGTTTGCATATTCACTTTTAGTTTTCTGCGGTTTGTTCTGGCTGTTTTGGTTGTTTTTTACATTGATGAAACCTACACTTTGATTAAATGGATTCTGTCTAAACTGGCCCCGAAGTGTGCATATGACTGCTTGTTTATATGACTGTTGTCAGAACATTAGACTGTTTGTACTTTTGGGAACTGATAGTGACTAATGTAACCAGACAACTGTTCCTTGAACAGAATATGTTGCTGTAGAAAAACAAATAAAAATCCAAATGTAATTTTATTGGCAGTCTAGCATTATAAAAAATGTAAATATAGTTATTACAAGTGCAGATTCCTTGTATGAACTTGGAGGATAGTGATGTGTTGTCTGATGTGATACATAATGGTACTTTCCATAAAAACAGGTAAAAAGCAGCGGCATTGCTAGGACTATGAAAGATCTAAGACACCCTTTGGCACCCAGAGGAGAGACAGTGACCCTAATTTATTAAAGCTCTCCAAGGCTGGAGAGAATACACTTTCGTCAGTGAAGCTGGGTAATCCTGCAAACCTGGAATGGTTTTCCTAAAAGTAGTTAGCTATTTGTTAGCAAATGTTTTCAATTCTGGACCAGATTCATTCCAGGTTTGCTGGATTACCCAGGTTCACAGATGAAAGTGTATTTTCTCCAGCCTTGGAGAGCTTTAATAAATCAGGACCAATGTGTATAGTGCACACCAAACACAGATAATCAATATCCCCTATTAATCGCTGCAATAATGAAAAACTAATCTAAACTCTATTTTTATTTCCTTAAATTCATGGTCACAGGACATATTGGTTCCTAAGTCTTCTATAACTGCAATTGCTGGTAATTAACTACAGTTTTCTTTCTAAAGCCTGTGATGTGTATATACCTATACTCTTGTATCATCAATTATGTTCTATTACTTGAATCTAAATGGAGACCACGATCATTTTCTTTATGTGTGAAACAACATTAGTGGGTGTGTAGTAGTGTACTAAAGTAGATAAAGACTAAGGGCTTGCTAAGATGGGCTCCTCATATAAGGTTCAGGGTGGATGCAAGCAGGTGTAGACTAAAGGCAGCTACAATCATTATGCCTATTCACAATGAAGGAGTGTTTGAGCACATCTTGGACAGGCTGATAGCAAGTCAAAACTTCTAATGCACTGGTATGGCTGCCAATGAGAAAGCAATAACTGGACCATAACCATAATGTCTATGTGAACAAACCTTAAATATTGAGAAAGTCAGATGTCCATTTCAACATGAAAATATTCAAGAAATTCATAGAATTTATCACTGTTCTTTTTTCAATCTAATCACCCATTTCTTTATTTTTCTTTATTCCTATATAATAAAAGAAATGTAAGTAACATTCCAAAAAAACAACACAATATTAAAGCAACCCGAGCATTCTAATTTGTTGCTCTTTGGTATTTAGTGGGATAAAATGATGTAATTATGCTTGGTTCAGATAGAAAGAGTGAATGTTAAGTTTTTGAACCTTAGACCCTGAACAATACCACAATCTTTAAACTGTCTAAAGTGCATTTATACAGGCTCATTGCATGTACTTAAGAGTTGCTGTGCTGGCACTTTTGTCAAGATGATGAATTTTCAAGTCTGTAAAAATGAGTAGTTGGATGGAGGGTGGTAAAATTCCAATGGATCTTTACTGAAAATGCACACACTGCAGAGAAAAGTGATTTTAAAAATGTATCTAAAAACTCAATTCTAATTAAGAATTTAGACATTTTTATAATGATCATATGCCAAACTATCCAGGCAAAGTTCCAAGCTACTGATGTGTTACTAGGGATTCCAACCACATTTTTTTTGTTGTTTTTGCATATTGAAAGCAAGAAACAGATTTTATTATATGATTTATAGATTCAACAGATAATATAGTACAGTTCAGTTTGGCTGTATGTTTGATAACACAGAACAAAGCATAATGTTGTTCAGCACCCAAAGAACATTCAAGCAGGTTTCAGATTTATTTGTATATGGCTATTGGCATTATTGTCCACACATAAAAGCATATATCTACCTTCAGAATAAATGAATGAATCACTTACTTGTTATTTGTGAATGCATTTCTGATAAATACAAATACATTTTTAAAGAAAAATTTTACAAGGTCACAGGCTGTAATAAAAGATTTTGAATGTAAAAAAAAACTTAATCTGCAACATGTATAAAAAAAGAAAGAAATGTCTGAGATTGCACTTAAAATAGCACTCCTGTCTACAAAACACTGAAAAAAATTAGTTTGTACATTCTGGTATTACTTGAAGTTAATTCATAGCAAATTGTAGAGGTGATCCAGGTGATTCAGCAAACCAAGAATTAATCTGATACAGGATTAAACATATTTGCCAACTGATAGCAAATGATTTTTAAGAAATCCATTCCATGTCTGCTGGATCACCCAGGTTCTCCAATGATAGTCTATCTTCTCCAGTTTTGGAGAGCTACATGATTACATGATTTCTTATGCAATCCTTCCATGGCGTTACAGCCCCCAGGATCCCTTAAAACAATTAGCAATAATGTGCAATGAGTTCTTATATAAAATATATATTATTTAAAAACAGGGTGATGCTGAAATCATTGAGTACAATTAACTACAACATTTACCTACTTAAACTGCAATGGAGCAGCTAGTTTGCAACTGAGTACCCGAAAGTATCAATTATGTATTCAATTACAGCATGGCTTACATAGAGTAAAGAACAAATCCATCATGGGAGTAAAGATTTTTTTTGCTACCATGGGTCCACTCAGTCATAATGTAATACGGTGTCGGAATGTATACCCACAGGAATTAAAACGCAAAGCCTGACACATAGTGATGGAAATCAGAACTAGGGTAGTAGAAGTAGGATAGTACAGAAATGGTTATAGATTTTGCTAAAGTCGATTTTTCTGCATGTAATGAAGTTATGATATATGATCATTTTTTATTGCTTAGCAAAGCTCTTCCTAGGTAGCTCATAAGGGATATTTAAATTTACCTAGTATTAGAAAGCCGCATTAAGTATTACAAAGGGGTTTGGGATGAAAGTTGTAAATATTAGACAATATCAAGATTTAGATAGCATTTGATTTCCTTCCCCTATATTTTATAAATGTGTAATGCAGCAGATGTTCACACAAGGCAAGTATTTCAAAGCCTACCATCTGCTGAGATGATGTTACAACACAGTCCAAGTAAAGTTTTAGTTAATTGTATTTATTTTTTAGTTATTTGTGTTACAGTAATTGGTTAATGTTTCCTTTACTTGTGTCCTTGTGTGCCCCATGAAAGAGAAATAAACTCTAAATAGATAGTGTTTATCACATTTACATTTACTTGTTTATTACAGTAGTGTATATTAAATTAGCTTAGTCTACATTTATATTATTGCTTAGAATTTAAACATCTACATATATTGTGTTAAAGAGGACCAATCATGACATTTTTAACAATATATAAAATGGTGGCTAAATTTTTTTAATTTTTGGAGGAGGTCTCCCATTCTGACTTATCCTGCTACAACCCCTGGAATACACTTCTAAAGTATATACATGAGGGGTATAACATCCACCCAGGGTCTCTAATGAACTTTTTAAGAATTGGCCCAAACATCTAATATTCTGATCTCAATAAATGTACATTAAAATGTTATTGCCTTTCTGGAGTCAACTTGGGTGTCCTAATATTTTTACCTGGATAGCTAGGCTGCCATAAGGATAACTGTGGAGTTTTATTTTTGCAGTTCTTAAGATAAGTTCATGGTGGAACTTTTCTGTCTGAAAATAGCATTTTAAGCAGCCATTTAATTGGCAGTAGTAGCTTGTTTCATGCTTAAATTGCAATTGCCATTAGCAAACAGTAAGGATAATTTGGTACTTATTTCTTGATGTTTTCATGACAAATATCTGCATGCACATTCACAGAGTTCTACTGACATAATTCTACTGAAACCAGGAGTCTTTTATTTTAGATTTACATTTTCTTTTTCAACGTGCCATCCAGATAATACTTAAGACAGAAAATTAAAAAGATGATTACAGTTGTCTAGCCAGCCATGAAAGTATTAGTATAGCAACAAGTTGAAAATATTCCATCCCTGGTCAAGCATAAGTAATAAGCTTACAATAAATGGAACAATGGGAGAGAATGTGGAAACAATCATGGACATACAATGATATTCACTTGTTTGCAAATTAATTGGCTGTCCAAAAATGATCAACACACAACTGTATGGTATATTAGCAAAAAAAAATACTGAGCAAAAATGTGTTGTTTTTGAATGATGTAAAGCTGTTTAAAGGTAAACCTTTTGTTTTTTTTTATTTTTATTTTTATTTTTTAGATTTGGATAGACTGTAAGGCAATGTTTCTCAACTACCATGGAACCCTAGGGTTCCTCTTGACGTTGCTGAGGGCTCCTTGAACAATGAGCAACTTGTACCTTGAAGGGAATCCTTGAAGACCTGAAGGTTTTTTAAAGGGTTCCCTATGTTGTCAGGATCAAGAAACACATGTTTAAGGGTTATATATTGAGATATATATATATCTTTATAATTTTGATTAGATTGGACTAAAAAAACCTGTTAACAAAGATGTTAGAAGGTTTATTTACCTTCCTATCCTGGTATGGCAACCTTTTCACCAGACACAATTGCCTCCAATGGAGAAGATTGTAACTGAAATCACAGCAATTATTTACTGTAATAAAATTCCCATTTCCCATTCAATTTCCCATTGTTGCGTAAATATTTGCCAGTTTTCTCAGCACAGTTAAGCTGCGTACACACTTGCAATAATTATGGTTGGAAACGAACAACTAACGACTGATCGTCCGATAATCGTTAAGAAAAAAGTGCACAATGACGTCGACGAACGAGGATTGTCACTGGACGACCGCCCTGGCCGATCTGAATGAGTGAGAATCGTTCACTGTCTATTGTGTGTACGGTCGTTCAGTGATTGTGGCTGGTTCTGCAGTACACGTTCCCCTTTACATGTCACTTCCTGCATCGTTCAAACAATCGTATCTAGCATGTGTACATTATTGGTGGATTATATTTGAACGATCGTATTTTTACAACATGTACAGAATTGTGCACAATACGATTGTTCAAAATATTTGTGCATAATCGTTAGTCATTTTTTTTCTAACAATATTTATTGCAAGTGTGTACCTAGCTTTAGAAGTGAACGGAGACAAAAATGTATTCAAGCTGTCTCCATGCTGTTCACTTTAAACTGAATGCCTATTCATTCTTTACTAAGTACTGTACTGATGTCAGCAATCAAAGTTGGTGAAAAATAATAAAACAAATGTTTTTCTTTTTACATACTCTCCCAAGTTACAATAAATGATTAGGAGAACAAGCGAAACAGACACTACTGTGTTCACACTGTGATTACTATGATTTTTTATCATAGGATTCATGTAGTAAGGAGCCAATGAACAAGGCTCCTGAGATGAAAGCTGGCCAATGAGAGATAAATCTCAGCTTTAGGTTGGGTGCTATAACTTTGATGTCCAGCCATTTACCGCATGGAAATATTATTGTCCTAACATAATTTTTCATGGTCGGAAAAAGGTAACTAAATTGAAAAAGGTTTTAGCTTTAAATTAGGTCAAACGAGCTGTAGGTAAACACCAAAATACATACAATGTTCAGATGATTAAAACAAACATTTTTTATGACCTTTTTTAAATTTAGAATATAGTGAATAATGTATCACACTTCTGCATTTATCAGCCTAATAAAATTTGACTTGATCTGTCAGTAAATGTTTTATTTTTTCCATGTACAGGTCAGTATCCTTGTGTGATTAATGTTAATCTAGGGGTTATTAACCACGTGTCAATGATATACAGGACATTTCACAAATTCTGCACTTTGTCCTAGTGCCATAATGTTTACAGACCAGGTTTAAAGGTATAGATAACGGTTGAGTGTCACAGGACTGCTAGAGTGGTCTGGTGGTATTAGCATAAATATCGACTTTTTTGTAGCACAGGCTTCACACAACACAATAAAACACATGAAGAGATGCATGGTATTGGCTTTAAATTAAATTCCAGACAGATATACAAAACACCAATTAAAGTAGATCTATGTCCTAACTGGATTGTATTTAGTTTGCCAGAGCAATGTGTATCACAAACAACAGCTTTTTTCTCATTAAATACTGATTTACCAGGTTTTAATATTATTTTTTTTTCTTGTACCTCAGTTTTTCTGTTCTTCTCAAGTCGTTTTAGACACTTCCTAATATTTTGCACAAGTTTCCTGATAACGCTGTACTATACTTGTGCAATGTTTGTGGAACAGCCACTTCATCTGTGTCATGTATGACAGTGGGACAAAGCAAGAATTCAACTAGGAGATAATTTGTAATTTCATACTAAAAAAACCTGAAAACAGACCTTTATGGCAGAATCACCAGATGTCCCTTGTAATGATAACTGAAAATAATAAAACATTGAAAATATCTATCTTAAAAATTCCAACTTGATTGATCTGGTCAAGAAATCAGACTGATTCGGGAATTCGCATAGTCATAGTCCAGTGATTTGCAAATATGTGTATGATAAGAGCATTATATTGTTCCACTGGAGTGGCTATTGTCTTCACCTAATGGTAATTGCATAGCTTCATTCTTGCAGTGGTTTATAGTGATACTTGCCACATAATGGCTACAAGCCGGAACAGTTTGTGCTATTCCTTTACTAAGTAGGATCAGCTTCTAAACAACTTTTAATTAATATAAGTAATGGGGCTTCTCTGTAGTTATGCAGTAATGTGCCCAGAAGCACTCTCTAGTAGTTTTGCCCAATTAGAAGGAGCTTGCTTAGTGCTGATTAGTCAGAACATGGGCTGGAATTCATCTTTCATCTACGCTATTTGTTTTTATGAATTGTTTTTGCTTAATCTGTTAGAAGACAGAAAGCAGGGGAGACAGCAGGTGTCTAAACAAACCCTCGATGTGAAAAAGTTTTAAAAAATGTTAATCTTATTAATATATGTAAAAATAGGAAATTGGGAAAGTTGTATGGGACCCCCCCCCCTATTGTTTTGCACATACATACAAACCCAAATCATGTTTAGAAATAAATGACAAATGTGCAACTTTTTTGGGGTATCACAGCATCACAGCATACACTGGAAATAATTCTAGGATTAATAGGTTAAAGAGCTGTAGGATTTTTTTTTTTTTGAGTATTGTAGCTTGGGAGGCTTGAGATATTTGGTATGTTTTTACTAACAGCACACAATTATATTGCAATAGTGTATACCAAAATATATTTTGTATACTTTTTATTAAAAATACTGAAAAGGTTGTATAAACAGTTACCAAATACTGCAAAATATAAAATATTATACCTGCAAGTTTTAATTTTACATGTTCCCAAAAAAATATCATTTAAGTTCAAGTAATTTTCAGATCTAAAATGCATGTTTTAACATGCATTTGAAAAAAAAAATAGGTTTGCCAGGGAAGCTGTTAACGTGTTCAAAATGATTTAATGTTAGTATAGAGGTTTGGCAGAGACTACAGAGAAATTGTCAGCTGAACATAGTTGTGATGTCGCCGTTGGTGGAAGGAACCACTGAGCACCACAGGAGATCGAGAGATTGACACTCCCAGATGTTCTGGTTTCTGAAGAGACTTCAGGGTACAATGCCTCTGCAGCATATAAGCAGTAGAAAGGTATTCACTGTCTTTTTGGCATATTTTATGGGATCTTAGACTTCAGTTACAGAGGTTTTAACGGGCCCAGATTTACTTCTGTTCTAGAGAGTCATCTGGTTACATTAAAGTTTGTTATATTTGTGCATAAATAATAACATAATAATAGGCAGTATTAAAGTACTGCAGCCTTGTTGATTTCAACTATTTTATTTTCTCTTACAGAGAGCCGACATGGGTATATCTGCCTTGACTATCACACCTGACAGAGAGAATGTAGTAGACTTCACAACACGCTATATGGATTACTCAGTGGGGGTACTGCTGAAAAAAGCAGAGAAAACCGTGGACATGTTTGCCTGCTTAGCACCATTTGACTTATCTCTGTGGGCTTGCATTGCTGGAACTGTGTTATTAGTGGGGCTTCTTGTGTACTTATTGAACTGGCTTAATCCTCCACGTTTGCAGATGGGATCTATGACTTCTACAACCCTTTACAACTCTATGTGGTTTGTGTATGGATCTTTTGTCCAGCAAGGTAAAACTATTTAAATGCTATCTTTTTTTCTTATTAATCAAATGCTGAAATGTGTTCTTTTGCACTTGTTTGTCATAAAACCAAGATGTTGGGCATATTTTCAAAAGTTATAATAAAAAATCATTTTTTTTGCTGTGGTTTTTTAGAAAACATAATAATTTTGTTACTTTAGGTGAAGAACAATGTGCTTGATTTGGTAATCTTCTTTATGGTAAATAAGCTTCAGGGTTCTCCCCAGGCCCTTTTAGCTGGGTGCACCACCTGGCACGTTTCAGCACCCACCCGGCTGTTTTTGGGGGGTTACTAAAGAGTTTGGTCACAATACAGGGGCTGCCACCCACATACAATTTCTTCCCACCTGGCTTAAAAACATTTCTGGGTTGAGCACTGAAGCTTATAAGAAGCGTTTTAATCTTCCAACAATCAAAACATAACTCCAAGACTGGAGACTGGAAATAGACTATCATGGGCCAGATTCATTCCAGGATCTGGTCCAGGATTGAAAATATTTGCCAACTAATAGCAAATGAGTTTTAGAATCCATTCCAGGTTAGCTTGATCACCTAGGTTCTCCCATGATAGTCTACCTTCTTCAGTCTTGGAGATCTTAAATAAATCAGACCCATGGTTTACATGTTTAATTCAATTGTTTATTTCAATTCTACATTGAAAACTTAAATACTGGGTTATTAGTGTCCCTTGCACAGGCTTTAAGCATGGTAGAGTTGTAGTTTACCATTTCATCCAGCCACTTATTATCTTTATTCTAAACTTCTGGTTAGAAGGAGTAGAATCTATATACATCTATGCTTTAAAAAATGAAATCTTCTATAATGTGAATATAAAGTAATCCTCATTCCAGCCATTCTTTTTTTTTTTTTTTTTGAGTGGGAGAGTTAAAACATTTTATTCCTGCAACACAGAGAAGCACATGCCACAAAACAATAAAACCCATCAGGTTGTAATTTTTTTTTCCTTTCTTTTGAAAAATGTTTGCTGGTTTTGTACCCACTGGATTTTATACCCATTTCTGGACCTTCCTTGCTACCTCACCACCATCTTCCAGGTTCCAGATCTTCGGCCATCTTTATTGGCCAGTCTATAATGAAATAATTCTTACATATGCTCTTGTGAGTTCATTCCTTCCCAGTCATTGGAGCTGTGCTGTGTGCATGTGCAGCTCAGTGTACATTACAGAAGAGATTGCCGACAGGAAGGTAAGTTTGTTTTATTGCAGAAAAGATATAGCCTGTCCCTTCTGCAATAAAGAACCTGTCTGCTCATAGTTTTTTAAGTTTATTTCTGCTTTAAGGTTAACTAAATCAACATTATGATTATAGTTATAGTGCTTGCTTAATAGCATTATCACACACAGTCATGATCACTCATTCTTCTATTACATTCATATTTTTAGGATAAACCCAAAGGATCTTTGCAAGAGATATTAAACATATTATTCTTCCTACCATATACAATTATTCTGGGTTTTTTTTCAGATCATTTCTACTAGTTACATATCAGTTTGTAAAAAAAAACACATTACTATGCAGCTTAAATTGATTTTTTAATTGGTGAAAGTTCTGCCAATGCCTAGAATCTGTTTACTTGATAACCCAATAATAATGTAATTCTTTCTCTGTTTCATTTTTTTTTATCTCTGTGTTGCTGATATGAGAATAGATGGTGCCTAGGCTGTAATCTAAAAAATGACAGTTTAGTCTGCAGGAGAACATAAACAATTGAAAATGAAATAGGACAACTACTTGGAGGACTGTACTTTACAGACTGGAGATGTAATCATAAAGTCCCATTAGGCTACCAAATATCAATGCGGTATTGAAATACTTTCATTAGTATTGTCATCTAATATTTCACATTCAGTTTAAATGTAACACAAACTTTATTTGCTAAATCTCTACTGTTTACTGACCCAAGAGCACATGGGAATAGCAAAATAATTGAAAGTGACAGACACACAGTATAATTGCATTTTTTTTTTCTCATGAGTTAAATCAGTTTCTTTCCCATGTCTGGGACTTCTGAGGCTTATGTGATAGCAAATACCATTGTCAGTTGATTGTTAATAACTTTTCTAACTGAAACAGTTCAGTATCCTTAATAAAGAAATCTAAGGCCAAAAACATGATATGGCAGTCAGTAGGTGCACAATATGTAAGCCAATTGTAACAATCAAGAGGACATGTCACTAGAGCATATTCCTCAATAAAAAAAACCCATAAGATTATATATATATTTATAGGTGCACAATATGTAAGCCAATTGTAACAATCAAGAGGACATGTCACTAGAGCATATTCCTCAATAAAAAAAAACCCATAAGATTATATATATATTTATGTACATTTGTTGTATTTTCATATTATTTACTTTAGCATCTCTCATTTTGGCAAATACCACTGACACAAATTCTTTTTTTGGTTACCTGTAAGGGTGACAATCTTCCCACTGGCCAGAAACGTAAGAGCGCTGTTCTGTTCTATGATAAGAGGAGGAGGGAGAATTAGTAAGCGGCACCCTGTTGTGCTTTTCTACCTTGACTCGTATTGAGGTCGTTCATTGTCAGTTGTTCATGGATCCAAGGACGGATACCTGAATAATATGGGGAAACCTCTGTACACGTGTCAGATTCTCACCCGAGATGAGCCTGACTGTTCATATTTGATGAGAATCATCTGACGGATGTACATAGACTTAGGCAAGGATGTGGTCAAACAGGAAAAAAATCATTAAAGATTAAAACAAAGGACAAGATGATAACAAGAACTGTAGATTAATAGATAAATTGTTTGAACGGGCTTTCCTGGTAATGATCCTAGGATGAAGTATCCACCAGAACTTCAAGAAAAAGAGGAGCACCAGAACACTGGTGCCACGGAAAAGACATAGGGCTAAAGGCAGATTACACAGAGAAATAGGAATTAATTATAGCCCCTAGTTGTGAAACAGCAGACTGATCCTACAGAAACTCAAAATAAACAGCTGTGAAGAGAGCGAACTGTGACACGTTCCACATAATTAGGCTAAAAAGCAGTAAGCTTTGCAGGTGTTTTTATTTCATTTCCTTTTTTGGAAAACCTATTTCGATTTCAACCTTTAAAATAGAATTTATTATAAAAACCACACACACAGAGTTCAAAACATCCTCAGAAATAAATAAAAAAACTAGACAGTAAACATATTTTACATGCCTGTACTCTGTCTCGCTAAATCTTGAACACTAGCGTGTTGGATAAGGTAGCAACAATTAAACCATAAGGCTAAATAAAAATAGGATCTCATTGCTCATATTCATACATTTGTAAAGTGCTGTACTACTAATATTAACTGAAAATGTGCATAGCTCCACTTTTATTTGTGGAAATTTATTATCCATACCAAACATTATATCAAAAGGAATGTATAGTGCTTTTTACATTTGTGCAATTTTATTTAGTGCTGACATCTTCTGCAATGCTTTACAGAGTGCATAGTCATGTCACTAATAGTCTAATAAGCTCACAACATAATACCATATGTGTACTATAGTAATATGTCATTAATATAGCCTAAAGCCAATTTGAGGAGGTGTCACATAAACTACTGGTTTGACTTAAAATGTGGAGGAAAACCACATTTTGTCCTAATAATTTCTTCAAATGGTATTACAATTGTAAAGCAATCCTTCTAATTAACTACAAGTATTCAATGCACAATCCCCTTACCTTATTGGTTTTTAGCAATATATCTAGTTAAATTGTGACAAAAGTGCTTGTTATTGTCCCCTAGAAGTACCTCAGATTGCGTGTCGTCCCCGGGTTAAGGATATCCGACATATGGATGACTCCTGGATACGAACGGGGCTTCCCTGCTCGCTCGTGTACAGGACGGAGGCTTGGAAGTCGGAGGGGGCCGTTTGCATAACTTTCAGAAGAAATCTTTTGCTAAACTCAACTGAGATTGAGCTCTTCTGCAAGCTCTTGTAACACTTTATTGACCAAGACAAACTCTGCAGTTCTTTTGCATATCAAAGCACAGCTTTCTCCAGAAGTTATTAAATGTCTAGGCCTCATAAAGTTTTTTTGTTTTTTTTTTTGCTTTGTTTCTAAAACAGGGAAGCCCCATTCGTATCTAGGAGTAGTCTGTATGTCGGATGTCCTTAACTCAGGGACTACTTGTACCTGAATAAATAAATACTGATTAAATGTAACTTTTTTCTCGTTTGGGAAAGAAAAAACGTAAAATGTTGCAAACATGATAAAGGCACCAATAAAAACCCAATGACTTTTAAACCCCCTCCTCACTTTCATCAAAATTAAAGAGCCCCCCTTTAATAATGCAAAATGCGATAGTATGGCCAGTACCACGTTAAGCATTTAGATTTGACTTAAAAAATGAAACTTTTGACATAAAAAATGCAATCAAAATAGTTAAAAAAAACTAATGATTGCTAGAAAGCTGTTCTTTGCCTTACAAAGTTAACTCAACAGTTCACAAAGGAGCACTATCTGAGATTAAGGTGTGCTTTCCAATAAAAAGTAAAATGTATTTGTTACTTGTTTACAGATTAGGAAATGTATCATAAAAAGACAAATTGCAGCTGTAATATCCCTAAGAGATAAAATGGGAAGCACATAGTATACTGATTTTACAATCTCACTCACTAAATAAAATGCTCTACTTGAAATTTACAGACTCTAAAAGACTTTTTGAGCCACCTGAAATGGTTTCCCAGTTCTAATTAAATGCTGAACACATTCTTCAGCCAAAATCACTTTCATCAGATTATTATTAAAACTCTTTTGACTTAAAAGACATTTGTTTAATGAAAATTAATTTCATGTTAAAATACTGGTAGGAAAAGATGTGCAGAGGAAGTCATGCAGAAAATTGGAATATGAGCATGCAAAATTGAGGTTTAATATTTTATTGTCATTCATGTTTTCTGACATGTACATTATTTTTCTAAGGTACATGTTTAAATGTTTGTTCTGCAAAAGTCAAACCAGATTATGCATTGAAAGATCTGCTCTGTTTATTTTTTTTAAACGGACCCTATCCCCAAACTATTCACACAAAAGTCTGCCTAAAAAAATATAAGTGCATTAAATATATTTTTAGAGTGAATATTTTATACATTTTTTTTTGCATTTTTTTCACAATAATAATGTTGTTTGTGTGGACATTTCAAATTCTTATGATTGCGGCTGGGTGCTATTGTATGGCCCTACCACTCACTTCTCCAGCAACTGCATAAGGTCAGGGACAAATATCCTTGGTCATTAATTAGAGAAGAGGAGAGGGCATACAAGGAGGGAGGAGGCTGTGCAGGGGATACATTTTCCTAGGATAGAGAAAGAAATTGGATGAGTTAATGCACCTCACATGTTAGGTTATGCTCAGATTGGCAACAAGATTCCAGTGTGGTTACTGCATCCTCATACTCGTGAACCGCTACCTTGGGAGGACACTACAAGCAGCTTCTGCACACAGCAGCCCCATGGAGAATAAATGGGGGAAGCTGTAAGTGGTACAGTACTGCTTTTTTGCTGCCCACTGTCAAATAAAAGAGTGACCTACTGGCTGGCAGGGTGGCAGCTGCCGATAATCGCACAAGATCGCTTGATCCCAAGGCAGGTCTGAATCTAGCCCTACTGTCATCGTCTTTCACCTTATACGATAAAAAGAAGGAATTACCCCTTTCCCTGTCATTATAAAAGATGGTTGTATGGTTCCATGCTATCCCATGAGGATGTAGATGCACCAAGGGATATTTAATTTGCAGGTAAACTAGGTCACTTGTTAACCAGACTTCACTCAATATCTAGAATAGATTCCCCATGTATATACCTGCGTAGAAACAATTCACAAAATGTAAGAGGTCATTTACACTTAAAATTCTTTTTGGTTTTAGGCTGCAAGTTAGAATAAAGTATCTTATTACATTTCAATTTCAATCTAAATCCTAAGGCTCCTCTGTCCTTAAAGTTCCATTGTAATAAGTGTTCGCAATGAAAAACAAGTAATGTTAAGAGTGTAGGATAGTCCCAGTAACTCTAGGGTAATAAAATACTGGATATTAACATGAAATGAAATTCACTTTGGCTGGCAGCCACAATAGTTGGATGAAGTAAGGAAGCTTTTCACTAACTTAACACTCGCTTTTTATTTTTTATTCTATTACTTGTATTCAAACAGGGTCAGGTTTTTACTTTTTGTACCCTGAGCCCAAATGGCAACCTTTCTTTGCTCCAGCCAAATGGATAACCATGTTACACAGCAAAATATGACATCATAGAAATACATAGCATGTTTACGCTGATGGATAAAAGGCTGAAAGAGGAACAGCAGTAATGATGGCATAGCCTGGCAGATAAGGCAGTAGTCTGAAACCTTTTGTTGCACATGAACATGTTGCTGGGAGTTGGCAGCAATCTCTATGGGAGGTTTTCAATGCCACCTGCCACTCCAAGCCACATTCTATATTGGCTATGCAGAAATACTGTCATGGATCTGAAAGGACACCTTTTCAAGTTTACACAGTAAAGTGGTAGGTACCATATAACTATTTCTACTATGGGGCTTTAGAATTGTGGGCTGCAGATCACGTGGACAGATTGAGGAACTGAATTTCACAAATATATTATTACTGACAAAAAAACATGTAATACAGTAAATTTAAAAATCAATCTTTATTATTTCTTCTTTACTAGTTTTAATGAATTATTATTACTAATACCAAAGCACTAAGCTGCTGGGTACAAAATACAGTGTTAATGGGATCAGAAGTCTTTTCTATGTCTAGGAAAAAACAGATTTACCATGTTCGCAAGTCTTTCCGCATACAAAAAGTACCTATTATTCACCATGTTCTGCAGTCTCTGATGGAATAAATGGAATATTCAGGATATAGAGGAAAGCCCATCTGTTCTAAATTAATCAGAAAATGATGGTAACAGCAGAAGAGAGTGTGACATGAGAAACTCATCACTAGAATCCTAGAACTGAATCAGATCTTGGTATTCCGAGTGATACTCAATATTCATTTTAATGGTTATATTCATTGTGAAAGGAATATTTTTATATAAAGTGGACTTATACATAAGTGTAAATGTTGTATTCACAGGTAAGAGTATGAAATGGTTTGCAAATGTTGGATTAGGCTGCACATTTTGGCCTATATATCTTCACTGTGGCTGAGGGCTTTGTTATAAATTATGGTGGTGTAGTACAATAAAGAGATTAGAATAGTGTTGCCCATCATTGAATTTTTTGCAGGATAATTAAAAACCTTTAGCTTTACATCAGAGGTCCCCAACCCCCTGTCAGAAGAAGGCCCCCGATTGGTGGGGTGCACCGACCAGAGCCATGGACCATGTCTCCAGTATTCATCACAGGCTCAGGGTGGTGGGTGGGTTGTGTCTAGAGACAGACCTGCAATGGGGGAGTGGGTGGGTTCTGGCATCATGGGATCACCCTGGGAGAAGTTTCTTGCTTTTGAGTGACACACAGCTCCCAGCGTATGCACGGTCAGGAGTCCATGCATTTAGTGGTTCTCGAGCTTTATATTATAAGAAACTTTATATTATATTATTTATATGATAATACTACATTAAATTCTTAGTAAAAACGTTATTTGCAAATTTTGCACACCCAGGGTGATTCTAGACCCTACACTGGGGTTTGTAGATGCCTTTGCTTTTGTATATTAAATTATACATTTTCCACAGAAAAGGCAATGCATAATAATTTTATTGTTAAACTCTAACTCTTCCAACATTGTATCTCCTTTTTAAAAAAGTATTTTGATAGTTGAGTAACAAATCACTTTAGTGTGTTATTCCTCTGGAGCAAAATACTTCCAATATTAGAGAATTTTAAGTACTTGGGACTAGTTTACTTTGCTCAAATTATCTAAATAGCTATTTGTACGGTAGTAACGAGATTCCCTACTGAATTTTCCCAGTGTGAAACTTTTATAAGCTAACTATAGAGTTGTCTATCTAAATGAATGCATTTGGCAGCAATTTGAAGAATATTCCAGTTTTAGGCAAGGCTGTATTTACGATACTTGCATAAATACCAGCAGGTAGCATAGTAAATGTGGAATGTTTACTTTATAACCACTTTTCAAATCATTTATTATTAGAAGGAAATAACCATACAGCCCAATACCCAGCAGGGTGACTACTATGGACTTTAGCTTTTCAGGATTAAATGCCATTGCTTTTTCATTTGCCGGAAAAAAATATTCATTCTTAAAGCTGAAAAAAATCTCTTTCATCGATGTAGCAGTAGGCTTTGGGCAAAACTAAAGAAAATTAAGCTTCAACATTCTTACAGGGGATACAGCCTGCTAAAGGGCTTCTGTTTTTTATCTAGGCTTAAGGATGAAATGTAAGGCCATTCAACATATAAAAATCACCTTGCCGCCAGTACTCTGGTTTCAAGGAACACAATCCTGCAGTCCAGTTTTTAACAGACATTTCTCATAATGTGCCTGTTGTTTTGTTGAATCTGAAGAACAGAACATGTTGAAGATGTTAAACTAAGTTGCTCGCTGAGACTTCCTCTTTCTCCAAGGTCCTTTCTTAAATTTTCTAATTATTTTCAAAGCTCTTAAATCTGGACTGATCCCATCAGCCATTTATGTACAGTCAGGCTGCTCTCACCTAGCACTCATTTGAACCATTTGGTTGTGACCCAATGCCCTGAACCTGGTGTTTAAATAATGGCTTTATAATAATAATACTAACCTTAAAGCCTAACTCGAGCTCAGGGCTCATTACTTTGTTTGCAGTGCTTTGCCTTTTATTTGGAAAAGTAGGAGAAGGTTGGAATCTTTGCAAGATTTATTGCCTTGCCTGCCTGTGCCGGCGGAACTCATTCTCATTTCTAGACCTGGTGTGACCAGAACAGGAAGTGGTGATAGATCAAAAAAGCTTTATCTGGAGTAGACTTTCTCAATATTTTTAACATGGGGAAAATCCTTGAAATAAATTTCAGGTCATAGAGAACCCCTGTTATAATTACTATATCCAGAGCTCACAGTGCTTGACTAGGGTAGCTCGTACCTTCCTCATTCAAACTCCCTCCCCCCCCTTTTCATACCTACCTCTTCTCCTCCTTCCTTGCCAGCCCCCTCTTACCTTAACCCTTGAAATAACACTCCACACCGTTTTTCTGCATTTTAAAAGTGGCTGGCAAGCAGCCGTTTATTAAACCAAAATTAACAATTAACAATTTCTTATAAAATTACGCAAATAACAATAAACTGAACAATAACAATACCAACAGTTAAACAATAAATAACAATAAATAAATAACACCCATAAATAACACAATAATAACCAATAAATAAAACTATATAAATTAACACTTTAATAACCCCTTTTACAAAATATATTTAACCCTTTAATTTCCAAACCTATTATACTACAACCAACCCTTTGTATCCCACAAACAACTAGGTTGCCGGTCCGGAAGGTGAAGTCCGCCGCACCACCACATCTCCAAAATCACCAAAACCGCCATACCATTCTGGCCCCTTAGCAGTACAGCACCACCTCAGGGGCCTCCACCTTTTCACCACTTAAAAGGGGTTCACCACCATCATGGGTGCCCCCTACCCATAAATAAACCAGAACTCTCACCTTCCACCAAACCTCAACCGCCCCGCACAAAATGTGCTGCACTTCCGTTCCACTCTCCTTTTACCTTCTCCTTACTCCTCCCCTTCCTTTTCCGACCCAACCTTCTCTCCCCCTCCCTCCTTTGACCTGTACTTTAACCTTAACCCTTTCTCCCCCCCTTCTTTCTGAGCTGTCCGAGCACGCCTGTCATGCAGCCCTTCGCATATTTCCCTGCTACGGGCCTCTCTTTAGTGTGAGGAATGTCTCTTACATTTTACATTGCTTGCCAGTAAGGAAAGTGCCACTCCAGAGGAGCAATATCATTTATGTATTTTTGTTATTTCAATCAAATATAGGGTTATTTTCAGAAGAGGGGACAGTGAATGTTACCATTTTTTAAAAACAGGATAAGGATGTACAGGATGTACTTTAAAAGTCCTATCCCATCTTGACATTGCCAAAGTTGCATTTCAGGCCTGAATATTTTCTTAAATATAGCATGCCGATTATCAAACACCTTGATTCTTTTTCCACCACTTAGTAGTTGGCAAAAGAAACAACTATGTTAAGATTTTGATCAAAGTTATTTAGATCAAATTTAGCTCTTTGTTACATCTTAATAAATTCATTTTTAGCTATATCTATGTTTGGATTAAATTAAGCCCATGAAAAATAGCTAATCACAAATTCCTGGACAGTTAGTACTTTGCTATAATAAATGGGTGCTACAAATTTTATAATTGGTGAATATTCATTAAAGTAATGGGCAAGAACATGTAATGAAAGGTTATCATCTACCTTTCTTTTTTGCTAAGATTCTTGTGTTAAAATGAACAAGCTGCATTGCATATTGCTTGAGAAGCACTGAATAGCATCCCCTTTCATTATGTATATATATTGATCAATAAGGTGAGATAAGGTAGAATATTGTCATACAGAATTGCATTTTCTGCCTGCTGACATTGAATACAAATTTAGTTTATATGAATAGAAATGAAAAGTCTTTTTTTTTGTAAAAGCTAAGATCCCTGCATAGTATTGAATGAAATCGCAAGGATTAGCATTGTTAATCAAATACTTTCAATGAAAATAAAATTAAACAGAGAAGGTATAAGGCATTCTTTTTTTTTACTGTAAGGATATATTTATCTAAGTTATAGCAACCAGCTGAAGACAAGTCAAAGAAAAACAGTGATATGTCTCTCACTGGGCGAGTTATTGATTTAGCTCAATAAAGGGAGCACATTTTAGATGTGCTTCAAAACCTCAAAAGATGAGTAGAATTGCTTATGACTCATGATCTATTTCTCACAAAGATCCAGTGGATTAGACAGATGTTCACTAGTTTACTTCTCAATACTTTCACATAGGTGCAGTGATTTGATGGGAATAAGGGTTTAATTTGCAAATATTCTATTATGAATGCATTTCTACCTAATTAAATCTGCATTGAAAAATATTTTGCATGATGATGAAAACAAGAGACCACACTTTTTACTGTCACATGCCAGTCACCAGATATTCTTAGACCATATTTTTCCTGCGGATTGGGAATTGTAAGTGTCCTCCATTAGGTTCTTCCTGCCATTATGTGAATTTCAGACTTAGACATGGTATTTGGGTCTATGTATTATTCCCTTTATCTTCTTAAAAACATGATTGACCCAGTCAATTATTTTGCCATATGGCATGGACCCCAGCCTCCATTCCTGTACTGATGTTGCTGACTCTGCAGACTGTAAACTACAGTGTACATTATACATTGCAAGAAGTCAAATAGAGCTGCATCATATTTAATCTAAAAGAAAAATGCAGCATCATCAGTTCTTTTCCTCACCAGCCTCACCATTCCTGACTAATCCATTTCATTCAATGTAGTTTTTTTTCAAATTTGGAGACCCATCATCTCATGTTTGCATAGCCCCTCCTAAGAACCAGCCTGCTACTTTTATCATGGTTGAGGGCTCTCGAGAGGAGTACTGTGACAGGCTCCTAGGATGTTTTTTCACGGAATCTAAATACAATGCATAGAAAAGCACACTGGTTTTATTTTATGTTGATGGGGAGGGGGAATAACCAGGGAATGTATAATCTGCTATATTTTCACCAATCTAATTTTTAAAGTTTCTTCATAACAAAAAACTTTTTTTCCAGATGGCCGCTTCCATTTTTGGCATTTAATTATTTACATTTGATGAATATGTACTTTAAAGAATCAGGCACAAAAACAAGGCAAGATGTATCGTATTTGTTTTTAAAAGTAACTGAAATTGCAAAGTTATTGCAAAGTTTGGTATTAATTTGACACAGTATATACACAGTAATCGTATAAGGGTTTCAGCATGCAGGTGTACTGTGTTTATGACATGTTGTGCAGCTGGGTTAACCCTACACCATTCTATGCAATAGCTCTGATATAAATTGATAGAAAAACTTTAATATTTATATTAAATAAATTTAATAGCATTGGTCATCGATCAGTAGTACATTGCTTCATCAATGTGCTGTCCATAAATATTTAATCAAAGAAATATTGCTCATTGTGTAATGTACTATGTGCCAACTATTAGCACTGTAGAGTCTTTAGAACTGAATCCTCATTTCAAGTCTTGCATTTTATCTTCTCCCTTTTTAATAAAATAAATTATCAAATTTAAGATATCATTTTGTTTCTGACTCTTGGCACTAGTAGACAAGCAGACTCACCAGATTCCTCCTAGCGAGAAGATCCATCTACTGACAGGATCTCCGACAAGTAAACTAGGGGCTAAAAGAAATAGGGCAAGATGCTGGCTAGGGAAAGAGCTCTAGCTTTTAGGGCACTCTAGTAAATTACCTTGAAAAGTTTTATTCACATTACAACTTTTGCACAATATTTGATAAAATAGTAACTCCTAGCCAATCTCCTAGATTGTAAGCACTTCTGGGCAGGGTCCTCTCCTCCTGTGTCACTGTCTGTATCTGTCTGTCATTTGCAACCCCTATTTAATGTACAGCGCTGCGTAATATGTTAGTGCTATATAAATCCTGTTTATTATGAGTATTATTAATAATAATATTAATAATAATCATAATAACATCAAACTTCTGCTTTTAAGAATATTAGTAGATGGAGTTTGCAGAAAAGTGAGATCAATAAAACTTGAGCGTGATTTTCTTAATATTTTAGTAGTTTGGCTATTAGCTAAAACAATTGTAAGAAAGTACTAACAAAGTAAAACTCCAATGTTCATAAATAAATGTAGTTAGAAGGTTTTCTAGCTAGCAGACCACAGGAAGTTAGTCCATCACTTGTGTGCTATTTCTTCCTCAGTTTGTCATACAAAACTGTTTCAGCTGGTCTTAAAAAATGCATTGTAAATACACAACAATAGTTTCTTGTTTAGATGAATAAATACCTGCAAAAAAGCAGACCACCCATGTCCAGAAACAAATATATTAGTTGGGACATATTTAGAGCTCTGGCAGCTCTACCTTAGAAACTGAGAACGGATTGTGTTTAGAACAGAGGTTTTCTTTAGAAAATATACATTTTATACAAATGTACACTAAAAAAATGTTTAAAAAAGAATCCCTGCGTTTCCTTTGAAAGATTCTGTGCTGTTTTGATCAGTGTATGATTTTTAAGCAACGTTATTCAGTTGTGATTTGCTGCATCATTCACACAGCTATTCACACTTAGAACACAAAAGGAAAAACGCTAAGATTGCTTGCTGACTTACAAAACAAAAGATTCTAAAGCAGACAAAGGTCAGTATTAGTAATAATATGCAATTAATATTTAAAAATAATAATATTATAAATTTAGAAATATTACATAATGTAAATATTGGGGGTAATATCATAATACAATTGTACTTTTAGACATCAACATTTTTTTCATCCAATATACATATTCAATATAAGTCATTGACACATAAATAAATCTCTTTGATTTGACAAGTCATTGATACATAAATAGCATCTTTTATCTCTCTATCTAATTTATCTATTCAGAATGAACATTGTATTTTAAAACATGATAGGTTTTCTCCTTGTAAATTTTACTGTTTTTTTAACAGGTGGAGAAGTCCCATACACTACTCTTGCAACACGAATGATGATGGGAGCTTGGTGGCTTTTTGCCTTAATTGTCATTTCTTCTTACACAGCGAACCTAGCAGCATTTTTAACAGTATCACGAATTGAAAGCTCAATTCAGTAAGTATTTAATATTGTCAACATTTTCAGTGTATTTTAATTGTTGTACACTTATTGATTCATTATTGTAAAGATACCCATCCCCAGTCAATATGTAAAACTTTTTAAAATGGAGTTCTATCAAGGACTGACAACGTTTAAAGTGTATGTATCATCAAGAAAAATCCAAACTTAATGCATACTAAAAAAATATTTTGTCTAGAGACACACTTTATGTCTATCCATAATGCTGTTGGGAAGATTTCTGCTCACTTTCAACATCAGGACAAGGAAAAAGCTGTGTGTACATTTGCAATAACTGTCTTTGAAAACAATAATTGATGATCATTTCCAATGAAAATAGAAACCCTTGAGTACTATACAGACAGTACTGTTCATTCTATGGTTTCTGTCATTTTGATTTTTTTATATCTATATTTTACTATATTATTAGACATGGAGGTTGTAGTATTATCAGCATTCAATATGAGCTGTAGTAAAGTTTAGGATTTGTCCCCTTAGGAGTTCAGGAATATTATATAATCAATTGCAGACCTTAAGATCAAAAGTTTCATGGTATAATCCCAAATCCTTTCCTTGCACTAACTGTACATACTATATGCAGCATGGTGGCTCAGAGCTTAGCACTCTGGTCTTTGCAGTGGTAGATCCCAGGTTGGAATCTCAACTAGTGCAATGTCTGCATGGAGTTTGCATGTTTTCCCCATGTTTGCGTGGGATTCCTCCTACATTTGAAAAATAACATGCAGTTATATGTCATATGACTATGGTGGGACATTAGATTGTGAACCCCTTTGAGGGACAGTTGTTGACATGACTATTGACTTTATAAAGTGCTTTGTGATATGTCAGTGCTATAGTTAACAATACTTAATGTGAAAAATGTGCAGTGCAAAACTAATTATTGGCATTGCCAAGTGCTATTATTGTCATTTAAAGATGACATTTTTATATTGATTTGTGTAAGGATTTGTCAAGTGCAAGTTGGTCCTGGTATTCCTATAAAAACTGCCCTAGTTAACATAGGTTCCTATACAATCTCATTGTAGTTCATAGTATAAACAGAGTCTAAAACCTCTTCCTCCATTATAAGCATTTAACAATAGGGCTTTTATTTTTACTCAATAATTTATAACGTTGTCCAGCACGATTATAAGCTGAAGGACAAAACCTAATTCCCATCTTTGTATTACTCAGCTGAAAAGAGAGAAAATTCAACACAGTGTTTTCTATTAATGTAATTTATGACACAGTGTTTTTATTCTGAGGATGTTTTTTTTTCAGCTGAGAAAACATGAGCTAGAACCCTACTAAAATAATAGAGCAAGCACATTTTTCATTATAGTTTGTAGTATAAAATGAGTGTAATTAGAGGGATTGGTATTCACCAGAGACCAAAGTCATAACCAGAAGGGTTTCGTTGACAAACTGCTCCAAACAAAAAGTAACATTCTTAGAAATAATTATATGGATGCTTCTAACATTGAATTATTATAAAGCAAAAACATTAATTAGTTGACTGAATGATTATATTTATTTTTTTCTCTCATTAAATTGTATCCTCCGAGAACTTCAGTTGGCAACACTAACTTACAGTTGGGCTGCAGAAAAGACATCATTTTTGCATGATTGGATTTATATCAAAATTGCTTGCACAATAAGTAATTATCGTAACAGTGATAAATGTAATTAGTTATCATCTTAAATTGATTATATATTTTGTAAGTAAAATTATGATGCAGATAGTTTTCTGTGTACCATAGAGAAGGTTCAAGATAAATGACTAAAAATACAAATGCGTAACGCAAATTAGTATGTAGTTGTTAATGGAAGTATGACATTTCGTCTTAAAGAACCCATGTTGCTTTACTTAGGTTTTTAAAATCCAACGATATCTGTAAAAGAAGACTATATGCTTACCTTTCCTACTGCCCACACTGCCAAAGGTGCTTTGATCTTGAGTAATCTCCATGTAAATTTTGCAGATCTCCTGATTACACTGCAACTCTTACTGGTTCCTCCTGCTAATGTACTGGTTGGAGGTTAGCAAACAGTAAGAAGTGACTACACAATAAGTGTCTAAAATCTTCTTTTACAAAAAAAATAGTATAATGACAAGGTCATTTTGGACACCGATGATTTGTTAAAAATCAGCCTACCAATCCATAGTCAACTATAATGGATATAGCATTACATGAGTTAATGTTAAATTCAGAATGCACTGAAAAATCAAATTTGCACTGAAATGACAAAGTTCAATCATTATTGATTTTAAAGTGTAGATCCTGGTGAAGTGAAAATATAATGAGTGCATCTCAGCAATACGTTATTATTTGCCCATAATATACCTCCTAAATCTGTTGCAAGTACAGAAACATTACTGTTGATCTACCAAAAATCAAGTGTGCTTCCTATTTGAGTTGGCAGCACAATGCCTCTTCTGCACTGTAATCCTAAGCAGTGTTGTGATCTCAACCTAGCTCTCTCCTGCTTGGCTACATAACAACCCCTTTCTCTTTTTATCCCCCATTACACGGGTGAGATAGGAGCTATAGTCCTAATAGCAGGTTTGATAACAATGCATTGGATTGTAGATTGCAGTGGCACTGTGTTGTCAGGCCAGACAGGAGCATACTAGATCTTTGGCACAATCAAGAATTCATTTCTGGTGCTTAAAGAATTTTTAAAGAAACAAAATATCATAAAAACTGCACGTATTGCACATGTCAAACTATTGTTTTAGGCAATAATTAGGTAAATAATTATGGTCATTTTTTTAATGACAGCTTTTTGCATCTACTGTGCAACTCACAATTATGAAAACTGTTGTATTTAAAATAAGTTTCAATGCATAATAAGGTAAAACAGGTGTTTTCTAAAAGACGTAGACTTACTGGCATAGATTACATATAGTAGTCTTCTGAGCTTTAGTCTTCTGAGCTTTATGCTCAGTTTTTAGAGCCATTTGTACCAGTGAAGTTTAAGAAATGAGACTTGGGGTTCCTGAAGTATTAGGTATCAGAAAGCTGTTTAATTCTCGTTTAACCTAGCTTTTGTATTTGTCAGCTAGCAAACCTGTTGTATATCCCTTTAAAAAATGTACTATTACATGGATTTACATAATATGTATTCTATACACTTTTTGCTCAAAGTGTAACTCTTTTATATTCTATTGGTTCACAAGGAAAGCATACATATATTCCCAAGACATTTTGATAAGGTATATGTAAAAGTTTTGGACAGCAGTACATGTACACGAACATGTACAGCGATTGCAGGAATAAGACAGATCGATAATCAGGGGAATCAGGGGAACAATAGTTTGTAGATAAATCATCCACTGTAGGTGTCACTTCAGAAATATGTGAGGCTGTTTCAGGATTGCTTCTAGGAAATCTCAAGAGTCTGCCTTCTGCTAGGATACACAAAGGGATGAGTCTAAAGTCAGTTTGTCTTTGAAGGATTCGATGAAAGTTTACTGGGTGATATAGAGTTTGAGACAGGAATGGTGTGCACTGATAATAGATAATCTTGTGGGTAGAAATAATACAGAATAAAAATAGCTGTGAAATAATACGTGGGAATCAGGAATGTTTCTAACAAAGCATAACAAATATAAATAGTGCTTCAACATAGGTAGTCATTTTTAATAAGCCAAATACTTAACAACCGATTTATTTAGTTACATGCCATGTTTGATAAAAAGGCAAACATTTTAAAGCTATGTGAAATAAAAAAAATACCTTTAATATGTTAAGAAACTGATCGCATGTGTCCATCGTAAATAAACTGTTGTTGCAAGGTTTTCTGAATAATCTAACATTTATAAAATTACATCTCTGAAAATGATTTAACTATGTGACATTGTGCTGGGGGTGTAAACATTACAGCCTATTGTAGAGGAAATGATTATTATATTTCCAAAATGAGAAATGTTTTAGTCATGCTGCATTGTTAAGCCTTATTAATATGTCAATTAGCATAAGCATGATTCTTTATACTTTTATCTAAAACACCTGTTTAATGTAAGTACCTAATAAGGTTAGTAGATTGAACCATTAACCAATTACTCTAAAGCTACACTCTTAGTCTTGTACATTTTACAGGTTCTTCTCCTATACTGATTATTCTGATTTCACCACATGTAGTGAGGTCAGTGTGAATTAAAACTGGCAGCAAGGCAGATATAGTCTGCCTTCTTTCCTAGCTGGAAGACATCCAGATTTATCATGTTCTTTCTCCACCATTAAGTTTGTTTCTTGCCCATTCATTGATTCTATAAAAGGTCTAGCCCTGCTTTTCTAATCCTTTTTCTCCCAGAGAAATTGCTTATTGCTAAAATTTTAGGTCTCTGGGAACCCCTGATAAAATGAATTAATTGAAGGTTGGTGGGAAGAATGTTTCCATTATACTGATAATGAGCCTAGAATGCCTTTTACAGTGTTAGTCAAAATTCAACACTTCTAGACAGCTACAAGATTACTGGCGTCATTCTGATAACCAAATCGTGTTGAACCCAGAGCCATGTAAGCAACATCAGAAGGGGGGTCAACCCCTGGAGTTCACAGAATCTTGGTTGAGAATGGCCGGTCTACCCAAGTTCTTTTCCCTAATCCGCGTTCCAATATAGGGCACCACCGTTTTCCTTTCTTCTTCTTCTTTCTAGAGATGATCTTCCGCCATCTTGGTTGGCTGTGCTGACATAACTCCCACAAAGGCCTGGAAGTTCATTCATCCCTGGCACACACAAGGGAAGCTGGGGTACCAGGTTTTGTAAGGGTTCCTGTCTACATACTTTTTATAAACTACCTTTGCCATTTGAATGTAAACACGTGCGCTAAAAAGACAAATGCAGTGTTGGACAACAAAAGGCTGCATTTGACCTACTTTTCCTGCAATTTTTCAATTTCATTCAGAAATAAAATTACAAAACTTACTAAGAGCTAACAAAAAGATTTACTAAAAAACGCACACTATAGACACAATATAGACAGTGCTGACTGTAACCTTTTTCACAGATCGGAAATTTAATGGTGAGCTTTTGCAGCCAAGAGTCTCAGTGCAGTCTAGAAAAACCCAAGATCTTGCGCTTTGGGTCAATGAAGTACTTGGTACCCAAAAGCAATTTAATTCCTTTATAATGGCTGTATATTTGTCAGCTAGCAAACCATATGTCCAAAATATGTCTTGGACATACAACTACATGTATACTGCACATCATTGCTGATGTGCAGGAATAAGACCGATCTCTAGTCAGGAGGGAACAATAGTTTATAGATAAATCATCCACTGTAGGTGTCACTTCAGAAATATGTGAGGTTGTTTCAGGATCACTTCTAGGTAATCTCAAGTGTCTGCTTTGTGCTAAGATACACAAAGGGACGAGTCTTGTGATAAAGACAGGTTGCCTTTGAAGCATTCCATGAAAGTTTACTGTGAGACATAGAGTTTGAGACAGTCATGGTGAGCACCAATAATAGATAACCTTGTAGGTAGAAATAATATAGCACAAGAATAACTGTGGAAAAAAAACAGTGGGTATGAAGAATGTTCCTGACAGCGCATAACAAATAAAACTAATAGTTCTTAAATGAGGGTTGTCTTTGTATTAAGCCAAATACTTAACAGGCAATTTACTTAGCTACATGTCACCTTATTAAAGAATGCAAACTCTTCTAAAGACACCTGAAATGAAAAATACTTACGATATATCCAGCAACTGATTGTGCTTGTCCATGTTTAATAGGCAGTTGCTGCAAGGTTTCCTGTGTAATTTAACATTTACAAAATTGCATCTCTGAAAATGGTTTAAATCTAAGATGTTAGGGAGGAAAGTGTCTACATTAGGGCTTAGTGTGGAAGAAATGTTTCTTATCCTCCCAAAATTAGGCATTTCAAAGTTTAAATAGTTTATGCTTTTTTAAAATCCAGTTAAAAATACCAACTTTATGTAGTCTAAAGTTAGTTTAGGCGGGGACTTTTGTTAGGAGTCAATTACATCAAACATTGGCTATTGAAACGAAATGTAAATAAGTGAAATGGTAGTAATTCACAATGTGAAAAAAGATTGAAAGAGAAAGATCTCCTATAAAAGAGGTCTACCCAAAATCATAATTTTTCCTCTTGTCCCTACCACCAGATATTTCAAGACATAATTGTATGTTTGGCTAATAAAGGCAGGATTCCTAGTGAAACAGTCAAATCATATATGTCAACAGATGCAGACAAACAATATTTGGAAATAAAATTGAAGGGTTTCGTACTTATATATTTTTTCCCTTGTATTTTCTCTCCTGTATTACAGTCAGGTTTTGCATGTTCTCCATACTGGAAGCCAGACTTTCCCAAAGCCTCTGTTGGACCCTGAGAGACTGAACCTTAAATTAGTCACCTGTGGGCCCATCATTTGTTGCAAACCCAAGGTTGATTCCCTATGCCAAGTTTATCACAGCATAGTAGTAATAAATATATTATTACCTGGGCCTGCTTGTCACAATAAATATGATTTATACCGTAAATATGCACAATTCAGAATTCGGTAAACCAGCTGACAATCTGTATTGGTTAGATATTTATGCTTCAGTTTCTGAGTATGCTACCTGATGTGGCAATTACAATGAGAATAGATTTTTCAAATGTTTTAATATTAAAGATAAAACAACATGAAGAACTGAAACACAAACAATGTAGTAAGAACACCTACATTTCCTGGACTGAAAGGCAGTAAGAAATTGTGACAGTGGTGTCATTGCTATTAGAAGCTCACTTATGCTACTAAAACCCATATATAACCGTACAGTTTAACACATAAAAAATACTTTTAGGTGGACAACATTTTTTAAATGTAGCACTTAAGCTATGTTTAGACTGGTGGTGATCTTCCACTACATTACCACTTTCTCATACCCCTGCAGTTACTGCTTCTTTGGGTAAGCAATTACATATAACATCTAACTTGAAGCAGCCCATAGAAAATTATTGGGGTAGCACTGAATGATTCAGGACCGCCCGCTGCTATCAGCTGTATTATATGCAAACACTGGTTCTTTAAGAACAATGGTGCAGGTGGCCAGGAAGCTGGCAATGTGCCAATTGCCAGGAACCGAAAAGGAACGTTTGCCGGAATCTAGTCTTAAAGAAACCCTGCTGCTTTATTCAAGAAACATAGAATGAGAGGCAGCCTGTAACAGAAGTCATTGTGTACTTACCTTCCCTACAGTCAGTTTGGTAAATATTTTCTTAGTAGATGTGTCTAGCAGTAAATACTCACCACTGATTGTGGTTCATCTCACTGTCTCACCTTCCATTTTTTATCTTGAATAGTTTTTGTTTTGTATTTTTTTTTTAATAGGATTGGAAGCCCCAACAATGACAGCCAAATTGCTGTAATATATAAAATGTGTGCGGAACGCAAACTGTACTGGAATCTTAGTAAAAGGCAAAGAACGAACATCATAGCTATTTTTTCAGCTATTTAGGGATTTTATTGATGGCCACTTCTAATAACATCATTATATTAGTACATAAATATGGTTTTGCTGCAGCACGAAGAAAGGATTTCCTCTATTATTTATTCTTGCTCATCTGTATTTTCTAGTTAAAAGTGCCTATTAATTTAATTATCCTAACTGGTTTTGAATTTCCACCACTATTTTGGTTCCAATTACATGTTTCCACCAGACAAGGTCCAGCTACTGTTTCCGCCAGCTTTGTTACATTCCAGGGTGTTTGTTGAAAGTGTCTAATTACTGACAAAGCAAGTGAAAATGCTAATAATGTTTAATTGCCACATAGATCCTTTTATAATCACTAAGTGTTCAGTTTTCTTAATAGTATTCTAACATAGCTACGTTTCGGTGGGAAAGCATGACGTTTTAACTGGCAGAAAGGTTATCAAATCCTGTAATCATTGAATAAATACACAAAACTGTAGCAGAATATGTTTACTGTATCACTGCAGTAAATTTGGATGGACAATGAATGGATAGCTGTAGATTTAGGTCTGTTATTTTATATTGTACATGCACATTTATAAATAAAGGATTTGTTTACAGGATTGTAAGCATAAAGGGCCTGATTTATTAAAGCTCTCCAAGGGAGAATACACTTTCATCACTGAAGCTGGGTGATCCAGCAAACCTGAAATTGATTTCTTCAAAGTCATTTACTATTTGCTAGTAAAGGTTTGGAATCCTGGACCAGATCCATTCCAGGTTTGCTGGATTACTCAGCTTCACTGATGAAAGTGTATCCTCTCAAGCCTTGGAGAGCTTTAATGAATCAGGCCCATAGTCAGTCAGGGGAAGTCCAAAGGGCAAGAATAATTCCACTACACAACAGATTAGAACATAGGTATGTACATTCATATAGCTCTAGGTACAATTCAACATCAGTGTTGTGTGATACATCTCCATTTGTCATGCATTTTTTAAGGAATAATTGTCCATTATCATGTAGTCTAATAAAGAGTTTGGATTTTTTATATTTCTTGGATAGATTTGTGTTGCTCATTCTGATTGCCATAAACTCTGTTGCCCTTCATTAATTACTAACTACCTTTTTTTCTGTGGTTTTGATTTGATGCATAATTTTGGTTACACCTGGCAATGAGTTCTGGCAATCTGCAACCATACTATTATTGCCCTGCTATTTAGCAAAATACTAAGCAATGTAATATTATTAATAATTGACATCTTTCTTTTCTTAAGTTTAAGCAACAGCTTGGTCCATTTCTGTTTATCATTTGCTTGTCTTTCTACTTGATCAAAATAATGGGTAAACACCTAAAATGGACTCTGTAGACCAAGAAATATTAGAACATCTTGTAACATATTAAAAAACACACTTGAAAAAGTTTAAAACATCATTAAATCGCAACAGCAAGCTAAAGTTGTATATTGGATGGAAAGCAGTTAATTGTCTTTTAATGATTATCTTTAACAAAATGTATTTTTATATCCGATATGGAAGGGAATATGCTGGTGTTCCTTTTGAGCAGCAGAATGACCGAGGACGTCTGGACAGAAAGCAGGCAGATAGAGGATTGGGATAGTTTGGTACTAGTCCAGAAGTGTGAAGGTGGAAGTAAAATACAGGGCTGTACGCCTTTCTGCCAGTGATTTGTGTGTGTGCGGCCAAGAGGAAAGGGCTAGGTGCCTGGGGAGAGACAGAGAAATGTGCTGAAGTCAGTAGGAGAGAGAGAGAGACTATTTGAGGATAGGAGCCAGACAATGCGACCTACTTAAGCATTAATCTGCATCCAGTCTGAAATATAGTAGTTACTCCAACATAGGTGTCATTCCGGAAGTCAGAATATTGAGAGACCCATTGGCCATGTTCATTTGTGAGTTACTTCCTAAGAGTCTTAGTGGCATAGTGCTAAGTAACTAGCTCGTTCCCCTTGCAGTGCTAGGTAGTCAGGTGTGAATCCCAGTGAAGACACGATCTGCATGAACTTTGTCTATGTGTTACCATGGGTTCCTGCCCTGTCTACTTAGCACCTCCCAAAATTAGCTTTAGACTGTTAGATATGAAAGAATGTGAGATCCTCTGAGGGAAAGTTAGTAACATGACTATTGACTCTAGCACTGCGCATAGCACTGCGTAATATATTATAAATATAAATAAGAGAATTGCAGTACCAAAGCACTGGTACACTTTGATTTTGATGGCTTTATTATAGCCTTGAATTTTACTCCTTCTAGAAGAGATAGTCATCTTTTGGAAATTTTTGTGCAGACATAATATTAACAATATTTTTAGATAAAATAGAAAATAAAAAATAATGGAACACTTTAGAATCTCACATTTTTGACCCAGCACGCTTTATTAATCTAAAGCTCTTAAAACACAGCATGTATATTAAAACCCAGATATGGATATTAATAAGCTAGCTGTGCTTTAAGAGACTTTGATTAATAAAGATTTTTGTATTTTAACTGTTCCCACAAATTATTGCTGGCAATTTTAGTTGTGGATCACCAATGTTACCAAACTCCTAGCTAGTTTTTACTAATATAAATGACTTTTCCATGAAAGATTATTCAAATTTTTTCCAAAGTTCTATCTACTGAAAGCAGGAAAAAATGTCCTTCGTTATTAATAATGTATTTTTGCTCTTTGTATTATTTATCTATCTGTGCAGAATGTCTAACGGGAAATCAAATTTCAGTTTTTTGGGTGCATTTTCTAACAAACTTTAATAACTTATATTTCTACACTTGTGTGTATACTGGTGTCGTTGTTTTATGCCCATATTGAATAAAACATATGCAATTCATGCATAATTTATTCTGGGCTTAAAATTTTACTGTCCAGGTATTTACATACATTAAAATTTGATCAACTTTCTCATGCACTTCTACAATGTTAGCTAGGCAAGCACCAAAGAAAATAAAGCACAGTAGAGTACCGAATAGAAGAGTATAGAATGTTAATGTCTTTTTGTTGTTTACCCGTGTTATATAGTAATAACAAAAATAACAACATTCCAAAAAAACAGGGAAAGAAAAGGGGGAAAGGTAGGAAAGTTGGTGGGGAAAAAGACAAAGAATAAAAAGAGCAAAAGACCAGGCCCAGTGGGTGAGGGGTTTAAAGCAAAAGATAATGGGATATCAAAAAATTAGGAAAAAAAATTAAGGTAAATTAAGGCTTTAAGAATGCTACAGCAAAAGTAAGAAAAAAAGGTTATCACACAGTGCACATTAGTTTTATGATAATGAATTTGTAACTAAATGTTTAAATAAACAAAACAATATATATTTTAGTTTTTTCTTTAAAACCTAATTATGTACAAATAACTTTTTTTATCCCCACTGAGTCCCTTTACCCAACAGGAGTATAGCAGCAGGGATTTATTCAAAATATTGAGCTTCTAATAACATTCTAAAATAAAGAAATATTTAGAACACGCTTTAAAGTTTACAAATTGTTAATTGATTGTGTAATTAATTGTGAATCCCCGCAGTGCTCTTGATTCCTGGCTGAGAGATATGTGCGGGGATGCAGATGTTTGAGGAGGTTGGTCACTTTGATCCTGATTGCATAATAAAGTCAGGGATTTAAGAGCATGGCTAGGTTATCAGTCAAATACACACAAAATAGCTGTTAAAAATTTAAAGACAAAAATATATTAAAAGTACAAAAATCTGCTGATATATTCCAGTTCCCTGTATGGATTAAGTCTGAACTCCAGCTATGAATTTGATCTTGCATATGATGATCAAGGAGGGAAGAAACAGGAAAGGTAAAAAATAAGCAGAGTACATTTTATCTTAAAAGCAGACTTCTATTTTATATATTTGTGCTCCCCTATCATTCATCCTAAAGCTACGTAAACACGTCCAACGGTTCTCGCCCAATAATCGACTCAGGACCATTTTCGGGCGAGAATCTGGTGCGTGTACAGCGCCAGTCATCCATCTTCCGAACGACCATCCTGGCAGATCCACAGACGGTGGGCGACTAACGATCCTAATGCAAGGGAAGGGGGGAAGCACGCAGCAAGGTGCCGCTCCGTTGTTCTCTCCCCTCCCCTCTCCATAGAGCAGAACAGTGCAGTATGTACAGCACTCCTTCATGCATCGTGCAGTGCTAGTCATTGGAAAGGATCGTGAAAGATACTTTCCAACAACTATTATTGCACGTGTGTATGCGGATTTAGGCTGGTGGCATATAGTGATAGAGAGGACTTTCTCCGTGTGAATGAGGGATACTGAGAAAATACTGCAGTGATCCCATGATATATACATTTCCAACCACTGGACTCTAATCTTTAATGAATTAAGCTCCGTGGCTCTGATTTATGAAAGCTCTCCAAGGCTGGAGAGAATACACTTTCATCAGTGAAGCTGGGTGATCCAGCAAACCTGCCCTGGAATGGATCTGGTCCAGGATTTAAAACGTTTGCTAACAAATAGGAAATTATTTTTAAAAATCCATTCCATGTTTTCTGGATCATTCAGCTTTAGTTCTGAAAGTGTATTCTCTCCAGCCTTGGAGAGCTTTCATAAATCAGGCCCCATGTGTGTTCTACAACCATCACATTTGTACCACTATTTATATCTATCTAGAAGTCCAGACAGCACAAGATTGTCAACTGCTGTTCAAAACTTTGTTTTCTCCTACATTTCAGCATCTTGCCTCTTCCCCTTCTACTTCTGATGTCATTGGTCCTGTAGATTAGAATTTGTGACAAAATTTGAATGTGAACTTTCATTCATGGCAGGCTCCTTGAGAATGTTAGCTGAACAGAGACCTACTAAGACAAAAGAGGAAGAAATAAGGGTATGGGAGTGTGGGTGGAAAAGAAAAGATGAAATTAAAGATAAGATATTATTATTATTATTATTATTAATATTTATATAGCTCCAACATAATATGCAGTGTTGTAAATTTTAAATACTGAGTAAATATATATATATATATATATATATATATATATATATATGTGTGTGTATAACAGAATGCGAAAACTGTATGGTTCTCAGCGGTGGCTTATTCCTGGTACTTTTGTTTCAATTTATTAGTGTCAACAAAGTTTTCATAGAGGAAGAAGGATAGTTTACTCTTTAATGAAGGGGGAAGTATGTTTACTTTGTGGTGTTTTAAAAGATCAATGTCACACACAATGCCTGTGCAACAAATCACTGTTTATTTTAGGTTATAAATCAAATAAAGAACTAAAAACAAATCTATATAGCTGATACATGGTACAGTAAAAAACATATGTTTTCTCTAACACTTTGGAAAGTTTTCCTATAGGATTTATAGGATAAATGCTATGAATTGATTGCAAAAAACATACTTGTTAAAATATATATATAAAAGAGAATAATGCTTCCATCCAACAGTCAGCAACAAAACCTCAAACTAATAAGTAGCAAAGTTTTACTAAATTATTATTAATTAATAAATAATTATTGGGCTACTCTTGAACTGTAACAATACCTGTGGCTTAATTTTAGAATGACCGGATTTTAGAATATACCCTTAATCTCTTACACTCTTGCAATTATCAGCCCATAAACCCATTTTATTGGCTGTCTGAGCCTTATGGTGATAACAGCCACTCAAAACAAATTGTATACATAAAAACCGAAGGGCTTTATTTATTTATAGTTTATTGAAGTACTGAGTAAAAGCAAGAGAGAGGCCTTCCCTGCATCCTTACAGGCTGACCCTGAGCTAGCACAAATAGCTAGCTCAGGGTCAGCCTGAAGCAAATTGCAGCACACATACATATTACTGGGAGATGTGCCAGGACTGTTATAACAATTTTTACTTAGAATTACATTTTTAACACATTTTCCAAACCATCCAACACTGGTATGGTACTGTAGCCGTTGGTGCTTAAAAAAGATAGAAAACACATCGGGCCTGAATAATAAATGCTCCAAGACTGGAGAGGATAGATAGATAGGATAGGACAACCTGGGTGATCCAGCAAATTTGGGATTGGTTTCTTAAAATCGTTTACTATTAGTTGGGAAATGTTTTCAATCCTGTAGCAGATCCATACCAGGTTTGCTGGATCACCCATGTTTCCCATTATAGTATATTTTCTCCAGTCTTGGAGAGCTTAAATAAATCAGGCTCATCCTAAATACAAAGGCTGTTTTCTAAAGAGAATGGAGTAGGATTTAGATACGTCACCAAAAACCAGTATAAGCAGGGATTCTGATTTTGTACATGATATTTTCAATATATATGCCTGTTTTCACTCCATTGGGTATCAAGACCTGCTGCAAACCCTGAGTGATACTAACAGTGTCAAATGCTGTTCTCTTCTTCCTTCTTCTTTTTCATTTAAGAGTAAAAGATTGGCACCTGCTTGCAGCAGGAGTTGTAAACAAGCTGAAAAGTATTCTGTGTGAGGTGTTTGATATTTCATGGTAGGAAGGAAAATGAACCAATGCTTGCAAATGATATTTGACAAATCATATTCTATGGTCAGCCTTTGTCTGTGTTGCACATGAGCCATTTAGATTATTTATTTTACCACTGGGAAAAGGAAAATAAGAAAATCTGATTGGGGACAATGGACAAATGGTACTTATATCAGATATAAAAATAAACAGAACAATTAACTGTGAAAAATAATATATGTGCTGGAGGTTTTTTTTAATATTCATAGGTTTTATTAGCTGCTAACAAGCATAGGCCATTCTGTTGTGGCAGTTGGATCCACACATTTGGATTAATATCAAGAAATCCTGACAAATGTCATGCCTTTGCTTTATAAACAGTACTTTGTTTTGGAACCCTGAGGTCTTTATTACATGTTATCATTAGATAAATGTCATCCCCTCCTTAGAGAGGCCAAAGACACAATACAGAACTACAGCTTTACAGCCTATAAAATGTTAACCTGAAAATGGAAGATTTACAGATTTAAGTATTCTGAAAGGGGCTATGAGCTTTACATATTGCAATATGCCTGCATGACTTTTTGATGTATTGACAGTGAGTGCATGTATAAATGACAACCCCTGGATGTAAATATTTATTGTTTGTCCTTTTTCATTAACCTAGGTCTCTCCAGGACCTGTCACGGCAGACAGAAATTCCTTACGGAACAGTATTAGACTCTGCGGTTTACGAGCATGTGCGTGTGAAGGGGATGAATCCATTTGAGAGAGACAGCATGTATTCCCAAATGTGGCGTATGATTAACAGGAGTAATGGGACAGAGAACAATGTTCAAGAATCTCAGGAAGGCATACACAAGGTGAAATACTTATTTTTCTATATCTAACTACTTGACTTTTTCTCCGAGATGATTTATGCTAACAAGAACACATTTATTATGCGTGTGTGGATACAATTACAAATGTTTTACAAATGTTTGCTATGTTCTTTAAGATTACTATCTTTTAGTTTGTAGAAATCACAATTTAATATTCTTAGAGATGCTGATCTGGGGATGGGAAGCAAGGGTTTTTACAAATAATGATGAAAGCATTCATGTAGGGACATTTTGCTTGAAGTACATGCTCATAGATGAGGAATATGCAGCACTAGTTATTATTAGATTATTAGATATACTATTCTCCTGCTAAGTGTGCATTTGTTGTAACATTAAAGGCCATCCCTGTTATCCAAAGTAGCAGAGAAAACCTTAAAATAATGCTGAGGTTTGGTGGAAAACACCTACTAAAATAAATTTATTAGGAAAAAGTAGGCCTGTAGCTAGTATATAGCGAAGGGATGCATAACAGGGTCAGAAGGGAAGGCATCAAAGTAAGGGGTTAAATGTTTTTGTTTTTTTAAAGTCCAGGGTAAATGGAAGAGCAGGAAATTAAAAAAAAAGGCAGGGAAAAAGGTGTGATATGATTGGTTAATTTTGCATGGGGGAAGGGTAAAAATTAAAGATAAATATAGGGGTGGTAAGGGTGAGGGGGCAGCAGTTACCTTATTAGCAAGGATCTCCCACCCTCCCTCCCTGTGTTAAAAAAAAACTTTTATACATTGTCATGGCAGCAGTTGTGGGTGTTCTTTCATAGGTCCATGAAAGGGTTAAAGCTTTGGGGAAGTAAGAAAACAAGGGGGTGAGACCCATCAGGGTATGGGTCTCTTTGTTGAGGGGGGGCCTGTACGACACTTGATTGTCGTGGGGGCTAGGTGTCAGAGGAGGTTAACCGCTCATTGTCCCTGAAGCAGCGTGCTAGCGGCTAGGGGCCTGGTTAATGAGCGGAGGTAGTTGTTTAGTTAGCGGGATATGGGAGGTTTCATGGACCTGTAAGAAGAAAAGAAATTTTGAATGCTCCAATTTGAGTGGTTGTTTAAGGTTTTACAGATGTGGTTATTATGTTTTATGTATATTTATGTTTTGTAAAAGAAAATGGGCTGCTATGGCCATTTAATCCAATAAGAAGTCTGTTGTCTTTTAATTTGGTGAAGTTGAGGAAAGAAGGAGACGTTGGGTTAAATTGGTTGTTGGTGCAGCAAATGACTTCCTGAGCTGTACCTTGGTCATGCTCTTGACATTGTTGGTCAGTGGGAAGAATGAGCCTATTACCCTGGTGGTCTAAATTCCAGCCTTATATAGTAATAGGATAAATTAGTGTTTCTCAACCTGGATTCCATGGAACAGGGGTTGCACTGATAAATTTTGGCTTTAACTGACACCAGTAATGTTTTTGGCTGTGCAGGTGATTCTTCCCTATGGCCAGTGGAAAAGGAAAATATAGTCATTATAACAGGATTTTCTTAGGTCAAAAACACTAGAATACAAAAATTGCTTGGATGTAAATCTGGTCTTATGGTGTCAGTAGTGTCAGTCACACACATATAAAACAAGCATGCAGTTATGTGTGACAAGTTGTTATGTGGCAAAAAGCTGTGTTTTTGACCATATTTAAAATGTTCTTTTTATTAGGTGTGCAGAAGAGCTTGCTAGACTGACATATAAAAAGATGAGCACCAAACATATATTCAACACCTTGCTTGCTTGCGCACTAGTCCCAAACACCAATTCTCTGTATAGAAGAAAGAAAACATTTTTTACTTTAAAGGTCAAGTCAACCAAAACTGATATTTAGATAAACTTTAACAACACCTTTAACATTTTCTGCCTGTAATTGGCAACATGAGACATTTTAGAGATATTCTTCCAAAAATTTAGTCTGCTCTATAGAAGGGCAAACTATTGAGTGGAAGCCCCACTACTTCATATTTGTGTCATGGCAGAATCCATTTGATTTTGTTTATTTCTCTAAAAAGTAATTTCTTATGATTTACCTTTCCAATGCAACTGAAACATCAGGTTCATTTATAGAAAGTCATATGCTAAATTGCATTAGGTAAAGGCAGTCAAAAATGTATTGGTGCTAGAGATAGAGACTAATAGATCCGTTTAGAGTGTTGAATAGTCATTAAAGGTATGACTCACATTGACTATCAATTGATTGTCTTTACAGCAACCTTGGCACTGATTTAAGTTTTTAAATTATTAACCAGTAAACTGCAGCAAAGTGTACATAGAAGTCAAGATAGTGTTATTTAAATAAAAGAGTGATAGTGTCATTTCAAAAAAGCACACACATAGCTTTATTTCTCAGATATTTTTACATTGTAATGATTTGGATTTTTGAGTTGTGTTCTTGCACAGCGATCAGCAAATGTGTTATATGAGATTTGAATATGCCATTTTTGTTTACATTATTAAGATTGTGACATCATTTGGATTTTTTTGTATCCTGAAATTCTGACTTAGGTTTCTGTTTTGTTTTGGTAATATTCACATTATGTTTTTCTTTGGTTTTTTTTTTAAAGTTTCAGTTCTTTATAGTAGTTGTTCGGGATGACTATTGCTGCCATGCTTATTAATTACTCCAGTGATTATTAGGACTACAGATTGGACAGGTGTTTCTCAACTTTTAACATGGGGGAACCTTTCAAATAACTTTAAGGTCTTTAAGAAACCCATGCTATAATTACTATATGCACAGCTCAGATCATTGGAATCTGTTAAACTGACCCGAGAGTCACAAACTGCTCATTGCTAAAAGGAACCCCTAACAACCCCTCAAGGAACCCTAGTGTTCCGCTAAACCCTGTATTAGAGCATTGGACCAAACTGAGTTTTCCTGATGAGTCCTAAGCTCTAGATAGGACTGCACATACTGGATAGAAAAAAACATGCATTTGTTGAAAGAAGCTCTGGGTCTGTTTCTTGCAGTTTAGTGGCCCCACTGTTAAGTCAGGGTTGGGAAGGAATGACATTTCTTTGAAAAGTAAACTATTATCAACTAATATGTTGAGATGTCAAAAGTAGGGATGAGCGAAAATTTCTTTGAACGTCCGATGGTTCCGCAAAATTTCAGCGAACCGATTTTGTAAAACTATCGGAAGATCAAGGAAATTATAACAGGAGGATTCACAGGGGATTCACAGAATTCCCCTGGAATCCTCCTGTTTGCGATCCCGGGGCACTAGAGGTAAAAAAACGGTTTCGCTTACAATTTCGGTAAGCAAGAAAGGACAAATTCGCCATTTTAAAAACTTGCTTGCACATCCCCAGTCACAAGCAACATTTCCAGGTAAAATATGTCACTAAGACAGAGACGGATGCACAAACACATTAGCAGGGACACTATGGCAATGATGAGGGATAAGTGGACTTTGTACGGGCATTGCTAAATTAGTGATGAGGGACACAGAAATGTTAAGGTAATATGCGTATCTGAGAAAAGGATGTGGGCACTGGGGACAAGTTCACAGACACTGTGTTAAGTGGTTATTTATTTTTTATTGACCTTTTCATAATTACGCTAGTCAAATAGAAAACAGAGTTACACTTGTATTTTCAGCTATGTTTAGGAAATCTCTATAACAATGCATTTATGCACAATGAGAATAATGGTAAAACCTCAAGGGGTTCTGTAGATAACAGCATTTATTTACGGAACAGCCTCAGTAAATATGGTCAAAATTCACTTTGCAAAGAGTAGCCAATCACACACAGGGAAATGTAACAAAAAAACATTTGGTTGCACAAAGTTTGATAGCTGAAGTCAGCTATGCTTCACCTTATTGACCTTATTCATTAAGATAAGTGAGCAGTCTAAACTTCTTTAATAAATCAACTTATTGCATCACATACTATCAAGGACTTGAAGTAAATCCTAAATTTTACACAGAAATTCAATAAAGTGAAGTACACTGTGACAAAAATATCAGATTAATTTAAATAAAGCATGTGTAGCTTTGTAGAAAACCTCACAATAATGTCACACAATAATGCAGTGCAAATTTAATGCAAAAGAGGGCAGTATATTTTTATTAATGTTTTTTAGTATTTAAGGTACTTTTTAACATCATCCTCTAACTATGAAATCTGATGAAAACCTAACATTTATTATCTTCTCTTTCACCCCACCTATTAACCTACCTTCTTGTTCATTTATCACTCTGTGTTCTTGTTTTCAAAGCAATTATAAAGATAATAAGACATCGCTATTGCTTACAAAAATGCTTGCGTTTATAAATAGTGAGTTTTCTTAATAACATTTAATTTTTTTACGGTCTGCATATTTAAACAGAAACACGTTGAGTTGGTATTATAGCAAAGTTTACCCAACATTTCTAAAAAGTGCTCATTAATTCTATAGTGAAATGATCGCAAAAAATAGTTTTCAGCAACAGAAATGTAATGCCTTTATGCAGCTTTATACAGGGTGACCAGGTTAGTATTTTGGGTACTATGTGCTGCTGAGGAAGAAATGGAGACTCAAATGTCTCTATAAACACATGCAGGCGTACTGATGACACAAAAATAAGGGACCTAGCAATATATCTATGGATGTTTAGTTAACGGTTTGTAATTGCGCACACTTTTCCTAGCATACAATGTAGCAGATGAGACAGAATGTAATGAAGGAAATTTTAGATAGCTATTTAGACATATTTGAAAAGCAGCTATGAGCCACATGAAGCTCCCAAAACAGTGGTTGGGGAGCAGCACGTCACAACGACTCTATTTTGCAAAATAATTGCTAAGACATTACGAAACTACTAGTACAACAGTTTTAATATTTTATGAAGTTTTGTTTGGAGAATTCTAAGCAACTGTGAACCTACTAATCTCAGTAGCTTTTTTTCCTAACTCTTTAGCTTAAAGATTTTCAGAATAAGTAAAAATTGCTCCCTTACATCACTGTAGCATCAAAGAAACTGCATATTTTTTCAGTGATTGGAATGTTTTCTTCTTTTTATAAAGTGTATCATTTGGAATAATTGGGTTGTTGTTCCTGCTTAGATAAAGTAATTCTGTTTTTCTTGGGTGCTAGTATGGGGAAAATTAATAATATCAATGAAGGAGAACCAGTTGTCATTGTCAAGGATATAAAGTTTGCAGAAGGTGTAAATGAAGAGGTACAAAATAAAATGCACAAGAAAATGCAATGTTAAATTTTCAGTTTTTGCAGCAAAACATGTTTGTGCAGATCAGAAAAAAAGAAATATAATTTTCTCAAACAACCTTAACCTTCTTAATTACCATTAAGACCTCGCTATCAATTTAACCTTAAAAATTCACAGCAAAGCAGTGAAGAAGTACTGAAGTTGTTTGTATTATACAGTTTTTATACAGTTCAGTTCATCCTGCATTCTGCCTTTATGTAATAGATTGTAATGGTATTGTAAAGCTAAAAGACTATCAAGTAACTGTTAGGAAGGGGAAAAAAGGTGAGTTCAGCAACTGACCTCCTTAGTGCTTCCACTAAAAAAATTGAGGTTGAATTCCATCACTGTACCTGCAGCTACAATGGTCAATGTGCAATGATTTTTAAGCTTATTTACTGTATGTGAAGTATATTTATATATGTAAAGTAAATATTTGGATATCCATAGCCTGACCATAGACCACCTTAAAGAGATTCTGTCAGTAGGAAAAATTGCTTCAGGTTTAAGTGTGGATTGTCCATGATAGCAGTGTGTAAAACAGTTAGGCACCTCCAGATACTAGGTACAGTGTGTGTGTTGTGGGAAAGGGGTGTTTGTTAAAACAAACATGCAAAGATAAGGTTTGCTTTCTCATCTCTTTAGACTTCATTATTTTATTAGCAAAATATGCAAATTATGGAATTAACAGCTCATTAACTGCAATGCAGGGTTATGTTCTGAAGATTTTAAATGACACTTGTGTTTTGTTTTTCTATATAGTACATGATTAAAAAAATATTAGCCAAAAGTTTTCATGCTTTGAGAAAGTGTTCAGATTAGCTTACCATTTGATTGAAGTCCCGTCTCTGTGTTTTTGGCAGCGTTATAATGCAATAGTAATGAAGCGTTGGGAAGCACCTGGCAATATAATGAAGGCATGAAGGATTATTGGTTATAAGGCAAGAAATGAAGTAGATAAAGGTTGTGAAGGAAGGATAATGCATGTGCAGATCACAGTGCCGAGGGCAAGGGGGGGGGGGGGGGGGGGTGCGATTGTAAGATTTAATATATGGCAGGCAAAATAGCAGCATGAAGCAGGGTAATGGAACACAATTTCACATGTGTCAGAAAAGATTCAGCACTGCCTGATACAAGATTATTGGATCTATATTAATCATGCCCTAAAGTTAATGTTATAGTCCTGCGGCTGTTATTGTACAGATAAATGTATAAAATTGAGTTATTTCTTCTTAATTGCACAGTAAAGTGCAAAAAGGATATCATTTTTCGACAATGTTTATGTTTCTATAATAGATTTTTTGCAGTGTTTTTTATAGAATTCAATAATGTGTACATTTGATCATCTATTGCAGAGTAGCAGCTGTTATAGCCAAGATAGGCCACCTAAATTGTCAAAGAAGATGTTTTAGCTATACTTATATTAGTACCGATCCTAGTGAGAGACCACAGATACAGAACCTAGATGGACAAAGTGTCAACGTTTACAATTTAACCAAAAAAAGGAGTAGAGTAGTAACACACCCTTGGACACTTGTATACTGAATTTTGCTGTTCTTACATTTGTAGGAAGGCTTCTCATTAGTGGTCTACTTTGTTCTTTTCTAGTAAACAGCACTGCTGTACCAAAGTGTTAAAACAATATCATGTACTCAAGTTTAATTAAAGATGTGGGCAATATATTTTTTGGCAAAAATAGCTTAAAGTCAGAACAAAGGGTCCTTTTAATAAAACTTTTTCCAGGTGCCGTAGTACCATACGTTGTAGTGTGTAATAACCTTGTTCTGTGAGCGCTGTCTACCATAATATTTCTTGAGGTTACAGTGGAGCATCTTGAAATGTTGAAAATACTTTAAGTGCTAGTGCATGGGCTTTTCTGTGATAAAAACAGATTCCCAAGTATGCAGATTTTATCTTTTATTTGAAAACATAAGAGAAAAGTGCACTTAGAAACAAGCTTTGTAGAGCCATAATTAGAGGTTCAAGGTTTATATTATTATAATCCTTAGCTTAGAACAAATGGCTATAATTTAGATCCTAGTGCATGCTGAAAAATATACCATACAGTTCACTGGATATAGAGTTTGACATTGTATAATAAAATATAATTTGTTTCTTTCTTACAGATACTACATAAATGTTCAATTATGTTATAAAAAGCACTTAAATGTGCACTTACAATGGTACTGAGTAGTGTATCAAGTAGTACACAGTGGCATACCCAATATGTCACAATGTCATTATGTCAATTAGTACCGCCTTTCTACTAAGGCTGTATTCTAAGGAGACTGACATTCATTGTACAAAAACATGCACAGATTGGTATGAAATAAAGGAAACAAATGTCTTACCCCCTTCCTGATAAATTAGTATTTCAATATATATAGCAGGTATTCACACAATGGCTAGAATAAAAAAACTGGTAGTTTAGTTATATCTAGAGTTATCCTTAACTTTTTGCCTTTTTGTTGTCCTTACCTTTAGAAAATTAAATTGTTATAAATACAGGCAAAAATATCAGTTTCTAGATTTAGGTGTATCATATAGAAAGGGACGGATTACCCACATGCTGACCTAGGCTGTTGCCTTGGGTGCCATGAACACTAGGGAAAGCATTTTAGCCCCTGTCACTTTCTTCACTACTCCCAACTGCTTTCTCTGCCCTTCCTAACATGTCCTGTGCCTATCATGCAACTCATAAATGGGTGTAATCGTAAAGGGAGAAGAGACTGAGAGGATCCCTTACCATTTAACAGCCTCCCAGACCTTTTTGCATGGTGGGGAGGGGAAATTTGATCATTTACATAAGGCAAGGATGATGCCAGCAAAGGTCTAGACAGCAGATACCCCCTGCAAATACAGGGAGATCTGTACAGCAAATAGCCCCTGCACAATAAATACAAGTAGCTGCAAAAGGAAGTGATGGGGGTGTTATTTTAGATGTGCATGATTTACTTTAAAGTCATCAAGTTGTCCAGAGTTTGCTTAGAACATAAAACTAAATCTCATCTCAATCTCATCTTAGCCATCAAGAAGAATGCACATAAAAGACCATTCTTGCATGAAATTACAACACAGCATTACAAGAATGACAACTCCAGGTGCCACTGATATCATAAACAAGATAACAGCACTGTGTACTGTAAAAACAATTATATATTAGTATAGCAAACTATAGTATGCTTTTAAGATTTGCCTCAGTTCTCAAAATACAAATCTGTTTCCCTCTCTATGTTTTATTTTAGAATTTTACTATAACAAATGTATTCCAAAAACAAGCATTTTTGGCAAGGCAAAAATAAACCCGAACATTGGGATTTCAGCACGGAATTAAAGTTTTTTGGTGATTCAGTTCTGAGCCATATGCTATCACTGTCATTGACAATAAATACAGCTCAACCAATTCAGCCAGAAGACTGACAGTGGAGCTTTCAGCATCATTGTTTAAATTCATTTAGACAATCAGGACGGAGGGCAAATGTGGGCAATTGCATATGATGTAAAGTACAACTAATGTAGTTGCAGTACCTATGCAATTGTGTGCACTGCAAAAAACAGCAAGCGGCATACCTATACAGTAAATGTCCCTCTCTTCCAACTTAGAACTTCCATTAAGTTCTGTTGTGCTGTCTTGGCTTTAAAATCATGAAGATGGCACAGTAAATAGCAAGTAGGTAGAGTATTGGTAGTTTGGTGCAGCCATACTACTTCTTTTAAGAGATATGGTTACAATTCCTCCAAAATTTCATTGGTAGGATTTTGTTAAAACACTGTCTCTGTATAAAGAAACAGAATCTGTAAAAAAAAAAAATACTCATCTACCAGGGTGCTCTCTGTTGCAGAACCAAGCTTGCTAAAAAAATCTTTAATATCCAACACTTCCGGGAGAACAAGATGCATGGTTCCCGTCTGCACCCCGTAGTTTTTCTGCTGCTCATGTGTCAGCACAGGGCACAAAGTGAGTAATGGGAAAAGAAAAATGTAACTGTTTACCTAAAAAGTTTTTTTCCTAAATATTTTTATCTAGGAACAGAGTTGTTCTAATGTAGGAGTTTAGCTATAAACATTTGTTTCTGGAGTTTCTTATGGGGTAACATGATTTTTATGGATATGATTGGATAATATGGATTGGAATGGATAAGATTTTTAATATAATAACTTCTTTTGTGCAATTTGTATCTGTTTCCCCAAAATGTCATATTCTCAGTGCTATTATTGTTCAAAATAAGCATTTACCATCTGTTTCCCAGTTGCAGTTTGCCCCCCCCCATTTTCTCTGTGGTTGTCTCAAGGACAAAAAACAAGAGGAAATCTTTCTACCAGAGCTCAGGATATCAGTAAAACCCAAAAGAGGTTCTGACCTTTCCACATTCTATCACCCCTTTCGAAAAAGGGAATGGATAGACTTTGAGTAAGCTCCAAGAAAAATGTGTATACTATAGTGACAGAGCAAAATATTTGCTTGGGGGCACTAAAAGAAAGTCAAGTTTGAGAATCAAAAGGTTGATTTATTCGGGACAGAGAAGGGACAATGGAAGCAGATGCCCATAGCACTTGGAATATTTTATTTTAAACAAAAACTTCACTATGAAAAGTGTCTTCCTGTATGTCTCTGTACCAACTATACAAAAATGTTCAGATGAGCGTTAGGCACCATCTCCATAAATTGGTCGCTTGGTGTCCCTGCTGAAAGTATGTTCCATAGTTTCAGATTCTTGTGTGTGTCTGATGCTAATTATCATTTTAGTGCTGTGGCTTCAGTTAAATATTTGTCCTGTTAATTATATACATTTTGGGCATTTATTGTATGGTGGTCTGTTTATAAAGATGTAATTCTGACATTTACTGAAACATTCCCTGGTGCAGAATCAATTACTGCTATTGAAACACATGGACTTGGAAGACCAGGGAGAATGTGTTTATTTCAGTGAATGCCAGATTAACTGCTTTATCAATAGACCTATATGAGGATAAATGTTAACAAGCACAATGTACTGTACATAATGCAAATTGTATGCATATATTATATTATATTATATATTATATTATATATATTATATAATATTAGAAATTGTAAAACTAGCAATACCAATGTGGCAAGTTTTGTTAATGGGCAGCCTACAGAAAACAGACCTTACCTAGCTTATTCTAAAATCAGCATACTGATATATTTTGGTTTACTGTTTAAGGCAGAAACATTGCCATAAATGAATGAGAGATAGCAGTTCTCATACATACATTCATATCTTGAATGTTTTTTAACTCACTGATTTAAGAGTTCAGAAAGCTGTCTCATGTTCTTTGCGAGACATAAGTGATACAAAATTTATTATATGAGGCTAAGAGAAGAAAAAAGAAACAAAACAAGTTTGCTTTTCACAAGTGTCAAAGTGAACATAAAGGTTATACTCTTTGCTTCAGAAAGGGAAAAAATACATTTGTTAACACAAAAAAATATTTTAGCAGACTTGGGAAAAGTTACTGCAAAATACTTTTCTTAATACAGTACAGTATCTAAAAAAATCACAGTATTGGGTAGAGAATCATTTCAGAAAAGCGTATATAATTTAAAATTTCAAGTCACCATCAGGTATGCTCCTAATAAAATCAGAAACTAGCCTTTGAAGATGAAATTAAAGAGTTCAAAAAGGATGTGATATTATGTAGGATGGTTCAGATTGACTGTAGAAAATAAATCAGGAACTTTGAAGGTCACCTTTGTGCAACATCAAATTTAAGTATCTCTGGAACAAGGTCTACACATTACCTGAAATGTTGAAAAATACGATTTCATTTATTTTGGGAATGTAATATACAAAGACATTTTTTTTTAAAAAACTATAAACATTTTTCTCATTCACTCAGATGTTATTGCATTATGTAAGACACATATTATTTATCTCAGTTTCAACTTTCAGCGTTTTAGGAGACTTGTAAAAGTAATTGCATTATCCATATTTGATTTCTAAAACATATGATGAAATATAAACAATTTCCGCAACACATATAAAATAAAAATATAAAAAAAATGTAACCAGATAGTTAGTATGTGCATTTATACATTACATTTATACAATTATACATGTGGTATTAGCTATGTAAGCTCTTCAAAATAATTTAATGTACACTAAACTGAAACTTTTTCTAATTTAGTGGATTGAAGTTTTGCATAACTTGAGCTTGAACAGTACCAAACACTGGGGTTAATTTTATATGGACATAGTGGCGCTTCACTTCAGAAAAGGTAACAGTAACTTTTCAAAGTGAATGTTTGTAAATAGGATAAGCTTGTAGTTGCTTTCAATACTTGCAAAAGCTTTCAATACTCAAACATACACTACACAAAAAAGACTACATTTTTAGCTTTTAGTGGCAGAAAAGGCATGCATTATTTTTATAATTTGTACACGCTGTATGATGCATGCTCTTCGGGGCTTCTATAGATGATAACAATTGAACAAGATGCCAGGGATAATGGTACTTCTGTATTCATGCACAGGATTTCAGTGGAGATGGCTGTGGCGTGGGTTAGATCATACACTGACAGTTTAGATTTATCATGGCTGATGAAAGGTGTATTTCTATGTGTACATGTGTGTATGTGTACCTTATGGCACAAGCCCACCTACCAACACAGACTTCTGTTTTGTCAGCTGAGCAGTTACCATGCAAAATGACCCACTATGACTGTGGACAGACCTCACTCATGTCTTGTGTTCGGTTTTTAAAATCAAGCTGTGCTACAGTCAAACAGCTAAATAAAAAAATATAAAATATAAGAAAAATATTTTTCTGGCAAAGGATTTGTATTAGTATGTTTACTGTACTGAAGTTTACTTAGCTCTAATACACAGCATATCCAGATTGCTGACATCCCTTTCTTTGCTGCTATTAAGAAAAACATTTAACCCAGTTATGTTGAGATGGGCCAAAAGGTTCCAAAAAGCCATCCAGTAAATCAGTTTGAAAGACAACAGAGCTTCCTTGTAACAGAAGGTATTTATATGTTTCATCTAATTTTAAATCCAAAATAAAGGAATTATTTCTTTCATTTTACAGTAGTGGATGGAGCCATGTGAGTCATTCTTTTCTGTTTTTTTAGCAAAACATGTAATTGTGATATTGTGGAAAATATTTAGTGTCATATGGTGGAAAATATCCGGACCTCCCCTTTAAAACTAACAAAGGGTCTTCTTGTGTAAGGTCTTTGTGCTCATTGAATTTATTCTCCCCTCTAAAATTACAAAGGGTCTTAAGTTGTAATAGCTTGCTGTTTAATAATTGTCTGTGGACAGTGTGGAGTCTTGTGTCCCAGGTGTCAAAAATCTCAGATGAGGCCAAACAGAGCGTCTCTGATATGTATTCTGAAACACATTTATTCGTAATCATTATATTTCGAACATACCATTCTGTATTAAGTAATAGATGACGGATTTTTAGCTGGATCATTATGGTGAGCATTATGGGACCAAGAACTGGTTTCCTAGGCCGCAGGGAAGCCTGGAAACCATATTTATCTCAGGGGGTTGGCAGTTCATAAAACCTGTACTTGTGAAAATATTATTATTTGCTAGAACCACAGTGTCCATAATCCATGTGGTCACAGCCCCCCAGATGGCCCCCACCCTGCTATCATTGGATGGTCCTATTAGTCCCATCTCTGTTGTTGGCATATAAAAAGCCATGTAAGCCCAGCAGAAGTAGCTCTCACTGATACCATCATGTCGCTAAGGACAATGGCACTGACACATTGAGCACTGCAGGGAGTTCTGTGACTCTGACTAATAACTTGGACTTTACACAGCAACCTGGATCAAGGAAAAGCAACTCTACCAAAATAATATTTCACAGTCTTTCCCTTTTGTTTTATGCTGTTGCTATAGTTCTGCTAGTGTTCTGTTATTATTCTTAGATTAGTGGGTTTTTTTTTCTGTATTTGTTTATGCACTGTTTTTGTATGCTTTTACTTATAAAACCCTAAAAAAATTGTAAGCTGAATCTCTGAATGCTCTAAACAGAAATATTGTAACTTGCCAACCCCAAACGCTACTATAACACTGTGATTTCTGTGACATCCCTGTCTGTAGTGACAGCGGGTGACCCTACAGAAGCAGAAGCACAACTGCGGTTGTCAAGGGTAACGGTGCGTGCTTCCATCTAAGAACGTGGTGGCAGTCTACCTGTGATGGTGTGTTTGGCAACGGTTAACAGGAGTGGTTAACCTTGCCTTGTGACGGCCCCTCTTCGGCCTGCTGGTGCGTGGACTGTTGCTGAACGTGCTGCAAAGTCTATGCGCAGGGGTGCGGGCTGAGAGGGCGCTTGTCGCAGTAATATCTTTTGTTCTGGGATCAAATGCTTGTTGGTTTAGTGGTTGGAGAGCTTTTCAATGGCTTTGGCTCTCTTTATCATAACCTGTTGGGTTACATTTTCTTATTGGTTAACAAACCCTGTTTCACAGCAGCCAAGACTGTTGGAGCCAAGAATGTTGGACTCCTAACTAGCTACAAACCAGCAGTTCTGAATTTTAAGTTGGGCAAATTGGTATAAATGAATGATTTGAATGGCTCTACCCACTATTGGATTGGCTGCAGTAAAAAAAATGTAATAAATTAATTTTTACCATATGGCTACTATTAATGCATCTTTTTATCTGTCTGAAGTTCAGCTTTAAACGTTAGGAAAACCTGTCATGAGTGACGTACATTGACTTCAATTGCTTTTGCTTTAATAGTGTAAGAGACACTGACCTAGAACAATTACGCAGCAAGTCAAGGTGAACTCTCAATTGCTAGCCTATTTATTTGTTCCAGGTCAGTGACTCAGTCCACTTATTTTTTCTGATAACAAGCTTCTTTTAATAAATTGATGGTAAGTGTCACAGATGTCACCATTGCATGTAACAAGCATGCTTTACTTATCTCTAATATATTTTATATCTGCTACTTTTATTTCGAAGGCACCAATCAGCAATAAAGTATTTCAGTGTTCAAAACAATGTTTTTTAAGTAGGATTTATTGTAACACTTGGCTTGTCCGTTTAGAACATGCATTGATAATTCCAGGAAAAGTAATTTCGGTTGAAAATATACCATGTCGCGTTCCTATGACAGTGTCTTCTATCTATTGTCGTCTTTTTTTTTCTCATGAGGATCTATTCAGTTCACTTACTGATAGAGTAGGATTTTTTTATTGTCCCTGGGTCAGTCATGTGTAGTTTTGCTGTAATGTTTATAGCATAGCAAGAATAAAAACAGCTATTTCTTTATAAGAGCTGTAAAGGATCCCTATTTCATCCAATTATGTATTCTTACATATTCTATACATATAATGTTATTTTATTTTTTAATAGTTCCTCAGTAAATCTTTAATAACCTTTTATAATCTTCTACAAATCTGCATTGAGGTTAGAGGAAGAGGAGGTTTTGTTGTACTGCAATAAGGTTTGGTGACTGAAGAAAGGAGAACAGAGATGACCTCATAAGCAACTTAGTGTTTTGTCATGATCCAATCATACTCTAGGTCAGGGGTGTCAAACTCTGGCCCGAAGACCAAATTATGCCCCCCAAAGGAATTTTTCTTTGGCCCTCAGAGGAATTCTAAATAGGAATTGCAGCTGGCCCGCCACTGCATTGAAATAGCACCGCTACTACAATTCCCGGAATTACTCGCATCTATAGACCAGCGGCCTCTCTGCCTATGCATGGCCCCGTATTGAACTGTTTTATTGATGCAAGTAATGCCGTAGTAGCGGCATCACTGGCGTCTATAGAGCAGTTTTATTGATGCAGGGAATTGTAGTAGGGGTGCTATTTCTCTATTATAGGCTTGTTCCAGTTTGAATATGATGCAAGACCTCTTTGTTTCCATATGAATTATATCTAATGAGAAGGAAAAACGTCCTCAATTTTTTCAATAAACTTCAAGTTTGGCCCGAGACTTTGTCTAAGTTTTTAATTTTTGCCCTCTGTGTATTTGAGTTTGACACCCCTGTTCTAGGTTAAACATTGGAGGAGACTTTGGATTTTTGCTTTCCCCACCCCATGCTTCTTACAGCTGGACTTGTGGAGTCATGGGTCCTTCTTCTTCTTCTCCAGGGGTGGTGGTGGTGTCAGACAGTCCTGCATCTGCCACTGAACATGCTCAGATTATGATAATAATTACATAAATGCTCTGAGTCCTGGATGTTTGAATGTTGCACCCTCAGTAGTGGACCCATGACTCTGAGCTCAAAGAAATTGAGATGAACAATATCAGCAGTCATTTAACCTGCAAGACTAGAGACATCTAGCCATAGATATGAATTACTGCTGAGTAAATTGAAGGTAATGAAGGACTTTGTCCCTAGATGTGTTTTTAAGGTGTTAAAGAGTTAACAAAGCCTTTTATTAGGTTGGGGTTAAGTGCAACACACTAGGCAAAAGGATATTTAAAAGTTACAATAGGGGTTAAGCATTTGGTGCTAATTTTAGGGGTTAGGTAAAGCCTAACTAATTAATTGTAGGGAGGGTCTAATGTTAGGATCACCAAATACTATCATAAAGTTTAGCCTGCCATAATCTAGAAGAGGAAGGTTGAAGTAGATTGTTTATTTCATCAGATGTTCATCATCACTGTGTACAAGTTCTACAAAGTACCATTTAAAGCAAGGGAGGTGAAATGAAAAAGTGGAAATAAACCCTCTCATCCTTTACAGCTGAGGAAGATACCAAAGATGGCTCTCCCCACATTAAACACTTTTAGCCAACCAGCTCCACCATACCCTGTCCCCCGAGGACCTCACACCGCCACTACCTAGAGACCAACCTCAACTCCCTACCTTTTTCATATTCTCCCTCCCATTGTTTTTATTTTCTTCCTATCACTTTGCACCTAGCATTTGCTATCCTCCACCCCCCTTCTTTCACATATCCTTCTGGCATTCCCCCCTTCCCCGCTGGCTTTTGGCCTACTGACATTTTTCTGCTAGGTTCCAATCTAAAGATGGAGCTTTAAATGTTCTAAATTTATTGATTACTTTACTTTGCCAAGTACAATAAAAAGGAAATGTGTAGCGTGGAAACAAATACATATTTGCTTATTTAGCATTAATACCAGGTGCTACACCCCTCCAAATGCCAGTAGCTCTCAAAGCAGAACTTATTACAGAAAAATAAAACCATCTGCATCTGAAAATAATGTATTACACACACTAAAATGGTGTCCTTTTTATTTTTAAAGATGTGGAAAGAATGTATTTTGTCTATGCTCTAAACAGTGTAATTTATTATTGGAACTTAGCTGAGTTGAAATGAAATATAAATAAAAAGAAATATAACACTTTCATCCGGTGACCAAAATGCCAGTAAAACGGCACACGGCTGGCTCAGCATTACTAGTAAAAAGTAACTTTTCAACAATATAACTAGGCAACACGAGAAGGAACTGAGCATAAAATAATGATTTTAGGACAAAAACTATTTGAGTATTTCATTTTTCAATTGCAATTTATTCAAATGGTTCATTTTAACCGGTAGCTCTAGATAAGCTTGATAGCTACATAGTTAGGTTGAAGAAAAAAGACATAGGTCCATCAAGTTCAATCAATGGAAAATAATAAACATATCCCAAAAAATAACCCTGTAGACATAGTTTAACCAAATAATGTGGGCTTGTGGACTTTGATGCCCAGAGAATCTCTTCTTTGACGCAAAGAGAACTCAAATTTGTACAAATGGCCAATGCCTTTTAAGGATTAAAAAAATCTGAAAGTTCTAAAATCTTAGGAAGGTACATAAACTTTTGTACTGGTATCCACATCCTCTTTACACAACCATGAAAAAGAAAAATTATGTTTAGACTATTTTCATTGGTAACTGTCTGATTCTTGGAGGAACCTATTGGATGATGGTTAAGTGGTGAGAATGAATGATGGCAGAATACCTTCCCTATTCACAATAGGGAACTATTCTTGGCTACTGTATTTCTATTAGCAGAGTCAATAGTGTGCGTTTACCCTCAAGTTAATGTAACTCCACTATTACCAAAGAGAAACCAGTATCAGAAAGATATACAAACTAATGCTTTTTCTTTTCTTTTTTGCTTAAAAGATAATGTTTAAAATAAATATTTAAAATGGTTGTCAGATTAACATCACTTTCAGAAGTCAAAATTAACTGCACATAACTCCAATGCTAAAATATATAAGCAATGATCCACACCTCACATATAATTTCTAAACCCTCATATGCTGTAGATAACAATAAATTCAATTAAAAGGAAATAAAATGATGAATACAAAGGCATTGCTGTGCTGTCTATTTGTGGAATATATTATTAGCAGAATGAAAAATAATATAACAGAACAAAGTCATAAGCAATTGTTAACAAAAAAAGGTTGTCATGGCAAATATATAACAGAATGTCCTTGAATTGCCAGGCTAACAACAGCTATAATAGCTTTTGAAAAGTTCTAAAATGTAATGCTTCCTTGGTTGTGATTGTGTTGATTCTAACAAATCTGTACTATGTTTGTGGGCAAGGCAATTATTCAGAGTCACAGTACATTCCTTTAATGAATAAAGTGCATACAGCATTCAAGGATTTAATATACTGTACCTGCAGACATTAATAGATGTGTATATAATTGTGTATGTATACAGTGTTTTATATATATTGTAGAGGTGTTGGTGTGTGCATATGTAGATGAAGTTGGGTAAACCCTTTAAATGCATGGCACATATTCTAAGCATCATTGTTCCCCCTCTTTCAGCTGGCCAGTGTATGTATAGAATATGCTACCAAAGAGTATGCACCAATAAAAAAAATATATAAAGAAGCATACAAAGTTCAACAATGCAAATCCATTTGCTTTTTAGTATAAATGCATTCATTATGTGTATTGAAAAATTATACTTTTTATGAATTTTGAAAAAAAATGCACCCTACTTCCCACCTCCAAATGTGAATGTTGCCTAAGTGTGGAGATCATGCTACAGAGGCAGTCAAAAAGTAATGCATTTTAGATGTTGGTGGGAGATGACATTGGCCTGCTCCCTGACAAGGCATTTACCACCAGGGAAAATTCATAGATCATGGAAACATTGGAGAGAGTCTGAATTGTACTGATAAACAGCAAGAAATTGCAGGAATCAACTTTGAATAATATTATTGTTTGTGAAGTGTTAATAAGATTTGAGAATGCAGTTTTACATCAGTACATTTCCTACACATGCAGACATGGGGCCCAGAAACACGGGGCCACAGCTGTCTGGATGCACAGTTATTATTGCAGGTACCATAACACTATGGCAATACATTGGGCCTGATGTATTAAAGCTATCCAAGGCTGTGGAGGATATACTTTCATCAGTAAAGCTGGGTGATCCAGCAAACCTGGAATGGATAGTCATTTGCTATTAGTTAGCAAATGTATTGAATCTGGATCAACTAGCTTCACTGATGAATGTGTATCTTTTCCAACCTTGGAGAGCTTTAATAAATTAAGGCCATTGTGGAGAAATTAATTCATTTGTTATTTGAGAACCTTGCTATGAAAACAATATGTATCACTTGGTGAATAAAAAAAGACATTTTACTGATTTAGCTAAAATGGCCTTGTCAAACATAGTTATAGATTTTGAAGTGATCAGTGGTGGAAGAGGATTGGAAGACTAGACAGAAGAAGTGGTGTAAAGAGAAGAGATAGATGATACTGAGAAAATTGTTTTCAGGGGATATGTGGGAACATGTGAAATAGTGTTAATATTAGGTAGTTTTTCTGTAAGCCAGAATTTGTAAGTTTACTATGGTAAAGCCAACAGCTAACACTGGCCTCATTTTTATACTTGTAGAGCAAAGTATTAGACTGATTTTAGATACACAATGCACATAGTGCTTTGTAGTTTACAGACTACTAGGAATCTGACTCATTAAAGCATCATTAAAGCAAAATCTATGCAAAAATGTTTTTTTATTATTATCTGCCAACCCAATGAAACAATCTTATCTAAACTGTATTAAATTGAAAATAATATCTACTGTTTCAATCAAAAATTACCATTTTCATCCTTTTTATCTTCAATCGGTCATGGGTGGATCAGACATGTTTGTAAGTATCATTTGAAAGTACACATGTTGTGTCATGTATACAAACAACTGATAACATCTGGCCAACATTATGATCACCTTTCTATCTGAGAATATCAAGCGATGAAATGTGCAGGGTTTTGTACTAGCCCCTACACAGATCCAGATCCCTTTCTTTGCACAGCGGAAGCCCCTTAACCTGGGTTCACATTGAATATGGGATTTTCTTTAAACTTGGATAGTTCTACCCCACTGAGACCTTTATTGTGTGCACTGGAGACTGGAAGCTCCCAGACATGCAGAAAGGGTTTGAACAATAAAGGGACTGCCCATTTAACATATTTATTTACATTTTATGTATGGTAATTAACCACCTAGCCGTTATGCCCGTACGAAGGTCGGGCAAAAAAAAA